>NC_135618.1:22817882-23125382 GCF_053574225.1 Canis aureus
TAAGACCTTCCCCCCTCATGACAGACCCATTACTAGGATGTCTTTTCACTTCATGCCAAACTTTTTACTCAGGTACCCAGAAGGCTTTACTAACTGATTCCATACTCTAGGAACTCTGAAAACTATAAATTGTTCATTAATTCAGCTTTCTTTTACTCCCATTATCACATTTTGTAGTTATCTGTGTATATAGGGGTGGGGGACTGTATATACAAATTTTTGTGTAATTCTGTAGACATTGTTATGTATTCTTTACATCTTGGCACTTGAGCAGCTCTATAGCTCAGATCTTATCACATTGGCAATAGAGAAAAATTTAAAATAATTTTAGTGGTGCTCTGCACTACAGTATATTTACTGTTTTTAACATCTCATTATTTAAACTGTGACTTAAAAAAATAAACTGTGACTTAAATGATGAGTCATTTTTGTTAACTTTTAAATGTGCTTGAAGTTTATAAGTATGTCTAGCTTCTTGGTAATTTATAAGGCAAAACAGAAGAGGTTAACAACAGCCAACAAAAAGGAGTGGCTATAGACTTAAAGTGAATGAATATAATATGGGGTTTTTGAAAAACACTTCAAAATATGTACAAACTTTTATGTCATTTGAGTTGTCTCTGTGTACGGAGCAGTAGTATATTAATGTCTTGTTTTAGTTCTAGAAGCTTGAGTTTTATATCAGAAAATTATAGGCTCATTCATTTATTTCAACATATGGATATTGAATAGAATTAGACAATAGTACGAGCATGAAGGACCTTTTGTTTTATAGGTTTAGGTATATAGGAACCAGAAAAGCTGGTATTAGATTTGGGTTACATCTCTGGTCCTTTTATTCAGTGTCTTTACACTACATTAAGAAGTTACTAAGTTACTAATGGTTAATTATCACAGTAGAACTACCTTAGTTGGTGGAAAATGATACATGTTTTTCCCACTTGATGGTCAGTAGACATTGGTTATGGTCTCTCTATTTTAAGTTTTGTGAGAATAAGAACTGTTGCCTTTATGTATTTGTTGTTTGTTGTTTATATACTGTTATAGTACATTAAATGTGATGGGAATGCTGCATGCTGACCATTATATGTTAAATGTTGAACGGCATTTTATATTTATCATGTTTTATTAGCTACCAGTCTACACAATCTTCTTTTTAATTTTTTACCTTCTAATATTTACAGCCATTTTTAGACATAGTTTTGTATATCTTCAAGTTAACAAGTGCAATAGGAGCTCAGGTAAGTTTAATCTGTTTATCTATCTATCTATCTATCTATCTATCTACCTATCTCTTTTAAATTGCTATAGTACTGTGTTGTAAATAGCCAGATTGTTTGTAGGAATTTTTATGTATCTCATGTACCTAATAAAGTCTAGTTATAAAATAATACTGTACTAGAGACTTGAAAAGTGCTCTAATTTGGTGTTTGAATTTTCCTTAAGGTAGATACTTGGAAAATTTGTGGCATTAATAACCAGAAGTGCTTAAACCTTAACATTCATGTTCTTACTGTTGTAAAGTAATGTCTAAAAAGAGATTTGGAGGCAGCCATTTTAATATAAATGTTAAAATATCAGAAATACCTTTAGAGTGGCTATACTGGTTTATAACATAATATGTAAGTTTATAATAATATAAATGGTTGACTATCTCATGAGCCTTATTATCCTGTCACTCTAATATTTGTGTTGGTAAGAATGACGTTTAAACTTTCTCTGAGTGTCCTTATTGAAGTATAACTTTAGTCATGTAATATGTGCTGTTACTGTTACATACTTATTACATGACCATGTGATAGTGTGACTATTCTGTGTGTATATATATATGTACATGCATATGCATACACATCTTGTAGTTGATTAATACATAATTTATACAGTGGTTTTTGCCACTTTCCAGAACACCGGGGAGAGTAGTTTTTTATCTGAATTTTCTCATCTATCCTCCTAAACTTTTGCAACCCTGTGATACAGGTTTAATTATTCTTCTGGCTTGTTTTTACTATAAGCAAGTGAGGGGCAGCCCTGGTGACTCAGCGGTTTAGCACCGCTTTAGGCCCAGGGTGGGATCCTGGAGACCCAGGATCCAGTCCCACGTTGGGCCCCCTGCATGGAGCCTGCTTCTCCCTCTGCCTGTGTCTCTGCCTCTCTTTCTCTGTCTATGTCTCTCATGAATGAATAAATTAAAAAAAAAAATCTTTACTATAAGCAAGTGAATAGGCCTAATCCCTCCTGTCTCTGTGCTGCAGTATTTTTATGGTACTTACTACATTTTTATAATACCTAAATACCTCTCCATGTATTCCTGTTATCTGATTCTGCATTTCTCAAAGGTAGAAACTGTTTTAGTTCTCTCCTTTGCCCACTCTTGCATTGATTGTTGAATGCATCAGATCAATCATATTTAATTAAAAAATATTGAATACAAATTATAGTCCACATTTATTGTACTAGGTAGTGGGGATAAAAAAAAATAAGACACAGTTCCAGCTGAAAAAGGTTTATAATCGAGTGAAAGAATAGGTATTCAGACAGTTATTATGCAGAGTGATAAGTACAGTAGTAACAGAAGTTATAATATTTTGTGTCTGAAGAACTGGAGGTGATATTTGAGCTGCTCTGAGGAGGATGAGTTATCTGTTAGATATGTCGAGCTTTCAGAGCACTTCATTGAATGGCACGTTCAGGAAATAGTTTTAGTATGACAGATCCTAGGATATAGAAGGAGTGAGGGAAGTGCTTGTGATAAGCTCAGAGAGGTAAACTTAAAAGTTTCTCGCTTCGGTTAGTTAATGATGAAGTTACTCACTAAGTTAGAAGTTATGGCAGCTGCAAACAAAATGTAAGAAGGGAAAGGCAGGTAGAGCTTATCTGGGGGACTTTAGATTGAGGCCCTACAGAATAGTGAGGTGAAGGTATATGGTATTTACTTGGAAATGCTACCTTAGATTCTTAAGAGTGATGGGGGTAGAGATAAAAATTTGGGAGAAAAGATTTAAGGATGAAACCTCAGGGGGGAAAAAAAAAGAAACCTCAGGGAATATTAACATTCCAACAGAAGGAAAAAAAAAAAAAAGAGAGAGAGAGATCTGAGAGTTTTTGTGGAATCTTAAGGGAATATCAGGAAGCGTTCCATCAAGAGTTTTAGATGCCATAGGAAGAATGAGGACTACAATGAGGAGTTTTTAGGTAGGCAATTTCAGGAAAGCTGGGGATGAGCTACCGTGTTGAAGAAGGAACAGAATAGGTGAGTAGTTAAAAACGTGAAGGCCCAGTGTGTATTTTCTCAAAAAAGAAATAAGGGGGAAAAAGTAGCCAAAAGAGCAATTTCTCTCAAAGTCACTGGAGCTGATGATAGAAATTATGCATGTTGCATCCAGTGAATTTATTATGATATCCTTGAACTTCGTATATTCTCTTCCAAAAATAATAGGGCCCAACAAGTATGATGGCCTACTTGATTGTTTCTGGACTATTCCTAACTCGACTTAGAAGACCCATTGGTAAGATGACAATAACTGAGCAAAAGTATGAAGGAGAGTATAGATTTGTTAATTCCCGGCTCATCACAAACAGGTAAGGAGAAATGTATTAAATTTAGGTGTACTAAAAATTTGTTTTTTATGGATATTGTTGTCATATAACTTAACTCCACAAAGTCTGGTAGGCACTCTTACAAATTTGTATTTGTGTGTGTGTCTGTATTTACCTCTTTTGAATAACACATTATGAAGAATACCAGTTTTATAGATTAGTAATCCTCAGCATTTCTCTCTCATTTTCAACTGTGTAGTATCCCTGGTTCACCTCTTCATATCTTTTATTGACTAATTTTCTGTTGATTTCACTTTAAACACACTCAAAGTTCAATTCAAATTCAAATTTACTTACAGGGAACCCTGAGTGGCTCAACAGTTGAGCGTCTGCCCTCCCCTCAGGGTGTGATCTGGTCTACCTTTGGGCTCACTGCATGGAGCCTGCTTCTCCCTCGGCCTATGTCTCTGCCTCTCTCTCTCTGTGTCTCTCATGAATAAATACATAAAATCTTTTTTATTTTTTTTATTTTTTTTTTTTTAATTTTTTTTTTTATTTATTTATGATAGTCACAGAGAGAAAGAGAGAGAGAGAGGCAGAGACACAGGCAGAGGGAGAAGCAGGCTCCATGCACCGGGAGCCCGACGCGGGATTCGATCCTGGGTCTCCAGGATCGCGCCCTGGGCCAAAGGCAGGCGCCAAACCGCTGCGCCACCCAGGGATCCCTAAAATCTTTTTTAAAAAATTTACTTATAATACTTCTTCAAATGAAAACCTGTCTCAATTTATCCACAAACACTTTTATTTTGAGACTATATATGGAATACTAATTCAGTAATTCAGTCTCCCTAAATGTATCTCTACCTATTTTCCAGGCATTTTCCAAAATAGGAAGAAAAAGTATTAGGCTTTGGAGCCAGCCTGACTAGTTTCAGAATATGCCTCCTCCACTTATCAATTATATATAATATGACCTTGGCAAGTTAGTTATAGCTTCACTTATCTTGTTTATAATGGAGAGTATAATACTATCTTGAGGATTAAATATGAGATAATATACAAAGCTTCCAGCAAAGGTTTTGATATGTAATAGGTACTCAGTAAATTTTCTCATGTGTTGCTCTATAAACCTTAAGTCATTTTAAGGGTCCTAATCTTTATTTAGTATGTAAAGCATTTACAAAATTACTCAGATTACTCTTTTAACGGTTCCTTCTTCCTTTATTTCCTTGTATTGCTAAAATGGTACCAATTTTAAACAGTGTTGTGCTGTAGGTATGTGGAAGAATAGACGGTTGGTTGTGCAGAGAGATGATTTGCCAAGTGAATCAAAGATGGTATCAGCTAGAATGCGTTCTTTTGTGAGAAACAGAAAACCCTGACTCAGGTAGCTATAACAATAAGCACATTTAGTACTTGACATAAGAACTCTTAGATAGCCCCATTCCAGGCACAACAGGATCAGGGCTCTGGCTCTTTGATGTTCTCCTGGCTCAGCCGTCTTTTGTATGTTGCCCCTTCCTCAACCTAATTTTTCTTGTGATCACAAGATAGCAAAAGCAGTTCCAGATCTCATTAGTCCTCCCCTGTAACAAATGCAGAAATAAAAACAGGCCATTTCTTTAGGGGCAGGAACCAAATGGAACTCATTCCTTATAGATAAGGTTCCATTCCTAAACTATTTGGGTGCATAGGAAAGTATAGATGGATAACTAAGGAAATTGGAGCTCTCTTACTTAGGAAGAAAGTTGTGGTAGATAGGCAGCCATAGTGTTCTGGGATGTTTTTACCCTTTAAGATCGTATGGAGCTAAATGAGTCAGAAGTAGAATGCTCACCTCCTCTTCCTCCATAGGAAGATACTCATATGTGCAGAGGAGGTAGGAGGACAAGAGAAAAGTAATTATAGGTATGGAATTGTTGCTTAAATTGGGATTCTGATACCCTGGGGCTCTATATTATCCTGCCAAGGAAATAGTGAAACACAAGTCAAACATGATTCATCTTTATACAAAGTTAATTTTGTGGGACACCTGGGTGGTTTAGCGCCTGCCTTCTGCCCAGGGCGTGATCCTGGAGCCCTGGGATTGAGTCCCACATCGGGCTCCCTCCATGGGGCCTGCTTCTCTCTCTGTGTCTCTGCCTCTCTGTGTGTGTGTCATCAATAGATAAAATCTAAAAAAAAAAAGTTAATTTTGCTTGAAGGGGTTGTGGCAAGAGCTACCTTTTTTTTTTATAATGGAAAAAAATGCAGGTACATTTTGGATTAGACTGTAAAATTCACATATTTTTTTAAAATTCACATATGCAGGTACATTTTGGATTAGACTATAAAATTCACATAATGGAAAAAAATGCAGGTACATTTTGGATTAGACTATAAAATTCACATATTTAAAAGAGACTTTAAAGAAGTATTAGGTGTTTATCGAAGGCTTTTTAAACTATACCCCCTAGATTCCTATGTAAATCTTTACTTTGCTGTAAGAATTATTTTTCTAGGAATGTTTACATCATACTGAATAGGGAGTGGAAAGACTAGACTTTAGAGTCAGATATGAGTTACAGTCTCAGCTGCCTAACTTGCTAGCTGTATGACTTTGACAGACTTTTCTTAACTACACTGAACCTTTCTTCATCTGTACGAATGCCCTTTTTCTTCTAGTCAGGATTCTTGTGGTCCTTATGGGGCCATTCAGGCCAGCTCAAGAAAAGGGAAGTTGTTGTGAGGGTATGGTGGATTCCCGGCATAATAACGACTGTGCAGCCAGGGCTCCTGGAAGCCGGCATTGTGAGGTTGTTCGGACTTGGTTTGCTTTTTAGTCTTTCAAAAGCTGTATGTCATGGCATCACTCTGTAGCTTCTCTTAGCTGTTGTTTTCTCCTCTCCCTCCTGTAGGATCTGTACTCCATTTGTCGTCTATAATGGCTATCCCAGCCCTGCCTTCCTATATGTCATAGCAACTTCCTTCTTATTTCTTATTAAAGAAATTAAATTAATTAAATTTCTGAGAACTAGCCCAGCACATCTTTTCCAACCAGGCTACGTAACTTGTATATGCAGCATATGGCTGCTGTTCGGTCTGTGATCCAGTTAGGTGTGTATTCCTTTGCTCTCTAATCAGCTGAGCTAGGAGCAGGGTCTCAAGTACAGACAGGACTGTGGCCAGACATACCCATTAAGCTTATAGTCTTAAGTGTCGATTTAAATAAAATATTCCGTCATCAAATACTTTTCAGGCATTGGTAATATTAAAATTAATTACTAAATTATTTTCTTTAATAGTGAAGAAATTGCCTTTTACAATGGGAATAAGAGAGAAAAGCAGACAATCCACTCAGTCTTCCGAAAACTGGTAAGATAATATGCTTCAGGCTCATGAAGTTATAGAAAGATTTTTTTTTTGCTTATGTTGATCTGTATCTATATATACCTATATAGGTATATATCTTAAATCTTTAAGATACTTATTTTTAAATAACTATGAAGTATTTTTATACTGTATTTTCATAAAAAATAAAAGAATAAAAATTATCATATCAGTATATAAAGTTTCCCAGCTACAAAAATAGATTGATTTGTTAAAGCAATTGTCAGTGTAGTTTTAGAGGTTGCTTAGTAGTTTTATTTAGTGATGTTTTGTTTTGTAGCATTTTGTTTTTGTTTCTGTAGCATTCTTGAAGATACTATGGTAATTATTATTTAGAATAGGGGTCAGCAAATTATTTCTATAAAAGACAAGATAATACATATATAGTTTAGGCGTTTCAGACGTTATGGTCTGTATTGACATTCAAAAGTAGTCATATACTCTACGTAAAGAACTTGTATATTGTATATTTTAAGAACTATACATAAATCAGTTTTTATTTTCTTGCGATTTGGAAAATTTGAATTCAAGTAATTGGAAAATTTGAATTCAAGTAATTTCATTACTTCATTCCAAAGATATTGAGTGCCATCTAGATGCCTGAGCTTATTCCAGGTTCTAGTAATAATAATAGTGGACATAACCTATGAAAATCCTTCCTCTAAAGAGCTTACATTGTAGTGGAAATTTGTGAAACTAAAAATACATTTGAGGTGATTTAAAAAGGTTAGAGAAATTGTCATTTAAAATTATTTCAGGGGTGCCTGGGTGGTTCGGTTGGGTGAGTGTCTAACTCTTGGTTTTGGCTCAGGTCATGATCTCATAGGTTTTGGGATTGAGCAGCACATTGGGACTCTGTGCTCAAGAGGGAGTCTGCTTGGAAGAGTCTCTCTCTCTGTCTCTTCCTCTCCCTTTCTAGAATAGATAAACCTTTAAAAAAGTAAATTCTTTTAGAAATTGGATTTTTGTCTTACTTATATTTGACATGACTGAACTCTGATAGTGCTCACTGATAAAATGCACTTAAGGTAATTTTTCCAGAGAACTGCGGTTGATCAGCTCACTCTTTATATGGCTTGCTTATTCTTTTCCTTTAGATTTTAGCCCAAAAGTTAACTTACTGTGGCCTTGCTTTCTCTGGTTAGTCTGTCTGAAATGGCTTCCACCAGTTACTTCCCAATTTAATGCAATTTATAATTATCTTATGTACAAACATTTGTCTCACTTGTTTACACTTGTCTCCAAGTGTAAACTCCATGAGTTCAGGGACTTTGTCTATTTTATTCATTATTGTACCTTCAGCATTGAGCACAGCATGTAATATGTTGCATTCATTGAATAAATGTTTCAGTCATTGTCCTTTTGCAAAAGATAGAGGATGCCACCCTCTACTCAGAAAACTCATATTTTAGTAGAGGAGAGACGATAAATAACAATATTTTATATGGTTCTGGATAGTAGTGAATTCTGTGACCAAGAATAAAATGGGATGAAATGGTACAATGTGGTGGCGGTGGTTGCCTAGATACTTTAGGTAGGATGGCAAGAAGGTTGGTCCTGAAGTGACATTTTATCAGAAACCCGCATGGAATGAGGAAATTAGTCACAAAATAGAAATATCTAGGACAACAATATTCCTGGCAGAGGGCAAAACAAGAGGAAAGCCTTAAGACAGGACCATGTTTGAGGAGCCAGTATTTCTGGAGCTCAGTGAAAAGGAACAACATAGAAGCAGATGAAGTTTAAGATAGAGTCCAGTGCCAGATCATGCAGAGCTTTGAATAATCTGATAGATGGAAAATTTGAGAACATTTTTAGACTTACAATTTTGAGGTAGTGTGTGATCGATTAAAGCTACAGACCAGGGCTGTATAGCATGGATGACATTGGCACTTGGTTCAGATCGAGTGTAATATGATTCTTAGAGAAAGCATAGACCAGATGTTTCCAGCTAAACCAAAACACTAAGTGCCAATCTAGACAGCTAGTATTTTACCTAAATTAGCTTATCCTTCTGTTTTATTGTTTTGATTATTGATCAATTTTAACACGTATATATCTGACAATATTGGGAATACAATATTATATGTGGATAATACCAAATTAACATTTATATGTAATTTCAATTCATTTGCATAAAAATGGTTTCATAAAGTATTTGGCATCTGCTCTGTGATAGTATTGTGCATGAAATGTGACATACATATAATCAGAAATCATAGGTGATATTTATGGAATAAATTATATAATTTTTAAATTTTCGGTAAATATTTATGGAATAAATCATGCAGTTTTTTTCAGGGTAGATTCATATTTTTATGTGCATACATAATATATGTTATTTTGTATTTTCTTTCTACCAGGTGGAGCATCTCCATAATTTCATTTTGTTTCGGTTTTCTATGGGCTTCATTGATAGCATAGTTGCCAAATGTAAGTATGCTTTAAAAAAGGTAGTGGAATGAAATTTGTGGAGAAAGTGAAGTGTTGTTAATGATTAAATGTTAACTGTTTTGTTTCAGATCTTGCCACTGTTGTTGGTTACCTAGTTGTAAGTCGTCCTTTTCTAGATTTGTCTCATCCTCGACACCTCAAGAGTACACATTCAGAACTTCTAGAGGTAAAGTATTGTAATCATAGCCATAATAAATTGAAATTGAAATTTAAAAACAAAAGCTAATTTTTAATCTTAGAAATATAAGTGAAAACGAGTATTTATTTCTATTTAAGGATTACTACCAAAGTGGAAGAATGCTTTTGCGAATGTCTCAAGCTCTGGGTCGGATAGTTTTGGCTGGCCGTGAAATGACTAGATTGGCTGGGTAAGTAAGATTAGTAATACTGAGTAATTGCAGAAAATAAGTTTTAAAAATATGTCATACTTAATGATTGTGCCCAGTTGAGGTTAAAATAAGGGGCAACTGAAGCCCCATTTCCTGCTCCTCGAGCACATTTTGATAGGAAAATTAAGGAACATTTTTCTCTGAGAGTGAACTTTTCATGTTTCCTTAAGACAGCTCAGCTGTTTGGAGCCTCCACCAAGCTGTCTTGCTTAGTATATAGTTAGTTATACGGAGTATATACTTAGTATATAGTTATACTAAATTATAATTTTAGAAATTTCAGTTAAGTTTGAATGAAAGTTTTGAACTTGTACAATGTTACATGTCAGTTACTTTTCAAATAAATATTAAAAATAGTAATGAAAGATGGCCTTTGCAATTTTCATTATGACTTTTTTTTTTTAATTGCAGTTTTACTGCTCGGATTACAGAATTAATGCAAGTACTAAAGGATTTAAATCAAGGCAAATATGAACGCACAATGGTCTCGCAACAGGAAAGGGGTAAATATGAATGCACTAGGTCACATAGTTTAAGTTTTGACTGACATAATGTGATGCTTTAATACTTGTTTTCCACTTAAGGTATTGAAGAAGGAGCACACTTCATTCCCTTGATACCTGGTGCTGGAGAAATCATCAATGCTGATAACATTATAAAGTATGTATAGGAAAAGTTCTTTAGCATCATAAACATTTCTTAAATCGCATAATAGCCATTCTCTTTCAGCTACATTTGCTTAGTGTTTAATATAAAATTGTAATTTTTTTAATCAATTTCCTCTGTAGATTTGATCATGTTCCATTAGCAACGCCAAATGGAGATATCTTGATCCGTGACCTAAATTTTGAAGTAAGTTTTTAAATGATCTTATAAAAGCTTAGATCAGATTCAGAATATGAAATGAAAATTTTGTCTGAATATGTAAAATAACTATAAGGCTTGACTTAGTCTCTAAATCCACAAAATTGTTTTAAAAAGTAAGTCTTTGAAACACTTAGAAATCAATTTTTCTTAACTGTTAGGACTTTAAAGTTTCAGATACTACTGTCAAACATTTTAAAAAAAATACAGTCTGTCTCAAGAAAGCCACAGAAAATATAGTTGATTGTAATCCCCAGTGAGAAATGAATATTTAAACATGCAATGTAATTTTAGTCTCTAAGTTGAAAAAAATTATGATTAGGCATTGTTTTGACTGTGCAGGAGGATCTGTACCTACACGAACCAAATATAGACTCTATTATTACTGAAAACTGTGGAAGAGCAGCATAGTAGCGCTGCAGTAACATGCCAAGTGAAGAGTGGCGCTGATTCAGTAGAGTTAGTTAATCAAATGGGAACATGGCAGACTCAATTAAAAAGAAAAAGCAAAAGAAGAGTATTTTTGTGTGATTTATAAGACACTCCCAGGCCTAAGGGTTACTATTAGAATATATGTCTATTATGACTTTATGAGTAGTTCAGAAAATCTGGTTGCTTAGTAACAGATTCCTACCATGTAGGCTGTCTCCCCAAGGCTAGCTACCACTTCTTTAGAACAGCACTGTTCAGTAGAATTGTCTGCAGTGCTTTTGTTCATTATAGTAGTCACACTTGAAATTTAATTTTAATTAGATTGTAAATAGCTACATGTGACTGACTAGTGGTTACCAAATGGCACAGCACAGCTCTAGAATTCCTCTTTCCATGCCTCTGTGGCCTTCTATAATTTGTGTTGTATGTAAAGATTCTTTTCAACTGCTTTAACTTTAGCAATGTTGTCTGATAGTTTAAAAATAAGTATAATTATTGGATTTGTTTCTAAATTGTTATAATCTTAGGCAAGTCTTCAATTTTGTTATTCTTAGTAATTAAATTTTTAAGGACATCTCCACTTTTCTTTTTAAGAAACTCTAAAAATGAAAAATGTTAGTTATGCAGAGTACTTTGAACTTAATTTGACAATGTGTATTATATATTACCATATTTATCTTCAAGCTAGGAAACAAGACTATGTAGAGGAAATGTAAATATAGTTGATAAATATTGAATGACTCCAGGTATTGCAGAAGTGTTGTCTCATTTAACCCTAGGTGCTCTACTCATTTTGGTGTGGTCCCTTGGCACAGTAGGTGGCCACCCACCAGGCTTGATTTCAGGGAATAAAGCAGAGCTCAGAGCCCCATCTTTGTTAGATTTTCAGTAGCTCCTTTATTGCCATTAATTACCCCAGGAGGAAAGGGGCCATGGGATTTCTTCAGTGAACAATCCTCTCGGCCCTTCCCACACTTTCCCTCATTCGGTCTATATGAAGAAATAGATTGCACTAACTGTGCAGATGTATACATGGCTTAAGCATTGTGATAAGAGGTTCTTTGGGATCTGTATGCACAGTTGCATAGAACAGATAAGATAATTATAGGCTGTGATATTACTTTGTCACCTGTCACTGAAGTCACTTTCCTTTTTTTTTTTTTAAAAAAAGATTTTTATTTATTCATGAAAGAGAGAGAGAGAGAGAAAGAGGCTGAGATACAGGCAGAGGGAGAAGCAGGCTCCATGCAGGGAGCCTGACGTGGGACTCGATCCCAGGTCTCCAGGATCAGGCCCTGGGCTGAAGACAGCACTAAACCGCTGGGCCACCAGGGCTGCCCAAGTTGTCACTTTCCTATCCAGAAGCTCTTTCTTTTAAAGCCCTTATGTTTGGATTTCATATACTTTTACCATCAGTCCCTCTAACTGCACTCTCTTAGTCTCAGACACTTCATTTTCTTGCTCTTACTTTGGTTTCAGTTGGAAAGTCCTATTTTTGAGTCCCTAGTTAGGCCCCTACTTGTTCAAGTTTTTTACTTGGTGACCATATTCTGTACCACCTGTTGTCTATCCTGTTGATTCTTATTTTGTCTTCTCTTCCAATGGAAGCTGTTTCTTTGACTTTTGTTCTTTGGGTCTTCTGTAATGAATTCCTCTTCTGTCTCTTTCTGACTCAAGGTATTTTAAGTTACACTTGGCCTTTTCCCATTTATTCTGTCTTTCTGTCATTTTTCATAGCATAGCCTTCCTTTATACACATCCTTCAGTTCTGTGTAACCTTCAATTATTTTCTACCCATTTGTCTTATTTGAAAATAAGAATTTTTCACCTGAAAGGGGCATAACAAAACAGACGTGGCCACCAGAAAATAAATATTTAATGCTTTTATGATTATTTTGTCTTTTGTTTTTACATAGTAACAATATAAACTTCTTTGAGATTGGACATTTTATACCTCATTTCTTTATGAACTCCCCCAGCACAGACATATCTATCTATCTAGATGTAGAACTGAGGAAATCCTAAGAGATTAATGACTTGTGGGTTATAATGTGGGTGTTAAAATAGTACTTTGTAAGTTACTCAAATTTTTATGTTTAAAGTAAGGCACATTTATAATATTTGAAGAAGCCTGTGAATCTTCATAAGCAGCATATTTTTGTATAATCTCTTAAATCATATTATGTATAGAGCTATTTTTGATGACTTCTTGAGGTAAATTCATAAGTTGAATTTATCAAAAAGTCTTTTATCTGGGGAATATTTTAATTTGTAAATATGTGGTACGTCATATGTGGAATGTAAGAAACAAAACAGATGACCTAGGGGAAAGGGGAAAAAAAGAGTGAGGCAAACCATAAAAAAAAAAAAAAAACCTCTTAACTATAGAGAACAAACTGAGGGTTGCTGGAGGGGAGGTGGGTAGGGGAATGGACCAAATGGGTGAGGGTATTAATGAGGGCACTTGTGATAAATACTGGGTGCCATATGTAAGTGATGAATCACTGGATTCTACTCCTGAAACTAATATTATACTATGTTAATTAATATTTAAATAAAACTTGAAACATTGAAAGAAAAAGTAATGGTACAATGCATCTGTTGCCCCATTAAACCAGTCCAGGAACCTCAATGATACAGTGTTATTAAGAACTTAATTTTCGGGGCACTAGGGTGTAAGTTGTTGAGCACATCTGCCTTTGGCTCAGGTCATGATCCTGAGGTCCTGGGATCAAGTCCCCATCGGACTCCTTGCAGGAAGCCTGCTTCTCCCTCTGCCTATGTCTCTGCCTCTCTGTCGCTCATGAATAAATAAATCTTAATGGTTTAAAGGAGTAAAGTCCATGTTATAAATGGGTTATTTTTATGTTATGTTATATATAATATCACAATAAAAAAAAAAAAAAGAATGAGCTACTGGGCACTTAGGTGGATCATCAGTTGGTTGGGCGGCCAAAGGTGGAAGTGACAGAAGAGAATGGAAGGATAAACAAAATGTGGTCTATACATACAATGGAAGAGTATTCAGCCTTGAAAATGAATGAAATTCTGACACATGCCACAGCATGGATGAACCTTGAAGACCTTATCAAGCTAAGTGAAATAAGCTAGACACAAAAGGGCAACTATTGTATGACTCCACTTGTATGAAGTCCCCAGAATAGTCACACTCATAAAGTAGAATAGTAGTTACCAGGGGCTGGGGAGAGGAAGGAATGAGGATTTATTGTTTAATGAGTATAGAGTTTCTATTTGTTACGATGAAAGAGTCCTGGAGATAGTTAGTGGTGATGGTTGCACAACACTGTAAATGAACTTAGTATCACTGAATTGTTTACTAAGAAATAGTTAAAAGAGTACATTTTATGTTATGTACACTTTGCCACAAAAAATTTTTTAATGGGGAATCCCTGCGTGGCTCAACGGTTTAGCGCCTGCCTTTGGCCCAGGGCGTGATCCTGGAGTCCCGGGATCAAGACCCACATCAGGCTCCCTGCATGGAGCCTGCTTCTCCCTCTCCCTGTGTCTCTGCCTCTCTCTCTGTGTGTCTTTCATGAATAAATAAAGTCTTTAAAAAAAAATTTTTTTTAATGGTTGAAAGGAGTAAATTTTATGTTATAAAGGGATTATTTTATGTTATGTTTATATATAATACCACAAAAAAAAAAAAAAAGAATGAGCTTCTGAGCACTTGGGTGGCTCAGTCGATTGGGCGGCCAACTCATGATTTTGACTCAGGTCATGATCCAGACTTGTGTTGGGTTCCACACTCAGTGGGGAGTTTTGCTTGAGACTCTCTCTCTCCTCCCTCTGTCCCTCCCTCAGCTCTCTTTCTTACTCACTCTCAAATAAATAAATCTTAGAAAAAAAAAAACTTCTAAAAAAGGTTGAGAATTACTAGCCTACCATATAACTGATTATATATATATATATATATATATATATATATATATATATATATATATATATTTATTTAACTCATGAGAAAGAGAGAGAGAGAGAGGGGGGCAGAGGCACAGACAGAGGGAGAAGCAGGTTCCATGCAGGGAGCCTAACATGGGACTCGATCCTGGGTCTCCAGGATCAGGCCCTGGGCTGAAGGCAGCGCTAAACTGCTGAGCCACCCGGGCTGCCCTAACTGATCCGTAATAAAAAAGCACATCGTATGAACCTCAGTGTTTCATATGAACTATATGGAATGATTTTTCCAGCAAAAAGAACTGTCCCTTTTTCTGAGAAATTATTTTAAAGAATCTTTTTTATGGATTTATTTGATGGACTTATTACCATTTTCTGTGAAACTGAATATAGTGAATACTTCTGATTATATATAATAGTGTTACTTTATTATAATAATGATGTCCTTAGGAGCTCATAATGTTCAGGGCTGTTAATTAAATCGTCCCCTACTACTATGCTTTTTGCTAATGTCAGCCATATATACTGTCTTCCGTTCCTAACTGCTCACTGTGGTTTTCACTGGTAGCCAAAACCTCTCCATACTATTTGTTGCAATATGCCAGGAAACCCAAAGCCAAATTTAACCTATAAATATAACAACTCAATTTACAGATATCCATAGGCATTCTCTTATGCGCACAGATCTTAGATTCAGCATTAACATTACCCCATGGCTTTTAGTATGGGGTAAACTTCCAATTATGACATCAGTCATGACAAACCAGCAACAGTTTTTCCATAGTAAAGATTTTTTAAAATGTTTTTATTCCCCCTTGGTTAAATTAAGACTATAAGGGAGACTTTCACTGAAAATTTTATATATATATATAGGAGGCTAGTAATTCTCAACCTTTTTTAGAAGTTTTTTTTCCTAAGATTTATTTATTTGAGAGTAAGTAAGAAAGAGAGCTGGGGAGGGGCAGAGGGAGGAGAGAGAGAGTCTCAAGCAAAACTCCCCACTGAGTGTGGAACCCAACACAAGTCTGGATCATGACCTGAGTCAAAATCATGAGTTGGCCGCCCAATCGACTGAGCCACCCAAGTGCCCAGAAGCTCATTCTTTTTTTTTTTTTGTGGTATTATATATAAACATAACATAAAAGAATCCCTTTATAACATAAAATTTACTCCTTTCAACCATTAAAAAAATTTTTGTGGCAAAGTGTACATAACATAAAATGTACTCTTTTAACTATTTCTTAGTAAACAATTCAGTGATACTAAGTTCATTTACAGTGTTGTGCAACCATCACCACTAACTATCTCCAGGACTCTTTCATCATAACAAATAGAAACTCTATACTCATTAAACAATAAATCCTCATTCCTCCCTCTCCCCAGCCCCTGGTAACTACTATTCTACTTTATGAGTGTGACTATTCTGGGGACTTCATACAAGTGGAGTCATACAATAGTTGCCCTTTTGTGTCTAGCTTATTTCACTTAGCTTGATAATGTCTTCAAGGTTCATCCATGCTATGGCATGTGTCAGAATTTCATTCATTTTCAAGGCTGAATACTCTTCCATTGTATGTATAGACCACATTTTGTTTATCCTTCCATTCTCTTCTGTCACTTCCACCTTTGGCTATTGGGAATAATGCTGATGGCTCTTTGTTTCATCAAAGCAAAAGGTAGTCCTTTCAGTGGCTCCTAGTGCTCTGCAGGATTTGCCTGTGCTGCCCTCTCCCAACCTCTTACCTCTCTGAATTCTTTTCCTAGTACTCTTTCCTCTGTGTCAGTTTCTCAGCCTTTTTTTTTTTTTTTTTTTTTTTTTTTTTTTTTTTTTACCAGAACAAGTACATTCCTGTTTGAATGTACTTGCTTTTTCAATCAACTTTTTTTTTTTTTTTTTTTGGGTGGGGTTGGACTGGAGCAATCTTTCTCCAGATAAATTGCTAATTCACTCCATTCAAAATTGCCCAGTTACCATTTTCAATGAGACCTGGCCTCACAGCCTTAAAAATGTAACCTCCCTACCCACTCCCAAATTCCCTTACCTTGTTACATTTTTTTCTCCATAGCACTTATTTTCTAATACATTACTGAATTTACTCATGTATTGTGTGTATTCTTTATTATATGTCTCTCCCACTAGAATGTAAAGTGATAAGGGCAGGATTTTTTTGCTTTGGTTTTTCTCTTTTATTTGTTAGTGTAGCTCCATTACTTATAGAGCAGAGCCTGACACTAAGCATTCAACAAATACTCACTGACTTAAATAATAGGAATGCAAGTCTCAACAGTTAAAAAAATTTGTCAAAGGCAGGTTCCACAGCCAGAGTATTCACATCTTTGTTGTCTTCTTTCCTGCTGTGATACCCTGCTGTGTGATTGTAACCCAGGTTTCTGATTCTTCACAAGGTTGATTAATACTTAAAATGAGACCTTAAGCTGAGAACTTAACCACTCTTGATCACATTTTCTCATTTACCTTTACATCATTGCAGAACAAGTGGTGTGGTACTTGTAAATATTTATTACACACACACACACACACACACACACACACACTCTTCCAAGAATCTGGTCCATGGAAACATTTCTCACTTATGCATAAATTTGCTCACTGCTTCTGGTTCATTGCAGTATTACCTAAAAGCAAAGCAAAATACAAATGACCTAAATACTTAACAAAAAGTAAGTTTTTAAGTAAATTATGGTGTATTCTTAGAATGGATTACACTGTAGACCCTTAAAAAATGGAATGGAAAGAATCTGAATATACTGACTTGGAAGAATATTTTGGTATATTGCTAAATAGTAATATGTAGAACATATATAGTATGATTCCATTTTTTTAAAAAAAAGACCATATACACACATACTACCTGTTTTCAAGAATTCTCAGAATTTATAAGCTGTATTTCTGTATTCTTTTTTTTTTTTTTTTTTTTTTTGTATTTCTGTATTCTGATTAAGTTTATGTCACTCAAAGATTTTTAAATGAAAAAAAAGAGTAAAATGTGTTGGGCAGCCCAGGTGGCTCAGCAGTTTAGCGCCACCTTCAGTCCAGGGCATGATCTTGGAGACCTGGGATTGAGTCCCATGTCGGGCTCCCTGCATGGAACCTGCTTCTCCCTCTGCCTGTGTGTGTCTCTCTCTCTCTGTCTCTATGAATAAATAAATAAAATCTTAAAAAAAGTAAAATGTGAAAGATCTCTTCAACCATAGCCTCCACTGCTTCTACCCGTTACCACATTTATAGACAAAATAAAAAGCTTATCATTAGCAAAGAATGCTTTGACTCTAAGGAAATGTTCACTGAGCATATATTCATTGTTAATTCATAGACTGATTTTTCTTTCAGGTTCGATCTGGGGCCAATGTTTTAATTTGTGGTCCAAATGGTTGTGGGAAAAGTTCACTTTTCCGTGTTCTTGGTGAAGTAAGTACAAGTTGGCCTCAAGATTTTGTAGTCTTGTTTTGCCATACAATCTACCACATTGTGAAATTTACAACTGCTCCTCTCCCCCATCATTTTCCTTTTATAGTTATGGCCTCTTTTTGGAGGACGTCTAACTAAACCTGAGAGAGGAAAGTTATTTTACGTTCCTCAGGTAAGAGGACCTTGTTTATTTTGTAATCTTTGATGTAAAGATCTTTTATTTTTTAAAAAGTCACTTAAAATGATTTTTGCTCTGTCACTATCAGAGACCTTATATGACCCTTGGAACACTTCGAGACCAAGTGATATATCCAGATGGAAGAGAAGATCAGAAAAGGAAGGGGATATCTGACCTGGTAAGGAAATGTTTATATCCTAGATCTACTGGAAATACTCTGTATCATATTCTTTATATTAATCAATTAAGTATTTTAACTGCTAGATAGTTTATCTGTCCTACCTTGTAAAGTCTTCTAAAACCATGTCGTTAATTATAACTTTCCAAGTTGAGATAAGATGTTAACTACTTTGCTTAAACGTGTAGTATTTAAGCTGGTCCTGACAGTTTTTTTTTTTTTTTTTCTCATTGCCCTCATCCTTTAATTATGTATAGTAGTTGTATTCTCTTTAAGCTACTAAGTAGGTTTTTGTCGGAGTTAGTATAGATAGGAAGTGAGGGTTCAGGGCTACCTTTGTGTCACATTCTTTTGTGAAATGTGCCCCTTTAAGTGATATTGGCAATAGAATTATAGTGATTCTAGTTTAAAAAATAAAGCAGGAATAGAGAATGTTGGTTTACATCAAGTTTGATTTCATCTTTAATCATTGTGCTGAAAGGTACTAAAGGAATACTTAGATAATGTCCAGTTGGGTCATATCCTTGAACGTGAAGGAGGCTGGGACAGTGTTCAGGATTGGATGGATGTCCTCAGTGGTGGAGAGAAACAAAGAATGGCGGTAAGTATACTCTGAACACATTGCACAACAATGCAACTGGTTGCATACAGTCACTTGTGGAGTCCAGTATTTTGATTATTCAAGGTACACAGTTTTATTTTAATCTTTTTATTTGGCAATTATTATAGTATGGATTAGTTGAAGTGATAATAAAAGTGTTGAAAATGCATAACTTGCATGTATATTTAAAATTCTGAAAAATTCTTAAGTTTTCTAGTTATATACTATTAATCCATTGGGGATTAATTAAAGTTGGGGAAACTTTCTAGCATATTGATCCTGGGTTATATGGCAGTTCAAGATCTCTTAATATCTTTTCTCTACTGACCTCTCACTGAAGCTGCTCTCTCAGAAGTGTCTGAAAGTTAGAGATGATCCATTCTCAATATGTTCCCACTTTATTTCTGCTCCTGCCCTTCCCTCTATCATCATACTATTCTGGTTTCAGGAGTCAGTATCTACTCCCTGAAGTTATTTAGAATTTTTACATTCTCCTAATAGAAAGAGGCATTTGAAAGGAGATGTTTTAATTTTGTGATTGTCTAAACTTATTCCTGATCAAACATGACTACAGAACACTGCATGTTAAGAGTAATACCTTGAATACCGTGTTCAGGGGGATAACTTTTAAAAGAGTCATTTTCTAACTATGGATACCATAGTATGAGCAGCTGCAGAGGAAATTTTTTCCCTAGAATGTTAGCCTTGTGGAAATTAGAGAAAACTGTAGCCAAAGAAAAACAGCAAAAGAAATGGCTTATTGCTGAATTGTTTACTCATTATTTTAAAATTATATTCTGCCTTTTTTTGTTGCCTCTTATTCCCTGATAATGCATGTTATTTTTCCCAAACATACCCATTCTGTATGGACTTAATATCAACTTGATAGTGTGATTGTCTGGCTAGTGCTATAACATGAGATTAATCTACAGAGTGAAGAATGAATTATAAGCAAAAGAAAAGAAATGTCAGCTATACTGAAAATGGAAATTGGGTCTTAGGAGTGAGAATTTGAAGTAATCGGGATTTCTGAAATGAATTAGAAGATGACTATAGAAAAAACTGCAAGTCAAGAGAACAAAGTTAAGGTCCTTTTATTATGACTTCAAAGAAAATGGAAGGATACGTCAAGATTCACAAATGCCCACAGTGTAAATACAGAGAAACAAAAATCAGTGTGCTTAACTAAGGAGTCCTATGTGTGGAATATGAAAGGTACAGAGGGAATAGTTCTTAGTTGAAGATAAGAAATTCAAGGCCTTGAGGAAGAGGGGATGTGTTGGGGAGAGGAAAGAAGTGGAGGGAGGAACCCTATAAAACCAGGTGAACCATGATAGAGTTGGTTGGGAAAGGAGAAACTCACCAGTGGCACTGCGGCATGACCAAACTGCTGACAGATATGTTCTATATAAACCAATATTTGGAGAATTGGTTGTGAAATTTAAAAGAGAGCATATTGTTTTGCTACCTCCAAAAGGTTTTAGGGAAAGGGAGAAGGCTGATAAAACAGATGTTGATGTTGGTGAAATTGAGCAAAGTTCATGTATGGTCATTTTATTGCTCTTACAGTTTTTGGGTAGGCTTGAAATTTTTCAATGTAAAAAATTGAGGGAAGAGAGGACATAATTTTTATAAATTATAAAGATTAATAATTTGTAAATTCTAAAAGTTAGATTTTTTTTTAAGGAAGAATGGACTTGAAAGGTCTAACTACCCAAAATCAGTAAATGTAGGGAAATAAGATCATTACATAATTTTAATGAAAAAACTTAATCTAGTATAATTTCCACAGAGTTCGTTACTTGCTAGGAGCCTACTCTTTGCAGGATACAGAGATAGGTGCCTGCCCTTAATAATCTAGTTAGGAGATCCACATATTCTCAACCAACTGTAACACAAGGCAGTCTTCAGTTATAGCTAAATAGAAAGTACAGTGGGATAATGATGAGGGAAGGATTGGTCTTGAATGGCAGACTCTGTGTAATTCTCCCAGTAACCCTGTGAATTTAGGTACTTTATTAATAGGTACTTTATTAGGTACTTTATTTTATTAGGGAAAGACTTGGCACAGCTTAAGCAGCTTCCTAATGCCATGAGGCTACTGAGTTGCAGAATGGAGATTCACGTGAAAGGGGGTCTAAAATCACCCTTCTTGCTACTGACCAGTACGTTATATAGCCTCCAACGTGCAGATTGGTTGTCTATCTACTTCTCTCACTGCCCCTTAAAATCTCAGGTAACATTTTCCTTACCTCCATTGCACCCCTTTGGGCCCAGCCTTTACCAAGCCAGGGTTTTTCTACCCAATATCATAAATTGCACAATCTTATTTCTCAGACTGATAGTTCTCTTTCCCACTCAACTATGCTTGTTCTTCCTATCTAAAAGTGGTGCTTTTTTTTTATGATGAATTATGAAAAATATCTATGTATGATAGAAGGGTTGGGATATTTATGAAGTATACAGAAGGACCAAAACCCCCTACTAGAGATACCACTGTCATAAAATTGTTAGTGTTTTTTAAATCCAATTTTGTAATTCTTTTTCTTTTACCTAATTGGCAACTGTCTCCCTTCTTTAGACTCACTGACATCTTGACTATTTACCCCTCCCCTTTCTTATGATTGATCAATCCCTCTTTTTTTTTTAATTTAAGATTTTATTTATTTATTAATGAGAGACAGAGAGAGGCAGAGAAATAGGGAGAGGGAGAAGCCCACTCCCTGTGGGGAACCTGATGCAGGACTCGGTCCCAGGACCCCAGAATCACGACCTGAGCCAAAGGCAGACACTCAACCACTGAGCCACCCAGGTGTCCCTGATCAGTCCCCTTCTGACTCTGCCTCCTTTTCTGTCCAGTACAGACTTAATAATCCAGGGCCTGACCCATAGGAGGTACCCAGGAGATAATACTTAAAGGAATGAACAAATAACCCTTTCCCTTAACTTCCTTTCCCACTTTTTGTTGCTTCATTGTTATCTCAACTTCAGCCCAAGAGCAGTTGTTTGCCCTGGCATTTCTGTATATAGGCCTCTGAGCACAGCTGAAAGATCAGAATGATGTGATTTGGTACCACCACACTTGCATGGTTTCCAGTCTTACTGGGGCTCAGAAGTGTTCTTTGGTGATTATTTTATTTACTTTTGCCCTTCTCTCTCATTTTTCATGATAATCATTTAAAAACTACCAATCTCAGGCTTTCTACCCCATTTCCTACTCCACAACTCCCAGCAGAACATCCCACCTCCTACTTAAAACTCACCTCTGGTTAAAAGCACAGACTGTGTCACACACCCAGTGATCCATCCAAAACTAAAGACTGCAGCCTAAATTCCAAACACCAGAGACTGAAATCCTCATTGTCCTAGGGAACACCTCAATCTTTGAACCTTGCGTTGTTTTGTACAGGGCATTCTCTTTAGAATTTGTTGTGGTTATAAAACAATTAGCAAAACAGCTTACATTTGTATTTATTTTCTATTCTATACCTCTGCCCCATGTTTTTTTCTCCTCAAAATCCATTCCTTTCCAAATAAATCTGTTGGAGAAGTGAAAAAAAAAATAAGGCAGCATTATGTCAGTTATTATGTCAGTCAATTGAGAGCTCATTTTTATTGAGTGCTTAATTGTGATAGACAGTCAACTAAGCCCTTTACATTCAATTTTTACAAGTCCTTTGAGGCAGAAATGGTTGAGTGCCCCCTTGTATGGAAGAAATTGAAATGTAGCACAGTGAAGTAGACTGTCAAGCAAAGATAGCTATGGGGGGCGGGCAGTGCTTGTCAACCTCCAGTGGCAATACTGGAGGGGTCATGTACTTAACTCACTTTACAGTCTTCTTACATTGTGGTATCAAGTACTGACAGCATAATGGGAGAGAGACACATAAAAAAATTGCCATATAATATGCCAAGTGTGATGATGAAGGTATGCAAAGAATTCCTTGAGAACACTTGGCTGGAGGTGTTTGTGGAATGCCTTCACATAATCAGTCCTCTTAACTAAGTTCACTCTAGACTTTCCTGATGTCCCTGTTTCCATCTGTGGAGGGTAAGTCATTCATCCTCTTGAGAAAGGCTAAATGTTTCCATGTTTTTGGATCCTCTGACTTTATCATATTTTTTCCTTCAGTAATGCATGTGTGCAGATTCACACAGTATTTATTTATTTATTTATTTATTTATTTATTTATTTATTTATTTATTTATTTATTAATTATTGGGTGCTTCAACTGTTGTTTATTGACACACAGGTAAGCTCTATAGCAACAGGCCTGGAGGCAGCACAGCCTATATTTAATCTCTTCTGGCCCTTCTCTTTCAGAAAGACATTTTCAGGTTCCCTGATGTAAAAAGCAAGCTATGCTTTAACCAAAGGTCCTCTGTAGTCTGTACCTATCATTCTCTGTACAGTTGAACTTCTTAATAATCCCTTCCTTACCTCATCAAATAAATATAAACCTCTAGAAAGCTGCTTATGTTTTAGTCATTAATTTATGTTTCTTTCATGCAGGTGTTGAGTGTACAGTAGTAATTAAAATAGTCTCTGCTTATGAATATAATAGCCTAGGGAGGTAGGCCGAGAGACTGACAACATACAGTTCACAACATATGAAGGGCTGTAGAGAAGTTACAGGGGGGACCCACTTGGATTTTGGGGGAGGGGTCAGAGTAGGTTTAAGGAGAAATTTTTTTTTTTTAATTTTTATTTATTTATGATAGTCACAGAGAGAGAGAGAGAGAGAGAGAGAGAGAGGCAGAGACACAGGCAGAGGGAGAAGCAGGCTCCATGCACCGGGAGTCCGATGTGGGATTCGATCCCGGGTCTCTGGGATCGCGCCCTGGGCCAAAGGCAGGTGCCAAACCGCTGCGCCACCCAGGGATCCCGAGAAATTTCAAAGATACAAGAAGCAGAGCACGGTGTTAGAGACAAAAGGAAAGTGACATGTGCCATAAGCATCTCTGACCTAAGACCCATTGTGTCTTGGTAGTTGAGAGGAAGCAATTTTGGCTAGAATGTTGAGGTTAGAAAGTAAGAATCTTTTGTTTTAATTGTATTTAAATTTAATTAATTAACATATAGTGTATTATTTGTTTCAGAGGTAGAAGTCAGTGATTCATCAGTCTTATATAACACCCAGTGCTCATTACATCATGTGCCCTGCTCTCTTTAATGTCCATTACCCAGTTACCTTCTCCCCCTTCCCCTTCCCCTTCAGAGACCCTCAGTTTGTTTCCTATGATTAAAAATCTCTTATACTTTGTTTCCCTCTCTGATTTCGTCTTGCTGTATTTTTTTCCTCTCCTCCCCTATGATCCTGTTTTGTTTCTTAAATTCCATGTATGAGTGAGATCATGTAATTGTCTTTCTCTGATTGACTTATTTTGCTTAGTGTAATATCCTGTAGTTCCACCCACGTCATTGTAAATGGCAAGATTTCTTTTTTGTTTTGTTTTTGATGGCTGAGTAGTTTTCCATTTTGTGTGTGTGTGTGTGTGTGTGTGTGTGTATACACGCAATATATATTGTGTCTTTTTTTGTTTTTGATGGCTGAGTAGTTTTCCATTGTGTGTGTGTGTGTATACACACACACTCACACACACACACACATACATACATACATACACCATATCTGCTTTATCCACTCATAAGAATCTGATTGTGCAGGGCCTGTGGGCCACGGTAAGGAGTTTGGGTTTTGTTCTAAGTGAAGTGGGATGTTGAAGGGGTTTAAGCAGAAGAGTGAAATTCTTTGACTTATATTTCTGAAAAATCCTTTCTGGTTACAGGGAGAATGGATTGGAGAGGAGTAAAAGAGGAAGTAGGCTATTCATGGTCCTCTAGGCAGGTGATGATTGTGTTCTGGACTGAGGGCATGATTGTGGAGATGGGGAAAAGTGAGTGGACTACAAACACTGAAGGGCTTACTCAAATGGACTAAAAAATGAGGGTGGGAGTGTGAAAAGGAGGAGAAGAAAAGGAACAGGTCAAGGAGGACTTGTTGCCTTCTAGCTTAAGCAGCTGTTTGATAGTGTTATTTTCTGAAATATTTAAGGTGGGGTGGGGTGGATGAATGGATTTTAAGGGAAAAATTAGATAACTAAGTAAAAATTTCAAAAAGGAATTTTTATTCAGCAATTTAGAAACTCGAAGAGAAGGATATGCAAGAGATATGTATTGAGAGTTCACAAGTGTAAATAATATTTGGAATCATGAGATTCAATGAGATCATTCAGGGAGAGGCAAATATAGGATAAAGAGGAGAGGACTTACGAATTGGCCCTGAGGAACTCCCAACATTTAATGGTCAAGTGAAGAAAATGCTGGAAAAGAAACTGAGGAAGCAGCCTAAGAAGTGAGAAGAAACGTTAAGACTATGGTTTCACTGTCACTTTCTCAAGAAGGAGGAAGTGGTCATCTGAGTTGCATATAGCAGAAGAGATAAATTGGGTAAGGATAGAAAAGTGTCCATTGGTCTTGCAACATGGTGATTGTTGTTAGGGGCAAATGACCAGTTGGAATATCTGTTAGACAAAGAATCAGAGTAAATAATTCCCAGAAAATGAAATACATATGAAAAATAAAGATAAAATGTTCAACATAATGAAATGGAAGCTATAACAATCTTAATGTTAAGTTTTACTTATAAAATTAGCAGAATCTTTAAAAAAAATAAGCGCATCCAGTATTAACCTCAGGGATATAAAACAGGTACATTAAAAATTATTGGTAGAAATACTAATTGGTTGCTTAATAATTACTTGTCATTACTTAAACAAGAATGTTTAGAAATAAACACGTTTTTGCACTTGAGTCATCTGGAGTCTAAATTCTAAGATTTGGTTAAAATATGTACCCTCTAATTTTGTTTAGAGAACTTCCTCCTAATAGTTTAAAACTCAACTTCATTTCACATCATTCTTAAATGTTTTGATTAACTCAACAGTAAATTTCCTATGTGTTACATTTTCCCTTTTGGGAAGATAGTAAAAACACTTAGGTTTGTGTTTTTTTGTTTTTGTTTCTGTTTTGAGGAAGTAGATTTTTTTGAGTTAAAATAATTTTCATACTTGCTTTACAACACTAATGCATATTTAATTTAAAGTAAATCTACTTTACCTTATTAATTTCTGCATGTGCTTACACAGAATATTTCTTTTTATGCTTCAGATGGCAAGATTATTTTATCATAAACCCCAGTTTGCCATTTTGGATGAATGTACCAGTGCGGTTAGTGTAGATGTGGAAGGCTACATTTACAGTCATTGTCGAAAGGTAAGCATTTCAAGTTCTCAGTTTGAGCTTCTCATTCTTAGTTTACTCTGTGTCCAACCAAGTATCTATCCAAAGAGAAATTTCAAGTTATTAAGATGCAAAATTACTATCAAAGGATATTCTATCTACTTAATAAAGATTTCAAATAATAATTAATAGATATGAGTAAAAAGAATTGTAAGTGAATTCTGTATATAATTCTCTTTAGCTATATCTTAGATTTGAAACAAATACTGTATTTTAACTTTATTTCCCTTTTTACCTCATTCCCTATACTCAGTTAATAAATTGTTATTTTCTTAATGTGTTCCATTAAGAATGAAACCTAAATATCATTTGTTTTTCTAATTAAGAAAACTTGATAGTAGTCCTTTGGTAGCTTCAGTTTGTCCATTTTTTTCTCTGGCCTGGGCAACATTTTACCAGAGTTTCTTTTGGTAGCCTTTTCTCAGGCTGTGCATATTGATACTGTTCTTTAAGTAACTGAATATTCAGTAGTTCTGTGGTGACTGTCACACCATCTCTACTCTTGTTGGATTTTGAGGATAAGAGCAGTATATCCTAACTGTTTTACAGTATTATACAAGTAAGGAAGTACATGGGTCTTTTAACAATTTGTAAGTATTCTTTGGGGGTTTACAGTAAATATAAAAGATTATGTTGCTATTTACAGTATGACTTCCTACTATTCAAAGTGAGGTCATTGATCAGCATCTCCTGGGAGGTTGTGAGAATGCAGACTCTCTGGCCCTACCAAATTAGAGTCTACATTTTAACTACATTCCCAGAAGATTCAAATGCACATTAAGGTTTGAGAAGCATTGGTATAATGATGAAAGAAGAAATTTGCTACATTCATCTTTGTAGGAAGGTTTTTCTTTACTGATTTTATTTCTTTACTGATTTGTTTTCTAGAATCAGTTTTGGTCATTTATAATCTTTTTATGTAGCTGTTCATATAAACTTTCAGATTTATAGGTATTGGAGATGTGGTCTCTATTTAATCAGTGATTTATTTATTAAAAGATTTTATTTATTCATGAGAGACACAGAGAGAGAGGCAGAGACTTAGGCAGAGGGAGAGAGAGAGGCAGGCTCCCTGCCTGATGAGGGGGCCTGATGTGGGACTCCATCCGGGCACCCTGGGATCATGCCCTGAGTTGAAGGCACATACTCAATCACTGAGCCACCCATGTGTCCCTTAATCACTGATTTAGAGGCTCTTTGCTGGTAGTTTTGACCATGTGATGTCCCTTACATTTAGTTTTAGGCTATATGTTCCCACGTAAGATGCATTTTTCCTCTAAAGCATAGATTCCATTTAAAAGAAAATTCTTTTGGGGCCTGCATTTGATAGTTTAAATTATATTACTATAATAGCAGTTACATATGTATAAGCATGAAATGAGGTATGAATTCCTTGAACTTAGAGCTCATTTACAGCCACACAACGAATATAAATTTAAAAATTAAGTACAGACAAAACACAGTTTCAAGTTGGTAACATTAAAGAGACCTCTGATATTGTATTGCTGAAATTAAACCACTAGTTTGGAATTTAATTATGGAAAGATATAGTCTGAGGTCCAGATCGTGTATTTTGAAATTTGCGAATGTATCTTACTTAAGTAATTCTATCAGAAAGAATGCTTTCATTAAGTTGAGATCTGATCCAGTTATTGTAGAATCATAAAAATAGTATCTGAAGTGAGCTTTCAAAAATCAGTGTTGTACTGATAACTTATTTTGTCATGCAGTTTGTAACCAATTTGAGAACCTTTCCACATGGCATTCAAAGTTATGGTACATTAAAAGTTTTAAGTGCTATCACTTTATTTATTTATGTTTTTTTTTTTTTTTTTTTAGAGAGAGGGAGAGCGCAGGGGACGGATGGACAGAGGGAGAGAGAGAACCTTAAGCAGGCTCCATGCCCAGCACAGAGCCTGATGCAGGGCTCGATCTCATAACCCTGAGATCATGAGCCAAAATCAAGAGTTGGACCCTTTACCGACTGAGCCACCCAGGTGCCCCAAGAGCTATCACTTTAAATAATCACTTGGTTTCAGCGGAAGTATAAACACAGATTTGGGCACTTAGATTCATGGTAGAAAAGTTCCAGAAAATACTTAGCCTAATTTTTAAAAAATTATCAAAATGAAAATAAAATTAGAACTCATGATAAAATTGTCTGGATACTCCAGTATTTATTTCTGTCAGCCTTGAGAGATCCATTTTAAGAAACTGCAGTCTAGAGTAGGGTTTCTCTCAGTCTCAGCTCTGTTGGTATCTTGGGCTGGATAATCCTTAGTTGTGAGGAGCTGCTTTATAGGATAAAAAGGATATGTAGCTGTTCATATAAACTTTCAGATTTATAGGATATTTGACAACATCTGATCTCTATTCATTAGATGCTAGTAGTGCTTTCAGTTGTGTCAAAAATGTCTCCAGACATTGCTAAGTGTCCCCCAAGGACAAAAAAATCCCCCCCACCCCCAGTTGAGAACCATTGATCCAGAGCATCTGCAGTTATATTGATGAATGGGTTTTTTTTTTTTAAATAGTTATTAGAGAGCCCTAAATCTTTATTTATAGTTTAAAAACCAATAAGGTTTTAAAACTGAAAGATTTTTCATTATTTTATAGTATGCTTAATGGGGTAGCCAAACTTTGCCTAAACTAACAAAAGATTTTTTTTATTTTAAAAAAGTTTTTAAAGATTATTTATTTATTTGAGAGAGTGAGCAAGTATTAGTAGGGAGCAGAAGGAGAAGAAGCAGACTCCCTGCTGAGCAAGGAGCCCGATGTGGATCCCAGGACTTGAGGATCATGACTTGAGCCAAAGACAGACACTTGACTGACTGAGCCACCCCACCCAGGCGCCCCAACAAAAGATATTTAACCTCTTTTTTTTTTTTATATTTAACCTCTTACTTGTCTCAGTGTCCATGTTCTTCCGTGTTGCCAAAGGAACATACTTAGTTGTAGAATTTTGCCCTAGAATTCTGATGTTGCTTTTCCAAACTCTGAATTCCAAGACACATTCCAAAACAAGGGGTTCCAATAAAAGATTATGACCCTGTATTTGAAAAATAGATTGACTGTAGATAGTACTATATTGAATTAATTTTCCTGATTTTGATCTCTTGCTATTTTTCTATTTTTGTGCTTTTGTCATATATTTTTTCACAATAAAATAGAAACTGTCAGGATGTATATTTTCTGCCCCAAACAAAATAGTACATTTAATGCTAGTACCCATTAGTTGTTTTTTTTTTTTTTTTTTAAGATTTTATTTATTTATTCATGAGAGAGAGAGAGAGAGAGGCAGAGGCAGAGACACAGACACAGGCAGAGGGAGAAGCAGGCTCCCTGCCAGGAGCCTGATGTGGGACTCTATCTGGGGTCTCCAGGATCACGCCCTGGGCTGAAGGCGGTGCTAAACTGCTGAGCCACCCAGGCATCCCCTAGTTTTTTTTTTTTTTTTTTTTTTCTTAAAGAATTTATTGATACTTGTGTGTTTTTATTATGTCGTTAATGGTCTGTACTTTGCATTACCCTGAACATTGACATCAGTTGTAATTTTTTCTTTCACACTGATTTTTAACTAAAGCTTCTGAAGATAGTCATTTTAATAGCTTACAATATATAGATGAGTTTAATTTGTGATTCTATTTTATTGATATAAAACTAAATCACTTTCTTTGTATTAGGTTGGCATCACCCTCTTTACTGTGTCACATAGAAAGTCTCTTTGGAAACACCATGAGGTTTGTATTTCTTATGTTGAATGGTATAGTGGAATTTTATTTTATTTAAATTCAGGTGATTGTAGTTTTAAATTTCTTGGTGTATGTTCCCTTATAAATATATACCTTGAAGGACAAAAGGTGGTTCTATTTCAGTTCTATAAAATAAAATAGGTTTTCCTTAAATACTATTATAGTTGTCAGTTTTGAAAGCTGTAATACATATAAACAAGCCCTGGTTGTATTTGAGATATTAGAGAACTAGTTAGTGGTTCTCCGTTTTTATAAATGACTATTGTATAATAACTGACTAAAATTTACACAACCTTATCACAGCTCTGGCTAAGTAAAGTTTTTCTTACCACCCAGTATTGACAGAAAGGAAAGAGTCTAGGAAGGATTAGATGGCAGAAAGTTTAGGGACATTTTTAGCGAGATCCTGGCTGTAAGGGGAAACTGAATAATGTCAGCTGTGTTTATTATTGCCCTGTAATAAAATAGAATCATTAAGTAGTCACTATAATTTGCATAGAGATTACAGTGAGGTTTGCACTTGTACAGATCCCTGATGTATTCTGGTGTTCTAGCAGTGCCATTCTTTTCAGTTCTTTTTTTTTTTTCCCCTTTTCAGTTCTTAATGTAAAATATTCAAACCCCCAAACTAACCCTATTAACTCCTTTCCCCTCTCCTCTCCTCTTCCCCCCCCTTCCTCTTTCCTTCCTTCTCTTTTTTCCTTCTGAAATGATAAAGACATTTTGAGTAAAAGAAAGGGTTTGAGAGAAATCAGAACAATGGAATGGGGTGTCTTGTTCCATAAAATACATTCCGGATAGAGCAGCTCTTTTGCACGTACTGGGCTAAATGTCCTTGAGGGATACAGAGTACTGTTTTTGCCCTCAAGAACCTTATAGTAAGATGAAAGTGTACACCTGGTAAAATGAAGACTGGGATTTGAAGTCAGAACACCTGGGCTCAAGCACAGCTGTTTCTGGCATCAGTTGCTTCCTTCATATAATAAAGTTATTGATCCTTACCTTCCTGTCTCCTAGGTTACCATGAGCATCGAAGAGGTAGCTTGTATAAAAGTATTTAAAAATAATGGAATTCTATACAGCTGTGTGACTTTTAAAGATACCTTTTATTATTATTTTTTAAAGATTTTATTTATTTGAGAGAGTGAGAGAGAGCACGAGCAGGAGGCAGGGAGAGAGAGAGGCAGACTCTTGCTGAGCAGGGAGTCCAGTGTGGGGCTCGATCTCAGGACCCTAGGATCATGACCTGAGCTGAAGGCAGACACTTAACCAACTAAGCCCTTGCTTTTTAACCAGGAGCCCTTACTTTTTATTATCTTAAAACATATTATAATTTGTCCATTTTTCATGAGTGAAATGAGAAATTGGATAACTAATAAAGCAGTTTAAAAAGTATCCAAGCCTTTGCATTTTCTCAGGAGCTCATAAACATCAGTCACATGGCTGTGAGAGTGCTTGGATTTGACATCCCCTCTTCTTCTGGTGGTGGAGATAAGCACAGAATATCAAGCAGTGATTATGTGAAGGAGGGATGACACAGACTGCAGTGTCAGACTAGAATAGCTAAGAAATAATACAGAAGATGGAAAAATACATCTTTTCTGTAAATAAAAAGCTGCTAAATGAAACAGAAGCCTTTGTTAACTGCTGTCCTAAGTGTCTTCACAGGATGGGTTATGCAGGCATACCGTATAGTTCTTTTCCTTCTCTACTAAGACCATGAACAAACAAAAAGCCTTAAGTTAGAGGTTCCAAACTGATCCAGGAAACGAGATAAAGGAAGTATTTGAGACTGCCCTATTGAATAGGCTTACAGTTAGCACAGTTCAGCCTGTGGTACGTCAGATCTTTGGTGGTGGGGTTACGGAAACATTCTGATTTGTAGGAAGCCTATACATTTGGTTCCCTTCAAAATAATGAGGAATTCTGGTTCCCTTCAAAATAATGAGGAATTCCTTCATGAAGGAAGGTACTGTGTCCACTCCAAGCAGAATAATATTGTTATTTTAAAAAGAAAAGACTTCCTCATTTAGTCTTACCTTTCTGAGTATAAAACTTTTGAAGGTATTAGTGGCTTAAAATAACCTCCAATCATTTTCCTATATAATCATCTCTACATAAGTTCCTGACAAAAAGGAAATTCTTTTAGTCATTGATGTTTTTTCTCTCTGCTTCTTTCCCATAGTACTACCTGCATATGGATGGCAGAGGCAGTTATGAATTCAAACAGATAACAGAAGATACGGTTGAATTTGGCTCTTAGAATCCCGAGAGCTGTACTGCTTCAATGAAATCATTACAGAACACACTTAGAAATACACAGTACATTGTAAAATAAAGCTGAGCTTGTTTTTTTTAAACAACAAATTAATTAGATATGAAATAATTGAGAACAAGTTGTTAAACCATTTAATATTATATAGGATATTGCTAATTGTGTATATGTTGGTTTAATTATTAATATGTACTAAGAATGTCCTTATTCTTGTGGTTAAAAACCTGCCTAAATTAAATTGGGCTTAAATCAGTGTAACCTGATTCATCCTGGGATGTAAACCATTTGAAGTCAGCTAATTTGACTTTTATGGCTCTATTTTTTCCTTCAATGAAGAACCCTATTTAAACCTGGGGTCGTCATTTATCCTGTTATAACAAGATAGTCTTGAGTTTCATTTTCTTGTGCTCCATGATAGTGGCAAACAAATCATAGTATATTCTCAAAATGTACAGCATCAATGCATAATAGCATTTATTACACAGTGGCAGATTTCTTTAGCTGCCACCATTATACTCATTCCTTGTATAGATCTTGGGGTACATTTGACTCCAGGAAAGCCATTTGAATTTCCTTTGGCCAAATAATAAATGTGCCCCTCTCAGTCTGCAGTATTGAGTTGTTTGGGGGGTTTTTTGTGGGGATGTAACAGAAACTTATGTGCAGTCTTGCTTACAAGGGGTGGTTACTGTGTTTCATACCTAATCTTCCCAATGTTTGGGATATTAAAACACAAAGCCCTTGTATGTCAAGTTCAAGGTCTTTAAGAGTTTCAGATTTTTTAAAAGAATTGGATGGATCTGTGTATGTTAGAAGCCCATTCATTAGACGTACGGTGGATACATGGTGTTAAACTCCAAATGAGCCATAGGAACGCACTACATGAAGTAATGCACTGAGTATGCAATGTTATCACTGTCTTTGACCGTGATTTTATGTTTAAAAATGTTATAATTACGCACATGGGTGAATTATGTTTCCTAGGCACTGGTTTATCTCTGTGAATCTTGAATAACTTTTTTATATTTGGGTTATTATGTCGAATTATCCTAAAAGAAATTGATTTCACCTCACCAAACCACCATTAATGACTTACATGTATTATTTGCACAGGGAAAACTGAAACTGAATATTATCAATAAGCTAGATATGAAATCAGTTTTATCAGAGTAGGGTTCAGAAATGGGCATTTTATATTCTTGTTCCTGTATAATGATTTTGGTTTTTTTGCAGAATTAACTCTAAGAATCACCGGCTACCAAAGTAAAACTCGATATACTGATTTCCATAATACATAACATTCAGTTTTTATCACTCTATTTGGCAAACTTGTCTACTTACTCATTTTCTGTTCAGATTAAAAATAATCAGAAATCCTGTACAACCTTTGCTTGCTCTTTTTATTCTGGTATCTAAAAAGTGGGTAGTTTATACATAGTTCATACAGTCTTAATCTTGAAAAACACAAAAATAAAGTGACAGTTAGAAATCCCTTTTAGCACCCAATGTCTCTTTTTTAAAAAGTTCCATCAAATGTGATTTTTAACAGAATGAATTTCTCTTTTAGAAAAGTCACATAAAACCTTCAATGTACCAAGGCACCTGGCTCAGTCGGTGGAGCATGTGACTCTTGATCTCAGGGTCATGAGTTTGAGCCCCGTGTTGTGTGTAGAGATTACAAGAAAAAAAGTGTAAAAACCCCCAAAATTTCAGTGTGCCTCACAAATGCTACGCAATAGCCAGGGGACCTTAAAAGATATTATCAGGCCTGGGAAAGATTTTAAATTATGCGGGAAGTTTGAGATTTTCAGATTTCTAGATTACCGTGAACCTACTAATAACTGCCTCCTAATTCCTTCTGTAATGGATTCTTACCATGATAAAACCATTTGGGGTTTCTTGTTTTCTTTATTTTTAATTCCTTATTCCTTTTAAAATTTAACAAACATTAAATTGCCTTACCATTTGAGGCATAAAGGAACACCCTTCTCCTGGAGAATCACCATATACATAACATAACTATGGTTCTAAGAACACCAACAATAAAGAAATCCAGCATTTCTAGAACACGATTGACCATGAAACACCTTTTTCCTTATAATTTGTCTTAGCATCTTCTATAGGCTGCACTTGGAAATGTCAGTTTAATCTGAAAAATAAGTAAGTTTCACCTGTGAGCAACATACTGCATCCTGAGTGAACCACTCTGTGTTCTAATACCAAGCTTCTACTTTTCCTACAACAGAAAATAGGGGTGTAAATAACTATGGTTGTTTGCTGTGCATTAACAGAATAAAATATATCTAGGGTTTGCCTCTGCAGGGGAGGCAAAATTTTACCTCTGTCCTCTTTGTGTTTTTGGCTGGGTCTAAGAATTAAGTTGACATAAGACAGGGAAACAGGAAGGAACCATAAAAGTTTATTGAATACAAGTTATAGGTGATAGGGAAGCCCTCGTAAGGAGATGGCCCAAAGAAGTGGCAAAACCTAAAGGCTTTTTATGCCAGGTGGAGCAAAGAGAGGCAATTGTGGAAAAGTTGAATAAACTATGTGAGGAAGCCAACGATGAGTGGTAATTTCCTTCTGGTTTAGGGGGGACATCTTCCATACAGGGACAAGTATTAGCTTGTTTTCAGGAGGAAAAGGAGAGTCAGTACCCTTCTTGCACCTGTTTTGTTTTTTGTTTTTTGTTTTTTTTTTAAGTGTCTTTAGCTCAAAAATAGTCATTACACCAAAATGGGATATTCTGGGGTGGTATATTTTGTCACCCTCCACCTTGTTCCCCTCATAATGATTAGCATTTGACTTAAAACTAGTGATACTGTAGTGTCTGTCATTTCCTCATGGAATTTTTAAACTTTTAAATGTGTTTGTAATTTGGCTAAAGGCAGAATGTATTCTGTTAGATGGACTTTATCATTGTTGGAAAACTTTACATTTTTACTTACATCAGTCAATTTTCACTTGTGAATAATTGAAATATTCTGACCTATAAATATCATATGCACGTCACTTTAAAAAAATCTATTATCAAAAATCACTGAAAAAGTCAATTTCTCATCCTTAGGGGGAACCATTTAAAAAAATTTTTTTATATTTTTAAAGATTTTTTTTATTATTTATGAGAGACACACAGAGGGGTAGAGACACAGGCAGAGGGAGATTATCTCCATGCAGGGAGCCTGACATGGGACTCCATCCCGGGTCTCCAGGATCACACCCTGGGCTGAAGGCGTCACTAAACTGCTGAGCCACCGGGCTGCCCAGAGTCTTCTGTTTTAAGCGTGGCTATAAATGGGGTCACAACCTGGCCACAGTCTCCTTGTGCTCTATAAGAGAAGCAGTTTAACAATAACCTCAAGTGCATAATCTTTTTCACTTGGGGCCTGTACCCACAGCGCCTGTCTCACCAGTGTTGCTGGATTGGCGTTGCTGCCCCATTGGGAGATCCACCGGCTGCACTGAACCTTTTGTTCAGAGGATCCTTCCATGGAGGTAGGTGCTGATCCCACAGCATGGATGTAAGAGTTACTCTTTCAGTTGTCTCACAAAGTCCGGGCAATTTGGGGGCGGGGGGACTCATTTAGTGAAGCCTAGCTCGTTCAAGTCAAGTTGGTGGATTGAATGCCCCTTGAAGTTCAGCCTAAACATCCCAGGGGTGAAGGGTTACAGCACCTGACATTTAGAGACTCGGAAGCTCCAGCCCAGCAAAGTAGGTACAATCTGTTGAGGGTTCAGTTGAGCAGAACCTGGGTACCTGGTGGTTTGGTCTAATTGGCAGGGGCACCTGACACTGCTGTGTCGTTTAAAAACCCATCACCTTTCCCAGAAAGGCTGTGAGATTATCTAAAAAGGCATACCAATTGGGACCTTGGGGCCCAAGGTAATCAAGTGGTCCTTAATACCTATTCCATATCTCAAAGTGCTCCAGATATCTGCAGAAAACTTTAGAAATTGGCAATAGGTCCCAACACTATTGGGAAATTGTTAAGAACAAGTAGATTGAATAGGTAAAAAATCCTACAGGTAAATTTATAAATGGCTTCCAAAATCTGTGGTAACCTACAACTTTAAGGTTTTGCTGGATTAGATGATAAACTGGGTTAAATTCACTGGATATCTAAATCTAAGTAGGAGAAACTATGCAAACATTGATTACTAAACATAGGCTTATTCACTTTGGTCCTGTTACAAAGAAACTAATGATAAATTGGGTCTGTTAGTAAACATGTTTTATGCTTTATCAAAAATAGTACTGTGAAAAGTACATGTTTCTAGGAATAGAAATAGAAATTTGCTGAGCTGAAGAATGATGGTGTAATAGCTCACAATTGCTTTCCTACTTAGTTTTTCTTTTTTTTTTTTCCCCTACTTAGTTTTTCTAGAAATTAAGGTCTCTAAGCATTAAGAATTCTAATAAATGTAATTAAGACTACTGGGAATAATATGGGAAACAACTCTGTATGCAAGGAAAGTAAGATATATGTTTTTGGTAAGAAAGGTATGAGGAATGGAAATACATTTTTGTTGAGGGGAAAAAAAGTAACTTTGTCCTAAAATGAGACTGGTTGTCTAGGAGAGGGAAAACTTAGGACAAAATCTGAATGTAAAAAGAGAGCTGTAGAAAGTCTGTAAAAAAGGAATCCCTGACAAGTGTTTTACACCTGATTGAGACTGAGATAGGACTGAATGAGTTTTAAGAGTACATTAGTATGAGGGCCTGGCTGGCTCAGTCAGAGGAGCATGTGACTCTTATTTTGGGGTCATGGGTTTGAGCCCCACCGTAAGTGTAGAGATTATTAAAAAAATAAAGTTCAAAAAAAAGGTATGCTGGTATAGGTTGGAATTTGGCCTACTCTCGATAAGAAATTGTCAACATAGTTTTTCTTTATCTACCACGGAAAAATGGTTTCTGTGTGGGTCTTTGATTACTTAAGGAAACTGAATCTTCTTAATATTAAAAGAGTTAAGTTTTTAGCAACTATAATCTGTAGAATCTGTTATTGTCAACCTGGTTAAAAGTTTTGTAATGAACTAGGATCCTACTTAGACATGTAGGATCCTTCTGATATTTAAAACCTTCTGATATTTTTGGACAAACTTACCCAAATTCAAAATCTAAATGAAGACTTTTTGACTAATTAGGCTTATTTGGTTTATCATCAACTAAGTGATGATAAAGCTTCTTAGGCTATATTGTGTGGAATGCTATGGCTGTTCTAGAAGTTATATAAAATCCCTAAAATTCTATTAGGTCTCAGTATAATGTCGTGACTTGTAATTCTGATTATTGAGGTGTTGAACGTCACAAAAATACTATAGCCAGCAAGGAATATATAAGGTATCAAAAGAAAAGGCCCAAATGTCAAAGGACGCTGTAAAATACTTGGAGTTTATTATGTCTGAGAGGCAATGGGGTCTTCTTCAGGAAAGGAGAACGTGTCAGCTGGCCCCATCAAGGACCCACAAACAGTTGTGTGGGTTTTTGGGAATGGCCGTTTCTTGTCACATCTGGATTCCTAACTTTGCCGATTGCAAAAACCCCTTTATGATAAACTTAAAGGACCTGAGACAGACCCATTGGAGTGGGATGAAGGCGCTCAACAAGTGTTGGAAACTGTTGCCTCCCCCTCCCTACTGAAATCCAGCTTCACCTGTAGGAACGTGGTGGACCTCAACACTGGGAAAAATGGGTCGCCACAGGACCAGTTACACTCAATACAGACAAGGCCCCACCTCGTACGATTAGCCACACGATCTCTAAAATTAGAGGGAGTCATGCCCTGGATCCACCACCAGTGAAAAAGGCGCCCTCACAACAGAGGACAACAAATACACCGTGAGCCACTTCTAGACCTGACGCTTCTGGTCTTCGGTAAGACCGCCATGGATAGAGGTACTCAGGTTTGTACTCTGACAGTCTCAATCTGGACAGTACTAGCTCTGCTGTTCTGGTTTCTTCAGTCTGTTTGCTGCCAGGCCCCTTGAGTGGATTAAATTATTTTCTCTGTGACTGTTCAATAATGAATGATGCAGATCATGGTTCACACATGATAGAATGCAGAGTTTTCTGGTTGTCTTTGCTTTGTTCCTCAGCTTCTAGAGACTGGGCATGATGATTGAAGCCTTAAGATCTTAAGATGGGGACACCTGGGTGGCTCAGTGACTGAGCATCTGCCTTTGGCTCAGGGCGTGATCCTAGGTCCAGGGATCGAGTCCCACATGCAGCTCCCTGGGAGGAGCCTGCTTCTCCCTCTGCCTGTGTCTCTGCCTCTCTCTCTGTGTCTCATGAATAAATAAATAAAATCTTTTTTAAAAAAAGATCTTAAGATGAACACTCTCCTGATACTAGTTTTGTCACGACTGTTCTAGAAATATGTAAAAGTCTCAAACTACCAACACACCGGAGCACTGTTGGGACTTAGATTCCCTGGTGAATAGAAGTAAGAAATGATAGACTGGCCCTGGACTGCCTGGTAGTGGGGGAGTGTGCAGCAATGAACGCTTCGGGTTGTACCTGGATTCGTAGAAGTAAACATGAAGAAAATCTTCGGTCAGGCAGCTTGGCTGCGTACCATCAGAGGAGATGTCCCGCGGAGGACTGGCAGGCCGTCGGCATGGTGCTCCCCAGCATCGTGTAGTTCCCCCCCTTTCTGGGGCCCCCAGTGATCCTGCTATTCTTCTTACTTTTTGGAGACTATATACTCCACTGTTTGGTACAGTTTGTGGCCAAGCGTATAGAGGCCGTGAAACCACAGATGGCGGTACCACAAGGGTGTGAACAGCGGGGGGTGGAATGTGGTCGCACGCAGGTGTCAGACGAGCTGGGAAAACAGATTGCCCCCCTCTGAATCCCTGTGACGACACGCATGTGTGGCAGGAAGTAGCTGCAGATGGACCTTTGCCCTGTGCCCCTCAAGAATGAGGAGCGGAATAAAACTAGAGGAGGGATTTTGTCACCAACCTGACTGACCTCCTGAACTCCTAGAAGCTTCTGCCTGTCAACCTTACCTTTTACAAACTAACAAACTGCTAGAACAGAAAAAAAATTTTTTTGAGGAACACACCTGAGCAGATGAATCAAAGTGCCAGAAAGTGCTTCTGCCTCTTTATAATGTTAAGATGACCCTCTGAAATTCATCCCAAGTCCTAAAAAAAAGGAACCTGTTTTCCCCTGTTCAGGGAGTCACAGCTTTGGGAATTATTCCCTGTGATCTCCTTTTTTGTACAAATAAGGTGACTTTGTGAGGCAACTCTACCTGGTAGAGTCTGTAGCTCACCGAGGAGAGGACCCACTTTAGTCCTGCGATGATATTCCTGCCACATCCTCCACATAGAGTTAAATTATTTAAAAGGAATTTTAGACACTCTATTGAAGTATAATACATATGCAAGAAAGTCCATAAATCGTAAGCTCGATGAGTTTTTAGAAAGAGTGCACACTCATTACTACCCTCCAAATCAAGAAATAGAACATTGTCACACCTCCGAGCCGCCCTCATGCCATCTAACTGTTAGCCTCCAAAAGCCACTCTTCCCGCTTCTATCACATAAATTGCTTTGCCTCTTTTTGAACTTCATATACATTAGATACCCTTTTGTGTATGGCTTTTTCCCTCACCCTTGTGAGACCGATCCATTGTTGATGTGGCAAGAGTTCCCTCATTTTTATTGCTGTATAATATTTAATTATACGAATAGACCATACTTTGTTCATCTTACCATGGATGGGCATTGGTCCTTCTGTGTGAAGCTGTTCCACGTAGTCCTTATAAACATTCTTATGCGGGACGCCTGGGTGGCTCAGTGGTTGAGCGTCTGCCTTTGGCTCAAGGTGTGATCCCGGAGTCCCAGGATCGAGTCCCGCATCGGGCTCCCTGTGTGGACCCTGCTCCTCCCTCTGCCTATGTCTCTGTCTCTCTGTGTCTCTCATGAATAAATAAATAAAATCTCTTTTTTTTTTAAATTTTTATTTATTTATGATAGTCACAGAGAGAGAAAGAGAGAGAGGCAGAGACACAGGCAGAGGGAGAAGCAGGCTCCATGCACCGGGAGCCCGACGTGGGATTCGATCCCGGGTCTCCAGGATCGCGCCCTGGGCCAAAGGCAGGCGCCCAACCGCTGCGCCACCCAGGGATCCCAATAAATAAAATCTTAAAAAAAAAACATTCTTATGCAAATCTTTGGGTGCACATATGTACGAGTTTCAGGAATGGAATGTGTCCAGCTTTGTTATGTATTGCAGACTGTTCTCCAAAGTAGTACCATTTTTATGCTCCCAGCATCAAGTGTATGAGAATTCCAGTTTTCCCAGTCCTTGCCAATATTTATATTGCTAGTGGTTTTTTCTTTTTTCTTTTTTCTGTGTACTTTAGCCATCAACAGCAAATTACTGTGGCTTCACTCTGCAGCTCCCTGACCAGTAATGAGGCTGAACTTTTGCGTGTTTATCTCCCATTGGAACATCCTCTTTTTTGAAGTGGCCGTTTAAATCTTTGGGCCCCCTTTTACAAGTTGTCCTAGTGCTATTACAGATTTTTATGTATTCTGGGTATGAGTCTTTTATTGGATAAATGTTCTAATATCAGACAGTGTAGACCTTAGGCTAATGAGCATTTCAAAAAATTCAGAGGCATATTTCATAACGAGAAAAAGATTGAACCAACAATAATAAACAAAACTCCACATAAATACTTGAACGCAATAAACCAACTTGACCCCTCCCCTCTATGTACGTGGCAACTGCAGAATTCTTACAATCCCTGAATATGTTTGATCTGTCCATTTATTTAAGACTTCCTTAGTGTCTGTCGGTAATGTTTGGTAGCTTTCTCTTTCATTAGCTCTATGTCTAGGCATTTGATGTTTGTAGTGTCCTGGTGCAAATTGTATCCATTTAACATTTCTTTTTCTAATTGTTGCTACTGAGTAGAAATGCAGTTGATTTTTGTATATGGATCTTAGTGGACCATAATTTTGTATATGGGCCATCCTTGTATCTTCCAAAGATGGTCCCATGAATAGATCTCCCATCCCATGCGCTCTGGACAGCGTAGTGTCAGCATCCTCCATGGAGAGGTGAGGTCTATATTCCCTCTCCTTGGACCTGGAGACCTTTGTAATTTGTTACAAATAATAAATGATAAGTTGGGAGATTTGAGGGTTGACCAAGAAGGAGATGGGATCAGGAGAGGCAGTAACACACAAACTTCATATGGGTGGCACTTAGATAGTATTGCCTGGGAGGGGAAGTTCCTCCCAGTAACAGGGTCAAAACACATAAAAACTGACCGAACTAAGGAAAAATTAGTTCCAGAGATGGTGGTGTGGGACCACCACCCATGAGTGGAATAGGACAAGGGGACTCCTGGAGGGAAAGCGGAAATCAGGACTCATGTGCGTAGGTAATGGTGTTCAGCAGCAACTGCTCTGAAGGGCAGTGGTTTGGGCCTCATAGCTATAGGCTGGTCTTATCTATGCTTGGCAGATGTTCGAGGCAGTTTCACGGCGCGGGGGGGCTGGGGTTGTACATCAAGTAGGCTCTAGCTGGCTACAGATTTGGGAGGAGGTTTGGACTATATTTAAAACAAATAGATATGTGAGGATTTGAGTTCGGCACTGGTGGGCTTTGGGCTGATGGTCCTGGTCTGCTGTGAAGAAGTAAACAGGCCATTGGAGGCTAATTTAGAGGGACCATCTCAGGCCTGTTTATAGAATATTTCTGTGACCAATAAAATACAGCAGAAGTTCAAGTTAAATCCTTTTAAATTAACAATCGGTGTTTGTTTTCTGATGAATGTATGATATGGTTCATTGCAGAGTCAAGTAGAGAACAGGGCTCCTTTCTTACTGTCTTTTCTCTCTAGTCTGATAGACTTCATTTTTTTTAACCTTGCGCCATCTGCCGTAATGATCATAACAGGTACTCCTTTATTATTTCTAGTTGTGCCACCATATTAATGTCTTCTTACTTTCCAGAAAGTAAGGCTTTCAGAGGCATATTTCAATGGGGTCTTCCTGGGGTCTTCTGTGTTCTTGCTTCCCTCTAGTTTTGGAGGCCGGCCAAGCTGCCAGCCCGACACGGAGCTCTCTTGCACTGGATCCTTCTGTTTTGGATTTATTCCTTTATTTAGTGGAACATGTCCTACAGTGGCTTCCTGGACAGGGTGCATGGGAGGAAAATTCTTTGAAGTCTTGTATATCTGAAAATATCCTTACTCTGTTATACTGGTGGGAAGTCAGCTGGAATGCCAAATTTATTATTTTTAAAAAATTTTTCTGAAGACTTTATTTATTCATTCATGAGAGATACATAGAGAGACACAGGCAGAGGGAGAAGCAGGCTTCCTGCCAGGAGCCCAATGCGGGACTCGATCCCTAGACTCCAGGACCACGTCCTGAGCCAAAAGCAGACAGACGCTCAATCACTGAGCCACCCAGGCATCCCCGGCATGCCAAATTTAAATTTTAGATAATTTTTCCTTAAAATTTTTCTTATAGTCATTGGCCTCTTATATTTATTTTCTGAATATCAGATTTGCTGTGGAGACTTTTTCTCCCACCCCTGTCTCTCTCAGGATTCTCCTCTGCCATATCTGGCAAGTCCTAGAGATCTCTAGAAAGGCAATTAATCTTTCTCCCCTTTCCAATGCACATGCAGATAGAGTATGGCTCCCTCGTCCATGTACAAACATTTTCTAAGCCTTTGTCCATTATTTACTGAAATCATTACTCCATTAATTTCCTCTTGTCTTTTCTCATTGTTCCTATGGATTTAAATCTTTTAAGTTCACTTAGTATGGTGTTAGGGGGGTCTTGGGAAGGAGAGGAGAGACACATGTTTCATTTCTAACTGGAAAACCATGAAGACTTTTTTATGTCCCTCTGTATATACTTTCCCTCCAAAAGCTTATTTTAGCAATAAAGAGAGTAATATATTTAAGAAAACTCAAAGTGAATAATTGGACCATGATTTTAGGATGTTCTCTACAGCACATTATTTCACAGGGATTATGACCAGATTCATGATGCCTCATGGAACTTTCTGTTACTGCAGGTAAAGCTCCATTTGCTTTCCATTCTTGGAATGGAAGAGCAGGCTCCATGATCTGGTCATTCTGGTTTTCTGAAAATGCTTTTTAAAAAAAATTCACAGTCATCCTCAACTTAAAAATACCTTTAACCAATACTTTAAAAGCTGTCTTTTCTTAAAAAGATATGTTTTTAAAGATAAATTAACTCTAGCCATTTTGCCAAATTGCTTTCTCTTTGAGATGTTTGAGGCAACACAAACACCAAACATTGTCAAATACACTTTATTTGGGGTGGTATCTGATGCCCCAGTTGTGGCTTTAGTGATGCGAGCATTCCCTCTTCCTGGAGCGCTCCTCCCAATTACCCCTCCCCATCTCCCCCTTTGACTGATTAACTGTGTCCTTTAGCTGAGATTTTAAATAGCCCTTCTGAGTCTAAGTTAGATGGCCCCATATGAGTTCCCCCAAATACCCTATACTTTCCCTATCGTATTATTATCAATTGTTCTGTTACCATTACCTGTTTGACATTTTACCCTACAAACGTAATGAGCTCTGAAAATGCTGGGATTGTGCTCGTTGTGTTTCGATCAAACCCACAATGCCTGGCACATAGTAGGTGCTTAGTATTAAAATAAATTAATGAATAAGTGAGTGAATTCAAATTCATGGTTTTTTCAAAGGCAGTTATGATCTGGAAAAGGAGCCAAGACGGGTAAAGAACTATTTTGTACAACATTAAGGGTCCTAAGAAGGAGTGTAAGGTTGTACAACGAGGTGGTGGGGAGAGTGCTGGGAATCCAGGAGAGGAAAGCTTCTGGCTGAGATCCAGGGAACACTATGAACTGCCTTGAAGGGGGGAGGGGTAGGTAGAAGCAAGGCATGTGAATCAATGGAATAGAGGCAGGAAAGCTTTTGGGGTTCAGAGAGCTGCAGATAAGGCAGGGGTCCTCAAAGTCTCGTCTCTGGAAAATGGCAAAGTCCATCTTTGGAAAGTGTAATCTTTGCAATATGATCGTGGCTCTGCTTTTACCTTTGGCATGGATTAATAACTTGTAGATATTTAAGTTTAATAAATGACATATTTTATCAAGTCTGTGTAATTCTATCCATCAGTGAGGTGTCTGTCTTCCTTTTTCATCCTGTATCCCCTGCCCTGCATTCGTGAACTCGGGCAGAGGGGACTGAATGGTTAGGAAAGCACATAGAACAGAGCTTCTCAGACTGCGGGGAGTGTACACGTCGCCCGGAAAATGCAGATTCTGATTCAGTAAGTCTGGATTGGGGCCTGAGAATTTCCATCTCTCACTAGCTCTCAAATGGTGCCAAAGCTGCTGAACCCGGAGTCCACGGGAAGGAGCAAGAGCTGGAGTGGAACTCTAGCTCTGGACTCGAGAGACCACCGCAGGTAGAGTTGCAGCAGGTTGGGGAAGGTGCTCTGGTCTAGTGATTCGGGCCCACCCTCCCGCCAGATGCCTTCATTCTTCATCACTTACCGGTGTTGGGTTTGGGGACTCCTTTCTTTTAGAACCCGGTCTAGAAACATTCTAGAAGTTACCAATCCAGAAGATGGCGCCACAATCTTAGTTATAAACCACACTTCCCTCTCCTGCTGTGACGGAAGGGAAAGCACTTCCTGCCTCTCTGAAAGCTACATTTCTAATTCTCTGGCTTGACACATGCTCAGGAAACAGGAGTTGCTTTGCAGATGGAGCATAGTTCTCTTGGTGGTTTCTGAAAATCACGTTGGAGAGAGAATGTCATGTCAAGACCCTTTCCTTAAAGCTTTTTTTCAGAACCCTCCTTAAAGTTTATTACATTTCACATGTTCAAGATGAGTTGCAATTTCTCAGCTTCAAAATTCTTGGATTTTTTTTTTTTTTTTTTTTAGTATTTTTATTTCCCCACAGGAAGAGTGTTATTTTTAATTGTTCATTATTGATGCTCTAATAACGTATAATCACGTAATTGAGGCTAAAAGGAACCGAAGAGCTTCAGGCCAATTAGTGCACTTGACAAGAGAGAAGACAGGCTTCCTGATTTCATTTAAGTCCTCTTGAAAGAGTTTCTGTTCCTGGCAAGTGGGAAAATGCTAACAGACTCCTATGTGACAAACGCTCACCTAGGCAGTGCACAGTCTACACATGGAGAATTTTATCTGGGCTTTATATAGTACTTTGATTTAGGCCTCACAGCAAGCTGCATTCTGACCTCTACAAGAGCTAGAAATACCCCATGTAGGGCTATAGCTCTACTCTTACTGCAGTAAAAATTAGATTAAGCCAGTGGTTCTCAAAATTTATTGGGTATTAAAATTACTTGGAGGGCTTCTTGTTACAGCACAGATTGCTGATCCCCCTATCTTATACTGAGTAAGGGACAGGCAGCGCTAGGCAAGTAGAGACAGAGGGCCATGGAATTAGGCTCATAGAAATCCCAAAATGCTGAGATGTAAGGAAACCGGAGATAAGGGATTAGATCAGACCACCTGGCCCTGGATGCTAGGGAGCATTTTCCTTTGAGGGCTACAATATATTTTTATTTATTTAATTATTATTATTTTTTATCAATGAGAGACACAGAGAGGGGCAGAGACACAGGCACAGGGAGAAGCAGGCTCCATGCAAGAGCTTGATGCAGAACTCGATCCCAGGACCCCGGGATCACAACCTGAGCCAAAGGCAGACGCTCAACCACTGAGCCACCCAGATGTCCCTTTTTTTCATTTTTATTTTATTTTATTTTATTTTATTTTATTTTATTTTATTTTATTTTATTTATGTATGTTTATTTTTTGGGGGGGTGGAGTCTACCATATAATCACAGAAAATGACCAGACCACAAAGAAGTAAGTCATTAAGGGTGTTATCAATAGTCCTTGCTCAAACTAAGATGGCATAAGAATTTCAAGGCCATAATTATGCTCCCTGGTCAAGTTTTCAATAAGAGACCAGCCTAAAGCCTTTGGTAGCAACTCTCTCGGGACCCCTCTCACTACTGAGAGCTCCCTCTGCATCCTTGCTTAGTAAACTTCTATTGCTTTACTCTCCTTCATCCAAGAGATTCATTCTTTGACTCTGACACAGAACCTAGCTCTCCCACTCCAGTACTACTCACAAAAATTACCTCAGGATGCATTAAAAACTTAAATATAAGACCTGTACATGTAATGAAACTCCTAGAAGAAAACATAGGAACAAAGCTCCTTAGTCATGTTTGGAAATCATAGCTAAAGCACAAGCAACGAAATAAAAAATAAATAAGTGGGACTACATTAAAATATAAAGTTTCTCCACAGCAAAGAAAACCACCAACAAAATGAAAAGACAACCTACCAAATGGGAAAAGAAAATATTTGCAAGCCATGTACCAGATGAGGGGTTAATATCCAAAATATATACGGGACTCATATAGTGCAACATCAAAAACAAACCAAAAACCAAAAAATGGACAAAGGACCTGAATAGACATTTTTCCAAAGAAGCTATACAGATGGCCAACAAGTACAAGAAAAGGTGCACAGTGTGGCTAGTCATTAGGGAAATGCAAGTTAAAACCATGATGAGACATCACCTCACACCTGTTAAAATGGCCATTCTCAAGAAGAGAAGAGATAACAAATGCTGGGGTGCAAGTGGAAAAGGAAAGGGAGCCCTTGTGCACTGTTGGTGGAAATATAAATTGGTGCAACCACTGTAGGAAGCAGTATGGAGGATTCTCAAAAGATCTAAAAAAATAGAAATATCATCTGATCCAGCAATTCCACTGCTGGGAATGTATCTAAAGGAAAGAAAATCACTAACTCGAGAAAGATGTCTGCACCCCATGTTCATAGCATTATTTACAACAGCCAAGACATGGAAACAACATAAGGACATGGAAACAGCATAAGTGTCCATTGATGGATGGATGAATATAGAGGTTGTGGCACAATGAAATATTTACTCAGCCATAAAAAAACCCCAAGAACATTCTACCGTTTGCAACAACATGGGTCTACCTTGAAGGCATTATGCTCAGTGGAATAAGTCAGAGAAACACAAATACTGTATGAGCTCATATACACGTGTAATCTCACACCCACCGCTGCCGCATCCTAGAGAAAGAGGTCAGACTTGCGGTTGGGTGAGAATTGTTGGCAGGGGAGAGCGGATTGGCAGGAGGTGGCCAAAGGGCACCAAGTCCCAGTGAGGAGACAGACGCAGCCCTGGGGGAGGTGGGACCCTGCACGCCAGGCTGACCAGCTAGCACCGCTGCGAGATGCACAGAAACGCTCTTAGGAGGGTCAGTCCTCAGAGTTCTCAACACAAGGAGAAAACTTTTTTTTATTTTTAAGATTTTATTTATTTATTCATAAATAAATAAATTCACACACACACACACACAGAGGCAGAGACACAGGCAAAAGGAAAAGCAGGCTCGATGCAGGGAGCCCGACGTGGGACTCGATCCCGGGACTCCAGGATCACTCCCTGGGCCTAAGGCGACGCTAAACCACTGAGCCACCCGGGCTGCCCAGAATTTTTTTTTAATTGCATCAGTATGAGATGATGGATGTAACTAAACCCATGGCGATAATCATTTCCCAACATAAGAAAATCAAACCAGCATGCTGCACGCCCTAAACTTATACAGCGACGTATATAAATGATTTCTCAATAAAATTGGGTGGTGGTGGGGCAGGCCTGTGTCTCTCTCCTTCTCTCTCTCTCTCTCTCTCTCTGTGTGTGTCTTTCATGAATAAATAAAATCTTAAAAATAAATTGGGGGGGAAGCAGCACAGATTTCTAGTTCAGTAAGCCTGAGGTCAGGGCTATAGATTTGCTTTTCTCACAGGCTCTCAGGTGATGCTAATGCTGCCGGCTTGGGGATCCCCGCCTTTGAGAGCCATTGGCTTAAGCTAACATTGGAGCAAAGCAGGGGGGGGGGGGACGCACTGGGTGGCTCAGACGGTGGCCTGTCTGCCTTTGGCTCGGGTCACGACCCGGTAGGCTCAGGATGGAGGCCCCGTGGCGGGGAGTCTGCTTCTCCTCGCCCTCTGCCCCTATTCATGTGCTTTCTCACTCACCCTGTGTCTTAAATAAATAAGTTACCTTAAAAAAAAAAAAAAAGGACAAAGCGCTGGTTTAGAAGTATCCAGCAAGAACACATTTCCCCAGGGGATCAGCTGTGCACACGCGGCTTCCCTTTAGAAGGAAATCGTGGGGCCCGGCTGTTGGGGGGGCGGATCTGGAGAACGTGGACAGCCGGTCGGGCACCGGGTAGAGCAAGCGGTACGGGTGGGGCTGGGGTGCCCGGGGAGGCCGGGCCAGCCCTGCGGACCCCGACCTGCTGCGGCCGGACTTAGGGCCGAGCAAGCCCCCTCTGCCTCCGCAGCAGCTGGTGAGGGAAGAGGGGGACTCCTGGTAAAACATTAAGACGCCGCACTGACACTTTGACTAAGTGAGCTTTAGGGTCCTGTTTGCAGCGGGAATGGTGGGATGGTGTCCTCTGGACGAGCCACCTGTGCTGCTTCTGCGGGGTGCCCCCCCCCCCCCCGCCTGCGGTCGTAGCTGATGCCCTGATGCCGGGCAGCGCGCCCTTCCTGGGTGCACAGGGCTGGCGCTCAGACAGCAGGTGCAAGGGGCTCCCGCAGCAACGGGGGGGGGGGGGGGGGGAGGGGCCCGCATCCTCCTCGCCCCCGGCTAGAGAGAGGGGACCTGGGGCCCGGGGGCGGCCCAGGGCATCGCCAGATCGCCCAGGAAGGTTCCTACCGGCCGGTGGAAAGGGCAACTCCATTAAAATGAAATCCAAGTGTTAGATGAAAATCACAACCGCAGCTGCACGGGCTGCGGAGGCCGTTAATGGGGGTGGGGGGGCAGGTGCCCCCGGGAGAAGGCGGCCGCGGGGGAGACCCCCGTGGACGGAGACAGCAGGTGAGCATCCCCTGCCTCTTCCTTGGAACTTCCGTGGATCCCCACGAAAGACGTGCCATCTCTGTTAGGACTCCCCGAGAGACCCGAGGGAGACCGATGGCACAGAGTCCCCCCTCTGCGGGTGCTGCAGGCCTGCAGCAGGGCAGCCGCCGGGGAGCTGCAGGGGAGCACGGGGAGGGCAGGCCGGCGGGACCGCGGCACCGACCCCCCCACCCCCACCCCCGCCGTGCACCTGCTCGCTTGCACCCCCGCCGCACCTTCACCTTCTCCTCCCTTAACTCAGCTCGGGAATCATTCTGGGGAAAGTTCTCTGCTAAGCCTGGTTCCGGATTAGCCAAAGTGACACAGTCGCCCTCCGGCCCAGGCCTTCTTGGAGGGTTGAGAACAGTACCCCTAAAAACATAATCTATGTTTTTACAAGGATAGCTATGCCCGCTGTGAGGACCATAGACTGCAGGGACCAGACAGCAAGGCCAGCGGGGAGGCTGCTGAAATAATCCAGTAGGAGATGAGAATGACCAGAATTAGTGCGATAGCCAAAGAGGAGGTAACTTTTGGAACTGGGGTCTTTTCTTAAAGATTTATTTATTTAGTCCAGAGAGAGAGTGAGAGCTAGTGTGAGCTGGAGTGGGCGAGGGTGTGTGTGTATGTGTGTGTGTGTGTGTGTGTGTGTGTGTGTGAGGCAGAGGGAGGGAGAGTAGACTCCCCGCTGAGCACAGACCCAGACTCAGGGCTTGATCCCTAAGGCCCGGAGGTCAAGACCTGATCTGGATGCTTAACTCTCTGGACCACCCTGGCATCCCTGGAACTGGGGTACTTTAAAGGTAGAGCTGACCCCTTTGCCGATGGATTGAATGGGAGAAAAAGAGAAGTCAGTGATGACACCAAGGGTTTTGGCTTGAGCCAGTGGTGGTTCTACTCACTGAAATGGGAAAGACCAGGGGGTGGGAGAAACAGGTTTTGGGATTGGGAGAAATTATAGATTCTTTTTGGCCAGGTTAAGATTGAGATGCCAATTAGACAGCCAGGTGGAGACGTTGTGTAAGTAGTTTGGTCTGCAGTGCAACTCGTTGGGAAGAGGCTGGGGGCTAAGATACACACTGGAAGTCATCTGTATACGGGCGATATGGGCATAGTGCATAATAGAGCGAGATGATTGACAGAGCGAGATGGTAAGAGCCATGGGCCTGGCTATCGTACCTGGGGAGTGATTATTGATAGGTGATAGATTGGGGCACTAAGGTAATCCAATATTTACAAGTTGATGGGGTCTAAGGAGTAGGAAGTGAGGAAGAAATCCAGAGGAGGGCTTCTACAAGGTCAAAGGAAGATTATTATTATTTTTAAAGATTTATTTATTTATTTATGATAGACAGAGAGAGAGAGAGAGAGAGTCAGAAACATAGGAGGAGAGAGAAGCAGGCTCCATGCCGAGAGCCTGATGCGGGACTCAATCCCGGGACTCCAGGATAGCGCCCTGGGCCAAAGGCAGGCACCAAACCGTTGAGCCACCCAGGGATCCCCGGAAGATTATTTTTTTAAGATAGAAAATAATACAGTATGTTTGTGTTGTGATAGGAATAATTGAATAGAAAAGAAAAACTAAACAGTGCCGGCAAGCAGGGATAATTTCAGAGCAAAATCAGTAACTGAGAGAGCACGAATGTGGAAGTTACTTTACGATGTAAGCATTTCCTATTATAAGCTCACATTGCAGGCGCCTTCCTCCTCTATGTTTATATTCCATGGTCAGTGCTTGCACTGCATCTGTGAGGGTACTTTTGACAGCAAGTTGAAAAAGTCAAGAAAGCCTGAGTCAAAGACAATCCAGTGGCTTATATCCTGTGGAAAGTCGATGGGTAGGGAGAACTTCACACAAGGTTTGATCCAGTAGCTTGGTGACTTAGTTTCCTTCCCTCACTCTGCACTGCTCTCCAGTATGTTAGCTCCAGTTGAGGTTGGCTCCATCTGTGGTTTCGAGATAACTGCCGGCAGCTCTGGGGGCCAGATGATCCTTCACTATATTCATCAAGAAAGAGCATCCCAACATTCCCAGAAAGAGCCCTGAGACTCACCTTTCCTAGATGAGGTTAGGTCATGTGCCTAAACCAACTTCTGCAGTCACGAGGAAGGAATGTACTGACTGGCAAAGCCAGAAACACCTAGATTCCCAGGTGAAAAGCAGGGGCTGTGGGTAGGGGAACAAGTGTCCGCTATAAGCTTCTGAATGAAAGTCACATGGCAACAGTAACAAACCTCAGGCAACCACTGGAGAAGAAAGAACACCTGCTAAATACACATGTTCTGGAACAGGGAAGAATTACATTTGGGAGTGAATTTATTTCCTATTTCGTGGACAGGGATGATTGTGCCTTCGTTTATTTAAGAGGCAGGAACTTAGATTATAAGCCGTCAGCTGTAACTAGGGTAAAACGTCTTTGGATTTCACAAGTATTAATTTCTTGTATGTAAGTCAAAGTGCATCAATAATTTAGGATGGTAAAAACCTATTTTCAAAGCCTGAAAGTTTGTTTACTGACAGTTGGCCTGATGATACTTTAAGGGCCTGGATAAGTAATGAAGTACGACTTGGCCCTCCGGAGGGCAGCCAGCAATTACCAGTAGCCTTTTCTGCTCCCAGTGCCGAGGATGGCATTGGTTTGGGCAGTGGATGTTCTGTTTCAGCGATAAGGACAGGTGGGGAAACCTGGTGGTGGGGGGTGGTGGTGGTGGTGGTGGAGGTGAAGGGGTGGTGTTGAGGGGGTGGGGAGTGGGGGAGGTGGGGGGGTGGTGATGGGGTCAACATGTGCAGTCCGAAGCCTCCGATGAGTGCACGTGGCCTCATTTGGACCTGCCAGGAATTCCTTGCCCGTGAACCCCCAGATCCCGGCTGCTACCCAGATCAGCTCTCACTCGGCCACTACCGCCTTTAGGGGGTCCCCTCCAATTCCTCCCATTGAGAGGCCCGGAGCCACGAAACCCTGGAATCATTCCCGGCAGGGCAAGAGCAGCCTGGTGGAAGGAAACACGCAGTCAGATGCCCTCCTGGGACCTGTGGCCCCCCTGCCCCAGATCCTGGTCCCCCGGGGGTCAGGGACTGGGGGGAGCCCAGAGCTCACTTAGCGCGGGCTGTGGCCGACTCTGCCGCAGAGGGAAGCCTCCGTTGGGCGCGGCCTCTCGGGCGCCGGTGCAGCTGCCTCGGGCCAGCAACCCAGCAAACTAACCCGGCAAACCTCGGTCTGCTTTCCTTTAGGTCTCCAAAGTTTCTGCCGTTTTTCTCCTTTCTGGCTCCCGTTTTTCCAGGGACGGCAAAGGATTGTTTTCCCTGTTCTTCTAGAGAACGTGATGTTCTATCAAATAAAACATGCTTTAGAGTTTTAGTGGGAATGCTTCGAGTTCTCGGAGCAAAGGAATAGATGGACTTGAAATGTATGAACAGCTGGACAGTGAACTCATTCTTCCCTTATTTTAAGTGCTTGGTCCGTGTGTCCATGGGGTGGGGTGGGGTGGTGAGGGGTGGGGGGCACTTCCAGGTGGCTGAGCTGTCTGGATGCTCTTCCTAGACTGCACGGGCCCAGCCTTTCCCAGTAGGAGGCAAGCACGGTTGTGGCCCGACTAGGTGCCAGGAGCCTCATTTCTCTCTAGTTAGAATCCTCTTTCAATACTTTTGTGAGATCAAGACGGTTCTGCTGTATTTTATTCGTATTTGAATGGTGGACTATGTCTATGCTCTAGAGGGAAGTAATATAGTCAACTGGGACTCGGCCATGAGCAGGAGCCTACTGGTCGGGTCTTCAAAGGGCCATAAACATGAGCCAGACCCAGTCCTACCCATGAGTTGCTCTCAATTTAGTTTGCTTTTTTCATTTTAAAGATGGATAGATTTTTTTTATTTATTTATTTATTTATTTATTTATTTATTTATTTATTTATAAATAAAATAAAGACACACACACACACACACAGAGGCAGAGACATAGGCAGGGGGAGAAGCAGGGCTCCATCCGGGGACTTTGGGATCATGCCCTGAGCTGAGCCTCAACTGCTGAGCCACCCAGGCGTCCCAATCTAGTTTGCTTTTAATGAATTCTAGGGAGCCTCCACTTCTCTCTCTCTCTCTTATATTGCTCTTTTATCTGATTTTCTTTCAAGATGATAGTCCAAAGAATCTTTCCTTTCTCTTTTCCAGTCTTCATCTGCAACTCAAACTAATGCCAATAGGAAATAGTTGCCCCCTCTAAAACTGCAATAGACTGTATAATTTTCTCCCGACCTGGGGTACCATGTAGCCCTGCCATTGCTGTGTGACTGGTGGTGCCTCCCTGTAGGCAGAATATTGTCACGCGTGGTCAGGTGTCTTGCCCAGGGCAGTGGCATGTGAGCAGAAGTTTTAAGAGGTGTCTCAAAGCTTGAAGGCATGGCTGCCGTTGTGACTAGTTATTTGCTTTTCCCTCTGCCCTGACCCAAAGAGTCTTCCCCTTTGGTTTGGGTCCTAGAATGAGAACATAATTAAGAAGACTTGCAGTCAACTCGCAGTCATCAAACTAATGTAAGTGAGAATTCAAGATAATGTGGTGGGGAGCCACTGAGAGTTTTTGGGTCATTTGTTCCTGCAGCAGGGCCAACTAATACAAAGACCAAACCATAAATAACAAAATGGAAGATATAATAAATACGATAGTCACAATTCCCAGTCACCTTTATTTATATATAAAAGTATATTAAATAAATTATCTCAATATATACAAACAGAACAATATTACTTCTATAAATAGAAAATCCCCACGTATAAAACCTTTTATAAAATTATATAAATATATACAATATGGACCATAAAAGCTTGTAGTACCGTAAATCATCACCTCTATATGGTGTGTGTATAGTAGTCTTATAAAAATAGAGTTAGCTGTCAAGTGCTTAATCCACAGCATCTGAGTCAGTTAAAGTGCTAAACTGTAAGGCACTTTAGGAAATGTGCCTCAAAACAGAAGTCTTCTGCATTGAACACATTCAAAGTTTGCCAATTGTTTTGAACCTCCAAAAGAACTCAAAAAAGAAGAACCTAAATACCATATATCACAAAACAATGTTATATGTTAGAAGAGTCCACCCAATTTCCATTTTACTCTCCCACATGATTTGAAGTCACCTCAAAAGTTTTCCAAACACCTACCCAGGATTTCTTAAACCTTTTGTTCATTTGTTTTTGATTAGACAACCTGGTTTCATTTGGGGTGCAGAATATACATTCTAAAACATGGTATGTGCAAAAAGTACCATAGTGTTAAAATAGAAATTTTAAAAACTTGGACTGGGTTGTACGTTCATTACATTCCAAAGTGTCTAATGCTGCTGCCGAAACCAGAATGCTAATCATGAGAACAGGTCCCATAAAGAGCTTTCTGTGAGCCCAAGCTGTCTCCGGGCTCCAAAATACTCATTTGTGTTTCTATATATTCTATTCTCTAAAAAGTTCTTGGTCACAGTGCAACATAAACTTTGTCGCAGTTGGCAGCTCCAAGGGCACCTTCTTTATGCAGCATTGAGCGGGGTGCTCTCCTTCCTGCTTTGCCTTGCTCGCACCTTCCTGCACTTGTACAGAGACACAGACAGGATGATGGTGAAGATGATGACCACGAGCACCACAATTCCAATGACGAGGAACATTTCTGAAAAACAAAAGGTAGAGTCAACTTCAACTTTGAGAGCTTCCCCTTTATCAGTGGGCAAAACTGAGAGCACAACCCCAAATTACACTAGCCTGCTTTAGCTTAATTTAAAATTTCCTTCCTTCCACTCTTTCCAACACAACAGACTTTGATTAGGAAAGAATTGGCCAAAGCCTAGATGTTTAAGGGCAGTTGACAGTGGTGAAAATCATTTAATGGGCTATTTAATAAACTGGATAATGTTCACAGCCTGGAAATGGTACACGTAAATGGGAGCAGGAACAGCTGTTAGAGCAAGTGGCTAAAAATAATGCTGCGTTTGGTGGCCCGGATGATAATACGGTAGAAGACCAAGGATCAGTGCAAACAGCGAGGCACTGAGTGCTAGCAGGGTTCCCGTGAAGGAGAGATGATGGTTGGTTGGGGTGCCAAGAAGGCTTCCTGGTGGAGGTGGCATTTGAAATGGTTCTCAAGGACACATTTCAGTAGATGGTGAAGAGGCAGGGAGGCAGTGATCTGGGTGTGTGTGGAGACAGGCAGTGGAGCTCCAGTTGGCTTGAGGGAGACGGCTGTGAGGACTGTGGCTCCGATGGCCCAAAGGGGTGCAGGACCAGAAGTAGAGCCATCACAGTCAACCAATAGGAGAGAATTTATCTAAAAGTGTTTTTAAATTTTCAAATCTTGTCTCAGCATGGAGTTATCCGGGGACTCTTTTGTTCCCTGGATGTCCTCAGAGTACTTTGCTTATAAAGCCCGGAGGGAGACTCAGGCTTTCAGCTTCACTGGATGAATCTGAGCCCCTGCAGCATTTCCAGGTAGGAATCACTCCTCACAAGGGGCCTGGGCCCCGAGTGTGCACACATGTGGGCGAGGGTATATCTGATACACTCAATCTCTTCCCTTCAGGGGTTAGACTTTCTGTCTTCTGTGACAACAGCCCATGGTGGATCCCCACAAATGTCTATTCGGTGCTGCTACAGCTGGTCCAGAAACTCCCCCATAACTCCCAGGATCAGAATTTAAGTATGAAAAAATATCCAGAGAAATCTGTGATTTAATGCTAAATCCTGAACATGCACCATGTGTCCAGTGCTCAGCCGAGGGCTTGGCCCAGGATAGGTGCTCAAGAAAACACTAGCTAAGACAAGGGAATGACACAGAAACATTTCCAAATGCCTAAAATTGTAAGAGTACCCCCCAACAACACAACACAAACAACAACAACAAAAACAAGGCTGTTTCTCCCTGAACAAAAGTACACCCTGGTTCTGAGGGTGGAGCCGGTGTTCCGGAAGGTATCCATGCCTCCCAGATGAATGATGGTAGAGCCACTCACCTCTGAACATACCTTTCTCGTGGCTGGTGCACTCAATGGGACTTTCTGGACTCTTTTGGTTAGCTTTCCGTGATGGAATCCCTGCTTGAACACTGAAACAGTAGTTTTGTCCTTCATCCACATCAATCAAAAACTCATTAGTGTTTGTCTTGGCTGTTTTCTGTTAAAAGACGAAGAGTTCTTAATTCACCTGGGCTCAGAGTGAATTCCTTCCCCTTTGCTAAGTCATTGTGAAGGTAAAAGCCTGCAGGGACACACCTGACATATAAAGGATTAGAAGTGACTTGGCTGATCTGTTCCCCCTGCTAACTGCTACGGATGCTTCTTCCAAGACCAAAAATATCCAATTTAGGCACATCCAGCCCAATTTAGCTCCTAAATTGGAAGAAGATATTTGCAATAAAGGAAAAAAGGAAAGAAACATTTCATCATTGAATGGAAAACCGATTTTGTCTCCAGGACCCTCCAGAGAGGAAGGAATGGGAGAGCCGGCAGGAGCCTTAGAGATGACCCAGTTCAGTCCTTGGCGGAGGAGCCTGAGTATCGGAGGGGCCGCACCCCGTCACAGGTAGTGCCCCCCGCCCCCCGCCCCACCACCACGCTGCCCTCTCACCCACTCCATTCTGGCATTTTTGAATTGAGGGAGGAAGTGGGCTGTAAAGTCAGAGATCCACAATTTAAAACAAGTCATAAAAGCAAATGAAAGAATCCTCACCTTTCCTGTACTTGAAGCTTTCCAGTAATAAAGTGTGTAACTTAAGTCCTTGCCGAAAACATCCCGGAGGCTTAGAAATGTGCCGTTCACCTTGACCAAAGTGCGTGCATCTTGTACGATCACATTCAGTTCTGTGCCAACTTGTTTGAAACTCTGAATTGTTGGCTGTCCGAGCTTTGCTACAACATAGAAAATGAGCTCTGATGGAACCAAAAATTCTATGCCAAGTAGAATTCCATTAGTTCCCGAGACAACCCGGTCATCCCTCGTGAACCCCTGCATCGAATCAGCTCACTTAGCAGTAGTAAGCTAAGTGGCTCCCGAGCCAAACCCCGAGGCTTCCCAGGGCACATAAAACAGAGCCATAGACGGAATTTTAAATTTCCTTGTATTCACGTTAGAAAATGTAAAGAGGAACAGCTGAAATTACTTTTATATTATTTATTTTATTTTTATTTTTAAAAATATTTTATTTATTTATTCATGAGAATACACAGAGAGAGAGAGAGGCAGAGACACAGGCAGAGGGAGAAGCAGGCTCCATGCAGGGAGCCCGATGTGGGACTCTAGGATCACACCCTGGGCTGAAGGTGGCGCTAAACCGCTGAGCTACCCAGGCTGCCCTGAAATTACTTTTAATAATACATTTTGTTTAACCTCAAATAGCAAAATATGATCATTTAACATGTAATCCATATAAAAATTTTTGGAGATATTTTTCAAAATCCACTATATATTTTATACCTATATAGCCTCAGCCATAGTTCAAGTGCTCCAGAGCCACATGTGGTAGTGGCTGTCATATTAAACAATACAGTTGTATGAGATTCCATATTTTAGATACAATAAATTAGGGGATGTGGGAAAGACTGGGCTGTGCCCTTGGTACCTCAAGAACCACTGGGTCTCTGCAATGGCTCAGTCGTCTGCTGAGCTTAGGCCGCATGACAGTAGATTAAATCCCAGTAGCTCAACATGAATTACACACAAATGTGTGTGTGTGTGTGTGTGATGAGAGCACATGCAAAATTACTATATAAAATATTTTGTCTTACACCATGAAAGGATTTGAAATGGCTTACAAAAACCTCAAGAACTATAAAAGGAACTCCTGAGGATACGACCAAAGCGGGTGTGAGTATCACCAATCCTGCACGGTCCCTGAGGGTGGCTGAGTGCCACGGGAGACACACAAGTGAAGGCCACAGAGGAGTGTGAAGACAGGCTCTGGCCCACAGGGGCTCAGGGAAGGCAGATGGATTTACATGGGGTTAGGCTGCTTCCTATTTCCACCCCTCAAAGTAGACGGTGGAGGGGAAAGGTGGCGGACGGCGCCGGGCCTCTCCCCCCTGCCCGGAGAAAGGTGCTCTCTCAGTGGCCCCCAGAGGGTAAGGACTAGGCACTGGTCAAACTTTCATTCACACACTTTCATTCCAACCTTTCGTTCTCTTCTGAAAAGAGCAGCTGATTTCACTCTTCTTAACGTGCTACATTTGTTAAAAATACCTAGTTCAGAACCATTGTCCAGGCCAGAAAAAAACCTCACATTTAAATCCACTTGGCAGGAGTCCTCTGCATTCCCTTTCTAGATGCTAAAGTCAGCTTACTGGGGCGAAGGTTAGGGAGGGAAGCATTCCTCATTTTCAAAGCCAGCATGAAGGAGGCAGGCCGGGGGCTGGCCAGGCAAGTGTGGGCACATCACGGCGTCACGGGACTCCGAGCGTGGTCAGGTGATTTGAAGAGGCCGGCAAGCCTGATCGTGGACTTAGAGGGAGACTGGACCTACCCCACAGATTTGTGACTGTGGAAACCCTAACCTGGGACTTCTGGGCTCACGATGGAAGAGAATATTCAGGAGATTTATGTGCGTCTGTAATATTATGTGCTCCTAGATATCCGTGGGGGCAATGCTGACTCTCCGGCTTTGGTGGATTCCTACCCCCCTGCCCCTCATGCAGCCAGTTCCTGGGAGGGCCTGGGGACAGACGGCTGGAGAAGGTTACTCCGGGTCACCGTTAGCAACTGCACAGTTTACGTTCTGTGAACCTCCTACCATGCAGCAGGAATGAGCCAAGAGGGCTGTGGCATTTACCAATTTCTGAGAAAGAGCATGTGTTTTCCTTATGTAATAGGCCCTAAGAGTCACAAAAATATTCAGACCAAGAATGCAAGGTTATTACAAAGAGTACTTACTCTCTATGTAAGGTATGAACTCTGGGGAGTTTGTAAATGGAGGCTCCCCAGAGTAGTCAGTGGCATCGGCTGGGTAGGAAAAGACCCGTGCCTGGTATGTCTGATGCACGTCATTCACAATTTCATCGGTGAGGTCACACTCCGTGTCTGTGGTGTAGAAGCATTTGCTTTTCCAATTTCCTAGTCTAGGGCTAAAGGAAGGAAGGAAGAGGCATGAAACATCATGATTTGCATCGGAGGCAGATTGCTCTCTGGCTGTGGCACTGTGTTATGCTAACAGCACCCACACGCAGTCTGCACGGGCATTTGCTATGCTGAGCACTCTGGGGGTGTCTGAGTCTTCACAGCAAGCTGGGAATGGCTCTGTAATTACTCGGTTTTCATAGATAAGGCAAGGTGACAATGGGTGACCAGCTCAAAGTCACACAGCAGGACTCTGAGCCAGCCAGCAGTTTGCCTGCTTGGGTCTGTGCTCTCGACCATTTGTTAAATACCTTTTTTTTTAAGATGTTACTGATTTCAGAGAGAGAAAGAACAAGCAGGGGAAGGGGCAGAAGGAGAGGGAGAGGTAGGCTCCCTGCTGAGCAGGAAGACCCCAAGACTGTGACCTGAGCCCAAGGCAGAAGCGCAACTGACTGAGCCCCCCAGACCCCCCAGATATCTTTCTTAAAATGTAAACAATTCGTTATGGTTACATGGGAGAGAGAGCAATTTTCCATCAAGACCCAATTATTTGCTATAGTCTACTTATTATAACACTCTTACACACTTATTTTTTTTAAGATTTTACTTAGAGGGACAGAGAGTATGAGTATGATTCGGGGTAGGGGCAGAGGGAGAGGGAGAGAATCCCAAACAGACTCCACACCAAGCGAGGAGCCCGATGTGGGGCACGATCTCATGTCCTGGAGATCATGACCTGAGCTAAAATTAAGCGTTGGATGCTCAACTGACTGAGCCACCCAAGAGCCCCTATTTCAACATGTTTTTATCACATTCTATATTCTATGTGGAACATAGTCAATGTAGTAATAATGGAATCTACATAAATAATACATTCCATATATTACATTTGATTGTGATCGTGATTAGTGTGGTTATTTATCACTGAATCTACTATATGCTGGCTACTATACAGAGCCCTTTACACAGGTTACTTCATTTGCTATAATCCTTCCAAGAAGTTATTGGATCTTTTTCACACAGGCTCAGAACCACTAAGTAACTTGTACAAGGTCACGTAGCTAATGAGGTGAGAGCTGAGTCTGTCTGTCTCATTATGCTGCCTGCCTCCCTCACTTCTGCTGGATGCGAATACAGCCCACCAAAGATGATCACGTAACAATACAGGTGGGATCTAACAGTCCGAGAGACAAAGAGGCTAAGGCAGATCTTTCTTTTGAGAGACATCATTGAAGAAGAAACAGTTTAAGGAACTGCTAACCACGAAACTAAAAGACCAAAACGTCTGTAGATGAGTGTCCCTGCCACTGAATCCATACGTTTCTGTCCCACATAAATTGACAGCCACACTGCTCTTTCCTTCAGCATCGCAGACCACCAGAGAGCCCTGCCCATCATTCAAGACCATGCTCCAATCCCACTTTCTCCAGGAATCTCCAGATCTTCTTTCTCAGAATTGGCCTCTCCCTTCCCTGTGCCCATAGCTCCACTGAAGCACTTACTTCGAACTTGGTACCGGGGTCCATCCCTTGTGCGCTCCCCCCTTAAGCAGCAGGGCTTAACAGGGGGCCCACATAGCCAGACCTTGCTGATTGCTAGGTGGTTTGCACTTTCGGGTTGAATTGGGGAAAATGAGCTGCCATATGGATTCAACTGTCTCAGTTCACACGTAAGAGCCGTAAGTACATATTGTAGAAAATCTGAACTAAATTATCGTGGGTGAGGGCGTATAGGCAACCATACTCTTTGTTCTAAAATTCACAAACTGAGACTGATAGAGAAATATCTTGCTTTCTTAGATTTCTCTGACTTTCTGTGATAAGAGAGGCTTTCTTAATCCCAGAATGACCAAAATGCATCTTTAATATTTATATCACTTCTATTCTAAAAAGTGAGTGAGAACATGACGCGTCTTCTCTATCGCTATGGCACACATGTTGTTCAGATTAACAGGGGAAAGCCTGCTGGGCTCTGTGGCCGCATTCCATCTGAGATAGGTATTCGGTTCCTCCCAGCTCACACATAGAAATCACAGCTAACTTTCTCTGGTGAAAGTTAGCACAAGCACCTAGGTCCCCTCAAGTAGTCAAGTCCTGTGAACAGGTAATGAAGGGGGCAGTTCTGTACCAAATTCCTCTAAATGCAATTGTCAGCATCAACATTTTAAAAGGCTTCAAGCTTCCTCTAGGTACTGCAAAACCTCCTAATTTGGAAATAATAAATGTGCCACTTGAATTACTAAGAAATTCCAGCAGAAGCCAGATTCACCAATTTAGGAGCAGGTTGTTTTCTAGAAGCTTTGGAAGTTTACTTAAAGAATTCAGAACATTTCCATAGAATCTGTGTTACAGGTGATGTTTGGGTGCTAAGAGCCAATAGCACTTCCCAACTACCACTGAAAACTTTCCATGGGGGAAAAAGGCAGTTGGCGCTCCAAGCAGGGGCTCCAGGCAGAGCAGTGGCGCCCTGTGGGTGGAGACAGGCTGGTAGTGAGTGTGGATGTGTGAAGAAGAGCAGCAGGTTAAAAAGGTTTCTCTAGGGTCGGAAAACCAGGAGGGAAGAAGCCCACAGAGGAGACGCAGTGGGGATGGCCTTCCTTCCTCCTCCCAGCTTTGGGGCCTCACATCAGACTGGGGCAGACCCACCAAAGCAGGTGATGGGGAGACCCCAGTTCCAGACCTGGCTGGGCACTCACTACCAGGGCAGTCACGAATAAATCCCTCACCTTCCCCGGGCAAGTTTCCTCTTCCCTAATAAGACTGCCATGGTCCTTTTCACCCAAGAATTGTATTTACCCATAGGGAGGCTGAAGAAGAGTGCCGGTTCCTGCAGGGCAGGGGTGCAGAAGTGCCCACAGGTTCTCTAGTGCAGGAGGTAAGAGTGTGGGAGGTCAGGCTCTTGGCAGGAACCCCTCATCCCCATCTGCAGGCCCCTCCAAACTGCAGCTCTGCTAGGATGTGTGCACATCAGGGCACGTGTTCACTGAAATAGCGGCAGCCTTGGAAAGTCTGAGAACTTAGAGTTCACAGAGGCTTATGTTTAAAAATCAGATCGGTCATAAATGTTGCCACGTATTCACCAAACATAAGATTGCGTATATTTAGGAATAAGCATTCCTCCGGAAGTCATATTTTCATTATCCAGAAGGAAGACGTTTTACTAAGGTAAATTTCAGTTCTGCATCAGAGGAATTAATTACTAATTCTCAATTAGTGGAATCTGAATGGACAAGTTTGACAATAAGCATAATTATTACCTGGGGGTTATGAAACTCCTGTGTGAAACTCTATCTATACATGAATGCACACAAACACACAAATTCTCCTCCCCGTTTATCAAGAGTCGTCATGAAGTTCGTTTTGAAAAACAAGGACATGCACCTAAAAGACCCACTCGTACTTAGGAGTTATGTTCCTAATAGTATATAAAAGGCTTGCCACAAGCTGAAACAAAACAGCAAAACACCTTGAATTTTTAGCCAGTGACTCTACTGTGCCTTTAATTAGTGTTCATTTCCACAGCAGCTCTTCTCTGTTTTATAAGGTCTCTAGCAAGCCTCCTAGAACATCCCAGAAACCAGAAACTCACCAAGACTATGGGGAAAACCGTCAAGGAAGACAGGTGGCACACGACTGACATTCAGACCGAAAATGCCCAATCACCAGCTCCTGGGAGAGCTGTCAGTCGGAGAGGAGGATGGATGAGGAGTATTTCTTCGGGGCTTAGTGAGTCACAAATTTGATCTCCTCCGAGATCATGTATGCAACTGAATTGGACTCCGGGTCCAAAGATTAGTGAATCAAACACTGCTTTAGGGCAATGTATACATTTGTACTCCTCCCTGCTCCCTCCGCAACATGTTAGATCTGGCTCACTGTCTAGACAGTTAACCAGGAAAAAGACATGGGGTTGGTTAGCATCGATTAAGAACACGATCTTCCAATGCTGCCACAGACTGCTCTGGAAGGTTCACTGACACCCAGCTGGGACTCCACTTACGAATTTTCCCATCACCTCTAAAAACCAAGTAAAGCATTCTATCAGTTTAAGTTGTGGCAATGTTGCAGGCTTCCTAGAGTATGGCTCTGGCCAGCAAATTACCACGAATGCCCTCTTTGTCACCTGTTAAATACTCTCATCTATTAATCCGTTTTAAAGACATTTGTATTCAGCACAGGGAAGTGGAAACATCAAAAACCTGATTCTTCTTCTTTTTTTTTTTTTGTACCTAGCTTACCTTATCTGAACAGTGTAGACATGATTGATGGGTTTGGGTTCCCACTCCAAAATTGTCTTGAAATTAGTTGATTTCCAAGTTAAATTATATGCTACGACTACATCTGCAGTGCCTTTAAACAATAGAGAAACAACTATTATTAAATGAACTCAGCACATGATTTCATGTTGATGGTATAAAACATCTCACTCCCCCAACATCACCATAAACCTCATTTTTTTTTCTAACTGCAAAACTACGTTTTTCTTAATTTTCGGAATTAAATTCTCTGAATTTCCTCATGGCAAGATCGACCTTGCAATCTAAAAAAAACCAACAGAAAACAAAACAAACAAAAAACAGGCAAGGATCTCCATCCAAGTCCTTGTTTGAAATCATCCATAGGCGGGAAGCCCTGATGTAATCCGACCTAGAAGCACAGCTCAGGAGCCGGCAGCCTCCGGGAAAGTCTAAGGCCAGCCCAGTGAGTGTGGCCTCACCGGGGAAGGCCGGGGAAGGGGGGCTGGGGTAAGTTCTGGAAAAAGGCAGACCCTACACGTGTGAGAGAGGTCAGGGCTGCAAACCGTAAGCCAGCCAAATCTTGACTTTGTCCATTTTCTTTGTAACACGTCGCTCTACGGAAGCTTTCGGGCAGCCAAGCCGCAGCGAGGCCTGTCGCACGGCCGGCTGGTCCCTGGGTCCCGGTGGGATGCTGTGCGGCTCGGCCCCGCCGGTCACAGTCCCCGCGGTGCCCGCGGGCCGAGCCGGCCTAGGAGCCTGCACCACCTGCGCTGCGCCCCGGCCCGAGCGCGCACTTTTGCAACAGGGGTCGCCTCTAACCCGCTCTAAAACAAAGACGTTCTAGAAGAGCCCACGAGGGCCGCTCCTCATCACGGAAGGTGCACGTGCAGCGAAGGGCCACAGCAGCACGGCGCGCTGCCCCGGGCGGGGCAGGTCTCCGTCCATCACCTCCAAGGTCGCGGTCACCTTCCCCGCCCGTAACGCGAGCCCGGGGGCTGAGAGCGCCGCGGCGGGCACCTGCGGGCACCTGCGGGCACCTGCGGGCAGCTCGCGCGCCCCCTGCCCCGGGCGGGGCGCCACTCACCTGAGGCCCCGGCCACCTGCAGGAGGGCCCAGGCGAGCAGGAGCAGCCGAGCGGCGGCAGCCTCGGCGCGCGGCCCCCGGGGGCGGGCGCGGGTCTTCATGGCCCGGCGGGCGCTCGCTCGCTCGCTGGCAGGACGGCGTCGCGCCCCGAGGCCTGCGGAGGTCGGGCTGGAGCGCCGCGGGGCAGCGGGTGTCGGCGGGAGGGGCGCGGGGAGCCCCGAGTCTGGGGGAGCCCGCGCCCGGCGCGCTTTAAGGAGCCTCGGGCCGCCCGCCGCTCCGCCGGCCCCCGCCCGCCCCGCCCCCGCGCTCCGCCCCGCCCCCGCCCCCCGCCCCCCGCCGGGTCACTGGCCCTCGCGGTGGGCGGCCCCGCAGGTCCCCACCCCGGCCCCGCCCCCGGGGGAAACTCCGAAGGTGATTCACGCGTGATTCAACCGCGCCGCCGAGGCCAGGCTTCCCTTCGGCTCCCGCGGCTCCAGGTGCGGCGGGGAACCCGGTGGTCCCCGGCCCCCAGGTCCCCAGGTATCCCGGCCCCCAGGTCTCCAGGTCCCCGTCCTCCGGCCCCCCGGCCCCCAGGTCCCCAGGTCCCCAGGTCTCCAGCCCCCAGGTCTCCAGGTCCCCAGGTCTCCGGCCCCCAGGTCCCCAGGTCCCCAGGTCCTCCGGCCCCCAGGTTCCCCATGGCTCCCCAGGTCCCCCAGCCCCCAGGTCCCCAGGTCTCCAGCCCCCCCGCCCCCCAGGTCCCCCAGGCCGGTGGGAGGGGCGGGAGGGGCGGGTGGGGGGGGAAGACAGCAGGGTGCTCTGGGAGGAGTTCCCGAAGAGGAGGGCGGGCATTCTCCTCCCCCAGCGCAGGTTAGGTGCCCTGGGCCGCCCCCCCCCCCCCCCCCCCCCCCCCCCCCCGGCCCCGCACTCCCCAGGGCAAGGGCAGCTGGGGCTCTGGGCTGGCTGCGGCGCGGGGGGGGGGGGGTGGGGGGTGGGGGGCATCGTCCTGGCCTCGGAATCTGCAGGCGGGGGCGGGGGCCGGGGCGGGGGGGGGGGGGCGGTGAGGTCAGAGGTACTTGGCCTCCCACCTGGCGGGGCCCTCGGCAGGTGTCTGAAGGTCGGTAGCCCAGGCTCAGCCCTGCCCAACTCCAGGTAGTGACCGAGGAAGAGCTGCCCCAGTCTGGGCGGTTTGCCCTTGGGAGATTTCCAGCATGACATCTGCAGCCTTGTGGTTCCAGAAAGGATTGTTCTCACACTGAAGAAGACATTCGTGGGATTTGAGTTAGTTCCGCCCAAATGTAGGGAAACCAAAAATGAAATTTAAAAATGTCATCAGACTTTTTGTTGTTGTTAGTCCTATGCATTGGTTTTTTTGGATCTATTTCTGGCTTCCTCTTCTGGGCTTTCCTGTAAAATTGTCAGGCAAGAGAACGTTAACTCTTTATTCTATTAGGTGGCATTGTACAAGTTCTTGTCAGAGCACTTGCCATCATTCCTTTATTATTACCAGGACAGACTGGAGAGATATGGGGACAGGAGTGGAGTCTCCCACCTTTTTCTAGGGAAGTCAGCCTTGCATTCTGGTGCATACTACATATGCATTTCCATATAGCCTGTTGAGCCATAGCAATACCTCATTTTAAAAGAAATAAAACCCTGCAAAATCTTTGTTTTCTCCCTGTGCCTGAGCTGAAATAGCACATCCAGGTTTAGCTCTTGTCCATCTTTCCTGGAAGCTGAAAACTACACTTGCTGGTTTCCTCTTTGAGCTCTCTCCTGGCTCTAAAACCCACAAAATTTCTATTTGCAAAACGAGACCATGCAAACCTCCTTTTTGTAGGCCCCCTGCCTGAGTCATTTTCCCTAACAGATCTTTAGCCCAGCCTGGGATATGATTCTTTGCCCTGGAGTTGAAGGTATGTAGAGAAAATGTTACACTTGCTCTCCAAGACCCAGGGAATTGATTACTCTGTCTACAGGGTAATTGGTTCTATTTAGAGCCACTGACCCTCCTGAAGTCGCAAAGGGCTTTAAGTGATGTCAAGATAAGCAATTCTGTGAGAAAAATATGTTTAATGTTAGATGGTGATACAAAAAGTGCCTTAAACACTGATAAATTAGATATTTTGCATATTCACTAAAATTATCAGACCAGGAAGAGAGGAATTGGTTGGATTTCTGCATAGGGTTTTTGAGTAAATATAGAATTACATCCTTCAAAGTTTGAAAAATGCCAAAAAACATCACTATTTTCAAGAAAATGAGGAAGCAGACTGGCTAGAATAGATAATATTTCTGTGCTATCACCATCTATCACACTGTGGCCAGATGATTTCTAGATCTCCGCTGCTTGGCACTGTTAAGAGTACATCCTAAAGTTTTACTGTTGATAATTATTGCACAGAAACAAATTGATTGTTAAAATTATTCTCTACCTTTAGCTTTTTTTTTTTTTTTTTAAACTCCTCCAGTAAACCAAAGCTCCCTCCTACCTGATGTATCTTGAAGAGTCTTAGAAGTGGGAAACATTCCTAAGCCATAATGATAATCAGGCTGGCCTGACCAGTCCCTTTATGGTTAGATCTTAGAGTATCAGAGGGCTGGAGGGAACCTCACAGCCATCCTTCTAGGGATGAGGAGCCTCACAATGTAGATCTATGTGGTCTTCTGACCTCAGGGACTTTCCTTCCACAACCATGCTTGCTTTCTTCTACTCCCAGTACATGCAAGTAGGATTGGGTCCTAAACCCCAGCTTACTTGATTAATCTACTCATCTATGGGCACTCGACAATGTTCTGTAGTAGGTGTAGAAAAATGCTTGGAGTTTGGAGAATTCACTGCTCTCCAGTGGAAATATCCAGATGGTCATTCCTTGACGCGTGCATGCCTGGAGACATGTAAGGGAGGTCGCCTTGTTTTTGCACAAGTGGTGATGCACTGTGGTTGTTGAGGAGTCTGGAGATGACTGGGCAGTGTTGCAGCCATTTCTCTCTACCCCCGCCAACTGCACTGACTTGGTTTCATCTAGTACTTCACTTGATTTCAACTGTGTTTGTCATCTGTCTTCCCCCCGCTACAGCACCGTGGGGCAATAAGGACTGGATTTTTTTCTTTACATCTCTCAGTCCTCTGCACAATTACCAGCACATTTGAATGAACACTTTTTTTTTTTTGGAACTGTGCATGCAGCCAAATATTTTCAGTGGTGTTCAAGAGGTGAAATTTGTCATTGAAATTTTTCTGTCTAGTGGCTGGGCAGTGAGTGTTCCAGAATGCTCAGATTGGTAAGAAAATGCAAATCCATGATGGGTTGCATGGTATTCCTTGACAGCAGGCTCCAGCTGTCTAAGTAGTGACTAATGATTCTTGCTACAGCCAGGAAATCTAAGCAGGAGGAGAGGTAGCTGAATGGAAGAAAACAAATGTGGAAGTTTGGGAACTATTTAGCATTTTTCTTACAGGCTGGGTGCTAGGGTGATTCAGAAAATTGTCGGTCATATGATGAGGCTGTTCTTGCATGGAAAGGCTTCATGACTTTTTAGAATAAATTGTACAAAAATCTATATCTCCCCAGGAACGGGTTAGGTTAAGCTTTATGATAGGTAAGATTGAGAGTAATTTATACAAAACGATTATAATCATATAAAAATGGTAAAAAGAACAGTCGATCCATTTTATGCCAAATTCAGGTAAAAGGCAGCATATGAAAAGAGGCCAGAGGGACTTAGGAGTGGGAACATAGAGTTCTGGAAAAAGAAAATATGACTTAGCAGAACTTAAAAAACATCTGGCAGGGTATAGTTAGTCATGGAAAAATTGGCAGTCATGACTGTGCATTTTATGAAAATAATTATATACTAGTTCAACATTTAACATTTAGAACGAAATTAAATAATAGAGAGCCTGTACAATGAAATCTATTATCCTCGTCATCCAAAAATATTTCTATTAGCTGTCTAAAATAGTTTACAGGAAGCTTTACCATATAAGTTATCACAAAGCGCCAGTATTTTAAAAAGCACAATTTTAGAGAAAAAGTTTCCAGTTCAAACCTTAGGCAGAATTAGTATTTTCAGCTCAAAACTCTCTTTATAAACCTAAGGCTTATCAAACAGTCTATCAACTTCCAATTTGATGGACAGTAAATATTATTCTTATTCTGTACATACAATGTTGACAAAATAGATAATCATAAACATAAGTTGTAGATATTGTTTTGGTAACTAAAAGTCATTTAAAATGAAAACTACTGTATGGTCTCATGAATATAACACATATAATTTTAAAGTTTTAATTTGGTATCATTTTATGTAAGCATCCCTTAATTCCCAATTTCTATAGCTCTTTATACTTGACATATGCACTAACTTGATGGACAGAAGTCCATTCATTCAGTAAATACTTGAATATCTAGAGTTCTCTCTAGACTTTGGATATACAGGATAAAACAAGGAGTCCCTTTGCTCTTAAATATATCAGCACCCTGACTTACTGTCCTGATTTTAATTGCTTGAATGATTTCCTGTCAGTGTTTTGCAATGTTATTTATTTATTTTTAATTTTTTTTTTATTTATTTATGATAGGCACACAGTGAGAGAGAGAGAGGCAGAGACACAGGCAGAGGGAGAAGCAGGCTCCATGCACCGGGAGCCCGATGTGGGACTCGATCCCGGGTCTCCAGGATCGCGCCCTGGGCCAAAGGCAGGCGCTAAACCGCTGCGCCACCCAGGGATCCCTGCAATGTTATTTATTAATAAATTTTGTTCCATGCCCCCAAAAATATATATAAGGTTAGGCATATCATGGTCAATCCATCAAACAGGTATCTTCAACCCAGAAAATTAAGCTTGTGATACATGCACTGTATCAGTTTGAAAGTAGGGGTGATCTTTCAAAGTTCAGCACATGGGAAGAAAGTGAATCCCAATACAGAAAGTCAACTCGAGGGAAAGGCGAAAGATAACTATGTGTGGGTTTCCTCAGATGAAAAGTAACTGCAAATTAGTGAAATAACCAGTTTAAGAGTACTTATACCTGGAGGCCTTATTTCCATTTTGGATGATTCATTTGTCGACATTTTATAAACCGGCTTGGTTCACAGATGCTCTCACATCGCAGCCCCTAAGCACGCCTTTCCCGGCTGATGCTCCATCCTGTGACGCCCGCGCCTCCTTCCAGCAGAGCCTGCAGGCTGGGGAGTGATTGCTGACTAAGGTGGTTGTGTCTGCCCCGGACGCATGTTTGTAACGTTGGCTGGTGGCGATCGCCACCGTGAACCAGCACCCTCCTCTCTGTACTGCGCTATCTCAGATCTGAATCAGCTGCCAACCGACCACGGAATGCCTCGGATTCCCTGGCGTCGGGAGCGCAGCAGGACACACGCTACAGAGGGGGCTTGTGGGACCCTGCCAGGGACTGGGTTTTCCGAGTTTGGTACGCTTCATAGACAGCTGTTGAAATGTCCAGATCGAATTGGTCTCGAGCCTGGTCTTTGATTTTAAGAATAGCATTTGTCTTACACCTCCTTGATGGATTTGTCACCAAGGTCTTGCCTTATACAGGCTAATAAACACGTCCTGAAGGCCAATGCGCCAGGCACTCTCGTAGGAGTCCTTTTGCTAAGATATCTTGCAGCTAGTCGGAGAGCTGAGCCCAGTGTGTCAGCTTCCACCAGAGGAGGCGGGGGTCAGTGAAGTGGGACATGTTGTCATGCGTCTCACTAGTAGTTTGAGAGCTCTGTGCCAGCAGAGGCTGCTTTATCTTTACTAATATCCCAGCCTGGCCCAGTGCCCGGCGCGTAGTGTGTCCTCCGCATCCACAAAGCTTTGTTTAAAGACAGAGAAGGGGGCAGCCCCGGTGGCACAGCGGTTTGGCGCTGCCTGCAGCCCGGGGTGTGATCCTGGGGACCCGGGATCGAGTCCCACATCGGGCTTCCTGCATGGAGCCTGCTTCTCCCTCTGCCTGTGTCTCTGCCTCTCTCTCGCTCTCTCTGAATGAATAAATAAATAAATCTTAAAAAAAAAAATAAAGATAGAGAAGGTATTTGGGACCCCCAAAGGGAGAACTTACTTTCCACGGGGGTGATGAGAGAAGGTTCCCTGGAGGAAAGCACTGTCTGAGCTGGACCACAGGGGAATGGCTGAGGAGAGGAAGGATGAGCCAAGGGCTGAGGCCTGTGTGAGCAGAGTGGAGGGTTTAGGGATCCTGCAGGTGACAAGTGTTGTCAGAAGCTAGAACGGTGGCTCATGAGCAGCTCTGTTGGCTCCACCAAGGAGTCTGGATTTGACTCAGCAGACAGTACCCTCAGAAGCTTATTCTTCTGGTCATGGTTCATCAGAAGAATTGAGTCAGGGGGCGCAACAGGAACCTAGGCCCCTCACCCGCAGAGTGGCTGAGGAATAGAAAGGACAGATGGCTGCGGGGAGCAGCGTGAAGGAAGAAGTTGCAGGACTCAGTGACTGACCGTGGGTGGGGGCAGGAAGGATGCAGAGGGCTGAGGTCTTGGGGGCAGAGAAAGGTGGCAGCCATAATGGAGCCTGGAAGAGAAAGTTGGCCATTCAGAAACTGAATTTTACACATGTTGAAGGTGAGGTGGCCATAGACCTCTAGGAAAAATGCCCAGCATGAAGAGTTGGAAACGAGGCGCCAAGGCTTGCCAAGAGATGAGGCTAGAGCGAGAAATTGGGAGATATTGGCCTTGAGGCTTGGTCAAAGATGTCAAAGTAGACAAGGTCTCCAATGGAAGGTCTAGAGTGATGAGAAATCCATAGTGACCTGGTCAGCCTAGCTCCAGTTGGAGGAGCGTGTATATGTTTATGAGTCTGGGAAGCTTGTAGTCCGGTGGAAGGGCCATAGAAACCAGGGCCTCTGAGACCAGCTCTCTCTTTTGCTCTTGCCTGCTCTTTCTCCCATGTCTCATGAAGCTGGTCTCCACTTGCATCTGTTCCTGGACTCTGTTTGCATTGTTTGGTTACAGCCAATGGCACCGAGTGACATTCCCTAGGCTCCATTGCTTTGGGGTCCAGCCATCATGCTGGAGAAGGACTTTGTCTCTGTTTGGGGCACTTGCCCTCTCGTTAGCCAATCCCCGTTGCCAGAGAAATACCAGGTCTGGCTGTGTGTCCGCTCCTGGGGCCAGGGAGTGGGTCTGCTCTTGGAGGGAGCAGATGGATCAAGTTAGCAGTCAGACAGAAACTGTGGCCACCAGTGGCCCTAGGACTGAGACTGGGACATCACTGGAGGAGGAAGATGATGTAGGGGAAAAAGTAGAGGAAGGTTCAGAGAGATGAGGGAGGACAAATGGGACCCTAACACTAAGGAGGAGAGCTTTAGTAAGAAAGAGAGCTTTAGGTCATGGCAGCCAAGAGTGAGCAGAAAACCAGTGATGCATGTCACTTTAATGGGTGCTACAACACCCAACCCCTAAAATTAACGTGGCTACCAATCTTGACAAGTTTCTCACTTCTTTGGTCGAAGCTAGAAAGATCTGTGCCGTTGAATAGGGAAGAGACACATTAGGTTTTCTCAGTCATGCAGATCAATCGAGCAAACATTTGTTGCTGCTCACTGCCTCCCTATCCCCGAATGTGCGAGGCATGATGTCAGGTGCTGGGAGATGTAGTCTTGCCCCGAAGATTATGAGATAAAGGACAACATGAGATAAACAATAAAGCACCATATGCGCTGTGTCCATTAACCCCATGAGCGTTTATGGTACGTGCTGGGTACCGGGGAGGCCCAGCCTTTCGCCTGGTCAGTGGCCAGAATCCCATCCTCCTCCTCCTACCACAGTCCTTGCCCCGGATTGAAGTGAATTGTGACGTCATTGTCTGCTCTGGTGAAGCATCATGCAGGCAGGAATGTGTCTGCCTTCTTGCCGCTCTGAAGGCCAGTGCCTCCAATGCTTCGATGCTACTGTCAGATATTTGCCAAATGTAGGAACAACCATCCATAGCCCTGACATCATGCCATTTTCTTTTTATTTTTTTAATTTAAATTCAATTAATTAACATAGAGTGTACTATTAGTTTCAGAGGTAGAGGGCAGTGATTCCTCAGTGTTATCTAACACCCAATGCTCATTACATCACATGCCCTCCTCAATGTCCATCACCCAGTTACCCCATCCCCCCACCCCTCACCCCTAGCAATCAGCAGTTTGTTTCCTATGGTTAAGAGTCTGTTGTGGTTTGTTTCTCTCTCTCTGATTTTGTCTTATTTTATTTTTCTATCCCTTCCCTTAATGATCCTCTGTTTTGTTTCTTACATTCCACATACATGTGAGATCATATGATAATTGTCTTTCTCTGATTTTTTTCCACTTAGCATAATACCCTCTAGCTCCATCCACATCATTGCAAATGGCTAGGTTTTATTCTTTTTTGATGACTGAGTAATATTCCATGGGACATATGTATATATCCCACATCTTCTTTATCCATTCATCTATCAATGGACATCTGGGCTCTTTCCACAGTTTGGATATTGTGGACATTGCTGCTATAAACATTGAAGTACAGAGGTCCCTTCGGATCACTACATTTATGTCTTTGGGGTAAGTACCTAGTAGTGCAATTGCTTTGTCATGGGGTTGCTCTATTTTCCACTTTTTGAGGAACCTCCATACTGAGTGGCTGCCCCAGCTGACATTCCCACCAACAGTATACGAAGGGTTCCCCTTTCTCCAGACATGATGCCATTTTATGAGAATCTAGGAAATCTGCAAAATAACTTGTTCTTTCTACATTTAGCCTTTTATTTCTTCTTAGCTGATGACATGCTGCCAGTGGAAAAGCGAAAGATCATTTGGGAGCATTCAGCAGCTTTCTGTAGCTATTTCTATTATTTGCAGCCTATAAAAATAAACAGAAAATACTATTCTAGCATTCTCTAGGTATTAACTTATTTCATCCTCACAACAATCCTGGGAGAGGTAGGTAGGATTTTGTGCACCTGTGTTAACCCAAAGCCCAGTGAGGTTAATTAACTCGCCCAGCGTTGCACAACTGGGAGGTGACAAAGCTGGGATTTGAACACAGGCAGTTAGCTCCAGGGTGCCCTCCACAACCACTCTACCACCGTGCCACCTCTCCACAGTGGTAGCGTTAAGGAGGTACATTTCCCACTGCACAGAGTCAAGCCCATTTCCTTTTTCCCCAGTGTTTCCTGCCTTGTGAAGCTGGACCTCTCTAAAGTTCCTGGCTTCGGAATAAGGGGAATTTCCAATAGAAGACCAAGCCAAAACCAGCCCTCAATTGAGAATAAAGGGCTCCTTCTTCTGCTTTGTTTCCAATTCATTAAATCCTTAATGTTATTTGACATCCAGACTTTTTCCTTACCACAGCAGGACAAAAAAAAAAAGGACACCCTAGCCTACAAATGCCTCCCCCGCCAACATGAAACAAAGGCTCTTCCATATTCCTGTCTTTCACTAAGAAATAGAGGTCTCATAACCTAGAGTTTAGGCTCGGAGGGCCCTTCTGATTCGCTTCTTGCTTATGCCATAACCGAGCTGATGAACTGGTTTAATCTAGAATCACTTCCACTGCTCTGTAACTTTCCATATGCCTTCTCGCACGTGTGAATTTACATCCTATTTGTCGTCATGATACACGTGTCCAGGCTCAAGATGGAACTTGTCATAGAGTCACTTACATTTCCCCTGGTCTGTGTGACGATAATCCTGGATGCCCAGAAGGGATGCTCAGGCAGTTGCGCTCCCTCCCACAGGATTCGGGGGCCACCTCCACCACTGACCCGGCTCCTCTGTGGCCCCTCACTTCCCCAAACCTGCTGCGGGTTGCCCCATGCCAACCTCCGAGCCTGCCTCTGGAAATGGGTCAGGTGGCATCAGTGCCTGGGTAACTGGGGCCTTTCTTAGCTGAACTACTATCTCTGTGCCTGTCCTACGCTACAGGACGTGGTCATCTCCACGCTACCTTTAAAAGCAGCTTGGGGAAAAAAATTTAAAAAAAAATAAAGCAGCTTGGAAAAATGTCAGTGGTATCTGAGGACCCATGACTGAAGCTGATCCCAGAAAAAATCATCACAGACTCTTCTCCCTCCCACTGGGGACATTTGTATCGTTTGACACTCAGGCTCCAGTAATCATTAAGGCGCCCACAGGACAGAAAAGCCACAGGGGCAGCCGGAGTGGAGTGAGACAGCGGGTGTGATGTCAGGAGTTACGTGGGAAGATAAAGAGAACTCTTGTTTTTTGTAAGAGGGAGGGGTCAATCTGACCGTGTGACCTGAACCACGGGGTCCCTGCTGCCACCTCTGACACTCCAGGAGGTACTTCGGGGGACAGGAGCGCCTGGTCCCCTACCCGAGGAAGCCACTTAGCCCCTTTCTACGCAGGAAGAAAGGTCATGTCATAACTGGAGCGGTCGCTCGGATGCTACCAGCAGTACCCACAGACTCTGAGCCCCTGTTGCTGGGCCCAGTGGTGTGGGGACAGTTGCCACCGCGTCGGTGGTGGGTGCCAGGGTCATGGGTGTGGGAAAGGTGCCGTTTCTGGGATTCTGTGGGTCCTTCATAGAGACGCCTGGCCACTCTGAATGACCCAAGAGAAGGGCTTCCTGCAGCCCGGCCTACTTTCTCCCGATAGCATCTGGTGCTTCTCCAGATAGCCTCCATTTATCTCTGCCTCTGCTCGGGTCTCTAACCACGATATGCTGGATCTGACATAGGTTCCACGAAAATCTGGTCCCGGATCTCTGACCAGGAACTTTGTGTCGCTAAAGAAGTGTGCATGCGGGCCCCTTGCTTCCTTCTGAGCCTCTGACCTGTTGGACAGGGCACTAATTCTTTAAGTCAGCATTTCAAAGAGAAGATTAAGAACAAGTTAAGCCTTTAGCTCAAATAGTTCAGTTAATCCAAGAGCAAAGCACACTGGTTTTTGAGGCCATGTGAAAGAACCAAGTCTTAAAATCAACAGTGGTTGTGGAAAAGTGGCGCATGCGCCTTCCACTAAGAGGGAAAAGCTGATATGGTGAGTGTGTGTGTGTGTGCGCGCCCGTGTGCACAAGTCATTTGATTTTTCAGAGTTTTCATTTTCCTATCTGTAGAATGGGCACAATGAATCAGTGATCCAGATCTCAAATTCTTTGTTTTGCTGTCTTAGAGACAGACAGATGGACCAGAGCTTATTTTCATGGCTGCAATATGTTTGTTGTATCAAATACTTACTATTTCTAATTTTTATTTTTTTATTTAATTTTATTTTTAAAAGATTTATTTATTTATTCCTGAGAGACAGAGAGAGAGAGAGAGAGAGGCAGAGACATAGGCAGAGGGAGAAGCAAGCTCCTCGCAGGGAGCCCGATACAGGACTACATCCCTGGTCCTGGGATCACTCCCTGGGCCAAAGGCAGATGCTAAACCACTGAGCCACCCAGGTGTCCCCTATTTCCAGTTTTAAAATAAGTTTTAAATTGACATTTATCTTCTTCTAAAGATTATAATTTATAGTTTCTGTGAATATACCTCTGAAACTGACTTGGTTCAAAGCATCCAATGGTTCCAGACCCAAACTGGTTGTAAGAATTTGAGACCAAATTCAGACCCACCATTTCTTTGTCATTGGCAAGCACTTAGATATTAAGGACCATTTCCCTGTGGGTCTGCATGTTTTATTTTAGCACTGGCACATGTGATATTATGGCCATCACGGTCTTAGTGTTGTTCATTATTTACTGAGACCCAGATGTGCAATTGGTGCACAATGGATGCACAGCTCTTGGAGGAAAAACACTTAACCAGGTACACCGGTAGGGCACATCACTCCCTAGGGGAGGGCTTGGCGGCAGCTGACTGCATGACAAGCTCTGCACCTGCTCCTCAGTGTCCATCTCCTTCCAAGATCAGCGGGGAGGTGCTGAGAACTTGAGAGTGAGACAACAGAGCAATTTTCTGAGATTCTCCTACTTGCCTGCGAGACTGTTCTGGGCAAACTCCCTAGGTTCTCCCTTCAACTAAGAGCTCCTGAAACCCCAATCCTTCAAAGCCTTCTTGATGACACTGGACAAGTCAGTGGTTTCTGCCCAATACCCACTAAACACTCCCATCTTCACCAAGTGCCATCCGAATGAGTGGGTTTTCTTTTGCCTGAACACTTCATAGATAAGCAATTGCTTTACCAGCATTGATGAACTTTCTGCCTAGATCATGATTTAGCCACAAAACCTATGTACTAGGGTGATCTAATTTACTTCTGATGAAAATCCTGGAAAGCAGGTACTGTAGTTTCCCCCTTGAGAAAACAGAGGCTCAGCAAAGCTAAAGTAACTGGGTAGGATCACACACTGGGATGTGGCGGGACTGGGGCTCAAACTAGGTTGTTTAGTTCCAGAACCGATACATGACCCCTCCTGTGAGCACCCCATCCTGAGCACTCATTAGGCTCCAGCTCAGGGTCAAGACCTTCCCCCTGCCTTCAAGGGGGCCTAGGGAGGTGAAGGCAGCAATATGTGCTATAAGGTAGGAGACGCTGTGCTAAGTCTGTGACCCAGGAAGCAGAGAAAGTGCTGAGAAAGAGTCCTTGGTTCTCCGTGGGGAACTATTTTATCTTTTCAATCTCACCTGGCTAACTTGACTTCTTGTGTACCAAAAAGGATGACTCAGACTTTGAAAATTAGGAAAAGTACCTTTACTTGAAAACAGAGAAGAAAAAAGAAAGATTTTATGGCTTTAAATAAAATTCCTTCTTATTTGCAGCCCTTGGCGAGAGGCAGGCAGTTATGGATGCCCTTCTGTTTTTTTGTTTGTTTGTTTGATTTTTTGCTTGTATTATCTATTCTGCCCAAGGATGAGTTCAGCTTCCTCCAACAGCTAACATCATTGCTTCCCAAGGCATTAACCTTGATATAAAATGTTCTAATTAACGCTGAGGAGGAAGGACAAGCTCTAAAGCCATCCGTGCCCTCCCAGACCTGTTCAACTACTCCCACAGCTCTCATCAGCAAGCCAGAGAAGCAAAACAGACTGAAAATCCGCCCCAGCCTTCAGGTTTATCCCCAAACAGTTGTGGGATTAATGTATAATGTGGACAGGGTGGCTCTAGCCAATGACAGCAGTGACACGGGTTTGAGCTTACAGACCAAGCCTAAAACTTCAGCCATGTGTCCAGGTGTTGAAAGTAACAAAACCCCTCACTTGAGTGTCATGATTAAGATGCTACTTAGGACCCGGTCTGAGCGAACGAGGCAGCAGGGAGCCGTGGGTGGGGTGGTTGCAGGTCTGCCCTGGGTCAGAACGGAGAAGGGTGCTTCAGGGGCAACCCGGCTGAGGGCCAGACTGCAAGTTCGGGTGAGGGTGGGGGGTAGGCAAGCAGCCCCCCACCCCCACGCCTGTGGCTGGGTCTCCGGCAGCCCTTAACCTTTCTGGAAAACACAAACAGATTGAGGGCGCAGTTCACATTGCTACATAATACCCGACATCCTGTGGTTGACTAAACTCCGCATGGCCAGCTAAGGCCTTGATTATGTTTAAAAAATTAACTTGTCAAGGCAAACACATATTGAGGGAAGCTGAGAACTAAATTAGATCACCCTAGTACATAGGTTTTGTGGCTAAATCATCTTTCCGATGAAACAGAAGCTTTTAAGATAACAACAGTACTGTTCCAGGAGAGCATAAACCCAGGAGAAACGAGAATCTTAAATAACAAATGGAGTCTTTGTTTTCGCTTATCAGTTCAGAGGAACACATTAAAGCAAAACAAAAGATTTTGCAAAGTAAGAAATCTTGTTCATTTATATTTTCCCCCTAATTATTAATAAATCAAAAAAATAAATTATAGTACTGGACTAGTTCAAGTACTTAGGTGCATTATTGCCAGGCATTTATATAAAAGGAGGAAATTAGACTCAGATATACTGGCCTCCTTGCTCTGCTCCAGATGGCAAGAGGAGGACTGAGGCTTTCCCAGCCCCTGTCTCCTGTGTGTCTGGCTTGTTCCAGGGAATTTACTCAGCTGCTTTCCTGCCTGAAACTCTTCCTTCTTTTTAGTCATTTTTATTTTTTTAAGAATATATTTATTTATTCATGAGAGACACAGAGAGAGAAAGAGGCAGAGACACAGCAGAGGGAGAAGCAGGCTCCACGCGGGGAGTCCGACGTGGGACTTGATCCTGCGTCTCCAGGATCACGCCCTGGGTTGAAGGCGGCGGTGCTAAACCACTGAGCCACCCGGGCTGCCCCTTTTTAGTCATTTTTTAAAAATGAAGACTATTTTTCTTTAAGAGCAGTTTTAGGTTCACAGCAAAATTGAGCAGAGGGTACAGAAATTTCCCCGGTACCCCGGACCCCCCACAAAGGCATAGTACTCCCTACCCCCGTCATCAGTCCCCCACGAGGGTGCTACCTTTCTGACAACAGGTGGAGCTCCACTGACACACCATTAGCAGCCAAAGTCCGGAGTTGATGGTACGGTCCACTCCCGGTGCTGTACATCCTCCGGGTTTGGACGACGGTGTGAGGACACCCATCCAGTATCCCGGTTTCGTGAAGGGTATTTCATTCCCTTAATATCCTCTGTGTTCAATCTGGTCACAAAAATAGGAACTGCTTCATGAGTTTGCATGTCATCCTTTGCCCCGGGGCCATGCCAATCTCCTCTGGCTGGTGATAGCTTCACTATATGTGCTGCCGAGGAGAGCACTGAACGTCTCACCAAGCAAAATCCAGAAGGTTCTCCCTGGTGGAGATTCAGCCTCAGTGGCGAGAGGGCTGCACGATGGCTCGGGTCAGCTTTGCGTCGCCCTGACCGTGATCACCACCACTTTGCCACCACTTTGCCCTGGTGGGGAAACCAATCTCCACCCTCTACGTGAATCTGTAGAGGACTACGGTCTCTGGCAGCATTTGATATTGCATGGATTTGCCACTCTTATCATACGGAGGGCAGGGGCAGTGCTTTCTAACAAATGTTGTGTTGAACTGAATAAATTCGAATCCAGGGGGAGATATCACTGTTCTTTAGAGGAGGATCTCTGTTGGTGGGGCTGGTGTGTCCCTACTGCTTATGTCAGTGCCATGAATCTGTCTAGCAGGGCCGGGAGCAGGAGTTTCGGGCTCTCTGTGACCATATCCTGCCAGGACACCCTCCCGTCCCTCTCCTCCGGACGGAGTGGACGGTCCCACTCTGGCCGTGTGGAGGCCCGGGGTGTTCCCTCCGTCTGTGTCCCGTCTAGATCCGGGTGCACTGCAGGTGTCCAGTGAATTTCTACAGACGAATGAATAAATCACGGGGTGCTGGCCCCGGGGTTGGGAGGGCCTTGGCCCTGCAGCCCTGGACGTAGGTAGACCTTGGGGGTCCAGACGTGCTGCTGTCCACCTGTGCTGGAGGGTGTCCGTCCTGTCCCGTTGTTGGCTCCGCAGTCGGCTGCTGCTTTCCATCTCAAGCCTTCTAGACCAGCTTTATTATAATGAGTTTCGTCTACAAGGAGTTGGTTCTGTGCTGTTTCTAAATCTTCTATTTTGCAACACAAGCATGCATTATTCTTTAATACTCCCTTGGAATTCATGCTTTTAGCCTGTTCATATGGCCCCCTTCCTCACTTGCCTGAAAATGCTTTAATATATTGGATAATCATTCTTGCTGGGAATTGGGGGGGAGGGTCCTCATGTGCTCCTAATCCTCTTTATCAGTGACCGGCGGTAATACTCTCAATGTCTCCTTTCCCCACCCATCGCACCCATTGCCCATCTGCAGCCTAGTCACCACCACATTGTTGACTTCCGCATGGATCCCGAAGCCGTCCTTCTCCTTCCAACCCTGTCTGTATGGAGGTATGTTTCCCAGGCTCCCTTCTAGCATCTTAGCTCAGTCATTGGGTGCAGCTGGTAGAGGACCGAGGGTGAGAGGAGGGGACGAGCCAGGGTGTTTCTTTCCTTCCCCAGCCCCCACTTTGGTCCGCAGCGTGTGCCCTGCTGGCTGCGCCTCCTCCATGGACTCAGCCAGGCAGTCCTCCCCCTGGGATCTAGTACCACCACCCATTGTCCCTCCATCCCTAGGGATGGTAGCAGATGCCTGCTATTGTTCCTCTTGAGATTGCTTTCCTATGTCCTCTTTGGTTTCTCAGCTCTTCTGTGACCTTTGTAACCAGCTCCCTGTATCAAATCCACTCTGTTCAAGAAACCTAGAGTGGTTTCTGGTCTTGGACTAGACTGGAATAGATAGCAGCATGCCAATACTACTGCTGATTTGTGTGGGCTCCTCACTGTCCGTTCTGTGGAGTGAAGCACACAGCTCACAAGTTATTGTCATAGTAAGTTGTTTGTGGAAGATCTCAGAGATCTCAGAGTGGCTGGTAAATTATAAGTAAGTGCAGCATGTCATTAATTAGCATTCATTCAAATATTTTCTGCTTGCTCAAGAAGGTTAATTTTTATTCTTACTGGAGTAACTTGAAAGGTCCCTGGTTGAAGAGGCTTGAGCATTCCGTTGATAATGGTTTTGCTTGGCTTCTAAGCCTGGAGACAGCTGTGGTACCTGACTTATCACTCACTCAATGCAGGGTCACCTTATACCTGTCCCAAAGGCATTTATCCTCTCAGCTTTGGATGCCAGTGGGCACCCAAACCTGTATTTAGGGTAGCTGTCCCAAGATATCTGGCAAATGACTTGGGGCTACAGGTTTGGGGTTGAACATGGCTTTTAGGACCAGATACACCTGGATTTGAATTCCAGCTTTGCATCCCCTGAGATGTGTAGGTTTAGAAAAATTACATACTTCTTTAACCTAATTTTTTTTCTAATGTCAAATGAAGAGAAGAAAGTTTTACATCAGGCTCTACATTAGATGGTTGTCTCAAAGAAAAAGATCTACCTTAAGGCCCCAACCAAAGTTTATAAATCTTTAGACTTGGCTACTGAGAGCTGACTCTTCTCCTTTCCCATCAAGGCAGTATGTAAAGTACTACATGTTCTGTAGGGTCTACCAAAAACCCAAAGCCTATCCATAACCAGATAGGCTCAGAAGTAACCTAGAACCTAAGCCTTTGTAAAAAATATAATAATTCTGTTTCTTTTAAAACCAGCCTCCTTAATTTATTTCTTTTCTATGTTTATTCGCCTTGCCTATTTATTAAACACATTCCATTGCTTATTCTTTGCAAGTAGTATATGAAAGGAAGAGATAAGGAGTATTTATATAGCTCTGATTTCAGACCCGGTAAATATTGGATGGTGTTGACAGGAATACAGGTCCTGAATGTCTGACCTTGAAAGACTAGACAGGAGTCTTGGGTGATGAGATGTAGTCTAAGCTCTGGCTTGACCAAACTGTAAGCTGGAGGGCATCATCTAAGAGTCATGCTCTTGGGCAGCCCGGGTGGCTCGGCGGTTTAGTGCTGCCTTCGGCCGGGGGTGTGATCCTGGAGACCCCGGATCGAGTGGAGTCCCACCTGGGGTTGAGCTCCCTGCATGGGGAAAAAAAAAGAGTCATGCTTTTGTCTTGAGCTCTCTTGAAAGGAGTCGATTTCTGTTGCTTGAGAGAATGGGCAAAATACCTCACTAACTTAATTTTCCTTAATAACTCTGTCAAATGTTTTCAGCCAGTGCTTTCACTATTTAAAAGGGAAAATGTAAGCCAGTCAACTCATGTTATGATCTAAAGAGCAAACTTGGGTAGATGAAGGGGAACGTGGAGGAGGAGGTATGCGGCGTTGCACACCACCCTACCCAGCGCTGATTTGCATAGATTTGAAAGGCTCGGCTGGGAAGGAATCTGGGGCACAGCTTTGTCAATGAGGTATCACGATCTAAGGACTGAGATGTTCTCAGATTAAGAGGCACATAACTTCAGCCTCATCAAAGAGGGGTTTTTGCCATGGGAGGTGATCAAGGGACTTTCGGGGCAGCTAAAGAAGCCTTTCTGTTTTCCTTCCCTTTGAGAAGGGAAGGGAGGGGAGGGTGGGCGAGGGGGTGTGAGGAACTGCTGGTTTGTGAGAAAGCACATTGATAAACAGCAGCAGAGCCAAAGTACTTCTGAGACAATAATTCAATAAGCAGCACATACATGAGGATGGATCCTAAAGAAGTTCCTAATGAGAATACAGTGAAAGCCCAAGTGAAAGTGCCCTTATGTAGGATAGATGTGCTGAATATACTTTGCTTCTCTTTTCAGCTTTCTTCCCTAATCTGTAGGTTTTGCAAGTGAACTTTTGAAGAACGTATGTGGTCACGTGCTCACTCTCATAAGCCTGAACCAGACAGCATCCACTGTTCTGCCTTTTTAGTTCTGCAATCTCCTTTCCCGTTTCGACTGTTATTTTAAAAATGTAAACAATGCTTAATGCTTCCTAAAATACTATACATTTTTAAATTTGTTAATTGATCGTCTTTTTCCTGCCCACCCTCCTGGACTCTAATTTCCTTGGGAATAGATATCTTTGTGTGTGTTATTTGCTGACATACATCCCAGCACTTAGAATGGTTCTTGAAACATAGCAGATCTTCAAATAAATATTTGTTGATTGCCTGAAATGAATAAATCACAATCATGGTTTTATATTTTTAACATATCAAAATACTAATAATAGAGACTTAGACTTGAAAAACATTCAAGAGTTGTCTTGGGGTAAGTAAAAATTCAGCTCAGTGTCTGTTCCGTCTCTAAACCTGTAGTCTACACAGCTGTCCATAATGTGGAGCTATGGTCACCTGCTTGGACCTGCAAATTCCAAGTTGGGCATCTTAGCCAGATTGGAACATGATTCTTTGTGCTTACTGCTGAGGATTGTACTGGAAGGCAGTGGAATTCAGAAACACAGAGAGCTCTCAATAGGAAGGATACACTTGCTGGACTTAGTGAATTTGCCCTTTGAGTAAGTCTTATAGATTCAGAAACACAAATCATTTATGTGCTTCATTACATAAATGAACTCCATGCTTAAAAATTCATAAGAGACTACTCTCTCCAATCATAAATTCAATTAACTTACCAGGCTGGAAAAACATAACTCAGGCAGACAGGATAATCAAGCCAAGCTCACTAGCATGGTCTCTCCTATTGGAAAGCTGCCTGGGAAGGCAATGATCAGCTTAGTGATGCTGGATTCAGAATCAGGGAACTTAGTCCTAGGACTCAGATGTTGGGTAGCCCACACTCTGGCAGCCAATGTGTCTTTCTCCAGAGCTGGACACCCTATGACCCATTGACCTCCTTTCCACCTCCAGTTAGGGTACCTTCTGGTCTCTTCGCTTCCTGTGAATGGGCCAACCAAATTTGTTTCTGAAACTCCCCCTTTTCTGTGCTTCTGTGGGTGATTAACACATTCCTCCATGAAATATGTTAATGTTTCAGTCAAGTCTAGATCTGGCCTAGGAATCATTCTGTCTCACGATCTCTAAGATTAAACATGCATGCAGATCATAAATTCATTCCAAGCTAACCAGTCCAAATGGCTTTTCCCTGAACCATTGGGTGATTTGACTTTACAGGTTAACTCTTCAGAGGTTGTCCATCCTGTCATTTCCAAATGTTTGGGATACCCATTTATCTCTCCTATTCACTGTCTTTGCCTATTAAGTAAGCTCCAAATACTGATGGATTTGTCCTCCTGAGCAGCCTCTTCCACAGAGCAAAGCAAAGTGACTCTCTGACCCAAGTGTGTTGATCCTTGATGATTAGTTTCTTCCTATAAATCAGTAATTTATCTATTTTAGAGAGAGAAAGACAGGCGGGGTGGGAGGGGGGCGCAGAGGGAGATGGAGAGAGAGTCTTAAGCAGACTCTGCACTGAGCACAGAGCCCAATATGGGGCTCAATCTCATGAACCTGAAATCACGACCTGAGCTGAAACCAAGAGTCAGACACTTAACTGACTGAGCCACTCAAGTGCCCCCAGTAAGTTGTCTTTTGAGTGTGTATCACCACCAGTGAGGTAGACTCCCTTCTAGTGAGTTCAACTTGCTCCTCTAAAGCTTGATCATTCCGAGGACATTGGTAAGTCACCATAGGATTAAGAGAGATGTGGCCTGAGGATAGTTCACATTAGTGGCTGTCTCCGTGTGGGTTCTCCACCCCATTCCCACACCACAGCCTCTCTTGCATAAATCCACCTACCTTTAGAACCTCTAAGCCCCTTTGCAGTGAATCCACCCTGTAGTTTTCATTGCCCTGCCTGAGTTTGGGGCCCAACCCATGACATATATACCTTTGGGAGCTGAAAAGCTGAATTAGCAAGATGACAGATAGAATGATCCAGAAAAGCCTGTCCTGGGAAGTCACAGTTCTCATACCAACTCTTGAGAAATGTGTCACTATGATCTCGGCCCAGAAACCTATCAAATTCATGTTCTGAACCTGTGAAGTTAAGGACCCCAAGCCAAGGGCCCCTCCAAGGGCAGAGCCAGTGTGGGAGAACCGTTTTTACCATCTTCATGACCATGGAGCCACTGAGTCATGTTTAGAATAAAGCTTTGATGATGCAGAGTAACTGACACACTCACCACATTAATGAAAGTAAATTTAATAACATTAGTTGTACTTTGCATAATTTTGTTTATTAAAGCTGGAAAACAGACAATACATTTGGAGAAATCAAGTCTCGAAATAACAAAGGATTTCTTTGTATAATTTAGTTTATCATACCATTGCTGTCTAATAGAAATATAATGCGAGCCGCAAATGTGATTTAAAATTTTTTAGTAGGCACATTAAAAAAAAAGTTAACAAATTTCCCTACCTTATTTTGTTATATGTTGTAGTAAAAAATAAGATATGAAAAAAGTAAAAAGAAATAGGGGAAATTAATTTCAAGAGTATATGTTTCCAGTCCTGAGCAGAACTTTCCTCCTCCCTTTGTGGAGATAAACCTTCGTCTTAATATCTGGATTCCATGGGCCCGACGGCAAGTCTCGTCTACGTTCATAAGTGACAGAAGGGGATATTCAGGCCCCTATCCCAGCAGAAGGAATGGTAAGCAAGCCGTGGAGACCAGAGGTAGCAGAAGGAAAAGAGCCTGCAATCAAAACTTCTGACTTCATTTGGAAAATGTGGTCCTAACTCAAAAGCAAGACTACTTTCCTTTATCATTGCTTTGCCAAATTAACTCCTCTGAGAATAGAGCCACATTATTCTTTTTATTGCAACTTGTCTAGAGGTTGCTGTGGGAATGACCATACATAGTAAGACAAACTGGATCATGATAATTCTAAGAGCAGCTTGCCAACAGCTTGGCATTCATGGCCTTCTTTTGGATATAAGATCAAGCATTTGCAAAGCACATGTTGTGTGACTAACAGCGTGTACTGGGCCCTGTAATGTATAAGGAAAAAAACAAGCCCTTGTCATTTTGAAGCTAGACTTCTGTTAGAAGACAATATAATATCTAACAGAATGCTAGTTGTGTGACATAACGCTATACTGTAATCAGGGTTTCAAGGAGAGAGAAAAAAAGTATGCTTACTTAACCCAATATAAGCAAAACATTATCATTTTAGTGTGTAATGATATAAAAATTATTAATGAGATATCTTACATTCTGGTTTTGAGTTTTTTTTTTTTAATACCAAGTCTTTGAAACTCAGTATAATCTATGCTTATAGAACATCTCCATTCAGACGAGCTGTATCGCAAGTTCGATAGCCGCATGTGGCTGGTGGCTGCTACGTCAGGCAGTGTAGTAATAAGACTATTCCATCCTACAAACTCTCCGATGAGTTGAGATTCCATGGTTTGAATTCCATCTCAAGGAAGGCATTATTAACTCACCTTGGCCTGGGCTTCCTGGTGTGGGTGATGAAGCTCATGTTAACAATGTGCTAATGATCTACTACCCTGGTGTGGTCCCCGGAGCATTCCTGCTTCCACTCTATTTTGCACACACAGCCAGAGCGATCCCTATAAAGGGATCTAAGTTAGATACGATCACTTCTCTGCTCAAAACCTTTCTACCATTTCCCATCTCAGTCTTTCATGGCCTTCAAGGCCCCACACAATCTGGCCCCTGCCTGCATCTCTGTCTCATTTCCTACCATTCTGTTCCTTATTTGCTCAGCCACACAACTTTGTTGCTGGTTCCTTGACCATGCCAATAACACTCCCGCCCCAGAGACTTTGCACTTGCTTCTCTCCTTCTGCTTGGAGTGCTTTCCCCCACATCTTCCCAGGGCTTACCAGGCACTTTCTGTGCAAATGTCACTAATCAGAGGAGCCTTCCTTGACCATTCTATATAATAGCCCTTAAGGAAGGGTTCTCTTGAGGCCCCCTTCTTATCACTCTGCATCCTCACCCACTTATTATTTGCCCTATTGCTTTTCACTGCATTTGATAGTTTCTTAGTTGATTTTCTGTCTTCCCTAGCCCCCCCCTACTAGATAGACTTCTTCCTGTGTTTCCTTTGGAGGCACTGAAGTCCCAGGAGCGAGAATATCCAGCATGGAGTAGGCATTTAACAAATACTGGTGAATGAATAAAAGGAGTCCAACTTGATAAGAAATGCTTATAGGAATTACAGGCTCTCACAACAATGATAGATTTATATTTAAGATCCTTATTTGAGTTTAGTCTTGCAACCAAGCGATTGTTTCCTGCAGTGGTAAATAAGTCCTCTGAACGGAAATGCAACAGCCTCTTATCCAGGTCATCTCACCCCAGTTGGGATCTCTCTCCCTGACTCCCTTATTGCTCTTCTTATGGCTTCTCAGCTATTACAGGTCCAGGCTAGATATACGTTGTTTTTCTTTGCTGGATCATAAATCAGTAGCCACCTAACAGTCCTAGATGTGCTGCTTTGCCAGTGTTGCCGGCTCCTAGCATCTCAGATTGCTTAGCAATAATCTCGGACAAAGGCATCCTGTTCCTTGACTACTGGATTGTCCTTCTCTTAGTATTTACATACATTCCCTCCAGGAATGCAAAGGGCGGGTGTGTGTGTGTGTGTGTGTGTGTGTGTGTGTGTGTGTGGTGGGGGATGCTGCACATTTGTTTTTTAGGTCTCTGGAATTCACAGTTATTTTCCTGTCTGGGTTGGATGTGCACAGACACACCACCAGCAGCTCCCTCGTGCTTCTCCAGCTTATGAGTTTCCTTTGTCCTGCTTCTGAGCAGACTGGGGGAGCTGCTTCACAATGAACCATTTAGCTGGCTTTCTAAAAGCCCTCTGGTATTAACACTGTGAGGTTGTGTAATATCTACCCTAATTAGTCTACACTCTCGGGGGGCCCCTCCCAGAGCCTACAGTGTAGAGCCAGGAAGTTGCTGGTCAGAGGTGGAGTAAACCAGTGACCATGGGACTGACAAGGTCACCGGGATCCAACCTGAGCATCCCCCACATGTGCCACAGACACCATGTTCTAACAACTGTGGAACCTAGTGGGCCTCTGATGTGTGGGCTGTGGGACTGGACCAGTGTGAGCCCACAACGGTCTGCATGCCTGGAACTACCCAGAGGGATCACTGTCAGTAGGAAACACAGCCACAAGTACTGCCACTCACCCCAGTTGCAATGAAGGACAAAGCATGTGGTCCAGGGAGGTGAAGAAGAGAGCGTCCTCTCCTTGGTAAGCGTTCTTACTTTACATTGACAGCATACAGTAAACACAGTGAATTCTCACTAGTGTAGGGCAACTTAAAAAATCCTTTTTTTTTTTTTATAAGGACAAAGAAAAGTATAATGGCCACAGGACATTGGAAACAGCCTGTCAGAATTAAGCAAATTATTTAGAATTTATTAGAAGCTGTAAGATCCATTTCTGGTTTGCACAGCTGAGTCACGGTTTAAACGTCAGGCATTCTGTGACCACACTGTGCAAAATTCTCCCTGTTGTTCTCTATCCTGTAGAGATGTTTGTTTGTTTGTTTGTTTCTTGAATAGTAGTAGTTATACATTTATTTGTTTTTTTGTTTCTTACCAGTATCTCTGACAAGACTATAAAGCCCATTAGGGCACGTATGTATTTTATTCACCCCTGTATACCGAGGAACAAGTACTCTACCTACCTAGCACACAGGAGTACGTAAAAATAATATTGACTACTACTAATATTGATTGAATGAAAATCAGTGACAGTCTTTCAACAAAACTCCTAAGTCAAGATAAAACATTTTCTACAGGTCATTGTTACTGGTGTCAACTTCAAAAGCTTAAACTATTTTTGAACGAGATAATCAACTCATTCAATCCAGGAGTTAAACCATGTTAATTCTTGAGAAGTTATTCTAACCAGGCAAACAGTAATTTGTGTTCCAGAATTTTATATTCATGTAATGCAGGTGTCCTCTGCCATTAGAGAGTGGGACGTTCCTATGAAAATTTCATCAGCCCGATGGCATAAAGCCAAGTGTATCTGCCACTAGTAGGGGTCTTTCCTAAAACCGAGTGGTACAATGCAAACTTTCAGAAGGCAGAGGATACCTGTATTGATTTATTAAAGTTCATAAACGTTGTCATATTTTACCCAGAGAACCAGGGCATGAGGACACTTGCTTTACAAGATCCAGGAATGGGAGTTAAGGTTGGACTAGAGCTCAGTAATGAATGGCTTTACGTGCCACATTAGGACTTAAACTCCATTTGCTTCTTGTCCACAGATATTTATCGGTGGCGTAGAGTGCTCCAGGTAGCATAATATGAATTAGATGTGGTTCTTGTATTCAACGGACCCATAGCCTATCAGAGGGAGACAAACTTGACTATGTTGATAAGCACACAAATAGAAATACGGTTCCTGTGCTTTAGTCATTCAGAAGAGAGGCGGCCTGTTTCCCTGGTGTGCTGGGGACTCTTCACATACGAGGTGCCCTAACCCTTCCCCTGAAGGTCCCATGTTAGAGCCCTGGTACCTGCTATTCTCACTCCCAGAAGAGACCCTGGCCCCAGATTCTCCAGACCACCTCAGATAACCCCCTTGGGCACCATTTCTCTGTTTTCTTCTTGGCACTTAACATACTTGAAATTATCTTGGTTTATTGATTTACTTGTTTGGTGTCTGTCTTATCCTTCAAGTACAGAAGCCCTGTGGGAGCAAGAACCTGGCTTTCACTGTACGTTAATGTATGCACGGTGGCTAAAAAAGCTGTCTGAGACATAGTAGAAAGCCAGTAAATGCTTGTGGATGATCCTGAAGAGCTTAGCAGCACCAAGAAGCCATTGGAACATCTTGATTGTGAAGTGACAGTATGACATTATTCTGGAAAAACCATTTTGGCAGTGGGTTTAGAACAAATTGTATGGGACACAGACTTGGGGCAGGAACGACGAGAAGATTCCCGCAGTAAGTTAGATGTGAGCACCACGGGTCAGGACAGGGGTGGTGGCAGGAGGCATGGAAGGGCACAGTGAATCCAAGACATATGTTAAAAGACTCCACTCACACTGGCCTCCCTACTCATCTTGCAGGCCCAGCTCATTCCCACCTCAGCTCTGTAGTTGTCCTCTCTTGTACAACGCTCCTTCCCCAGATCTTTGCATTTTATTTAGGTTTCCATTCATCCGTTAGATGTTCTTTAATTAGAGAGTTCTTTCCTGAACTTACCTAAAAGCATCCCGACCCTATCCCCGGCACACTCATTCCCTGCCATTACCTTATATATACTACCTGACATTACACATTACATGGAAATTCCTTGAGGCCAGGAGAGCAAAAATTCCTTCTGCCTTATTTACCACTGTATCTCCAATGGATGATGCATAACAGGAGCTCAACACATATTTGCTGAGTGAATAAATAGATTAGATTGAGTATGATGGAGGTTAAAGAGCCGATTAAGAGAGACCTGAGTCATTAGGAAATTAAAGTAACAGAAATAGCTTTTCATTAAGATGGACTCTGCTAAGCCTATCTTTTGCAACATCAAATAGTACCTGACACGTAATAGTTCCACACAATAGATTGATTTAAAGTGGATGAAAGAACACTTTATTTGTTCTTTTAGTCACAGTGTGTTGAGAAATCAATAAAAATGATGTCCTCAGTGAAGAACTTCCTTTCTTCAGAGATTTTACTAATTCACACTGGTTCGAGCACTGTTTTATAAATACCAGTAAAGCTTTGCTGGATTTTTTTTTTTTTTTCAGCTTTGCTGGATTTAACGAAACCATCTGTACCACTGATTCTTTCAAGTTGTTTTCTTAATGGTTTTCCTGGGAATTACAATGAATATCTTATAACATTCTAGTGTGAATGAATAAACTTACTTTTAAAAGTAAGTAAAAATTTTGCTCCTTTATAGCTTCATTCTCTCCCCACTCTTTCACTATTATTGTCATAAAAATTACATCTTTATACATTGTGTGCCTATCAACACAGACTTATAGTCATTATTTTATGTAGTTGTCTTTTAAATCATGTAGGAGAAGGAGCGCCTGGGAAGCTCAGTTGGTTAAGCATCTGACTCTTGGTTTCAGCTCAGGTCATGATCTTGGGGTCCTGAAATTGATCCCTGCATCAGGCTTGGTGCTGGGTGCTCAGCAGAGAGTCTTCTTGGGATTCTCTCTCTCCCTCTCCCTCTGCCTCTGCCTCTGCCTCTGCCCCCCCCCCCCACTCACTCACACACACTCTCTCTCTCAAGTAAATAAAGAAATATTTTTAAAAAATCAAATAGGAGAAAACAAGTTATAAACAAGAAATATATTTATACTGTCTTTCATATTTACGATGTAGTTATCTTTACCAGTGCTTTTTATTTCTCCATATGGATTCAAATTATTGTCTAGAGTACTTTCACTAAAGCCTGAAGGAAGGACTCCCTTTAATATGTTTTGTAGGTCTGGTTTACTAGTGACAAATTCAGTTTTTATCTGGGAATGTCCTATTTCTTAAAGGATAATTTTGTTGGACATAGAATTCTTATGACGGCCTTTCTTTCAGTACCCTGAATATGTCATCCCTGAGTATGGCATCCCTCACTGCCTGCTGGCCTCCATGGTCATCGATGAGTAATCAACTGTTAATCTTATCAAGATTCCCTTGCACACGATGAGTCCCTTTTCTTTTGCTGCCTTCAAGGTTCTCTTTGCTTTAGAGTTTAACAATTTGAGTATGATCTAAGTGTTAATCTCTTTCAGCTTATCCTACTTGGAGGATTTTTGTTCTTTCTTGCTTGTTTGCTTACTTACTTGCTTCTTGGATGTATAGATGATGCTTATCATGAAATTTAGAAACTTTTCAGTAATGATTTCTTCAAATATTTTCCCCATCCCTCTCTGTTCTCTTCTTCTGGGTCTATCATTATGCATATCTTGGTATGCTAGATGGTGTCCCACAGGTGGCTGAGGGCTCTGTTAATCTTTCTTTATTCTTTTTGTTTTCTCTTTTCCTCTGACTATATAACCTCAGTTGACATATCTTAAACTTCATTGCTTCTTTCTTCTGCCAGCTTAAATATGCTGTTGAATTCCTCTAGTGAATTTTTACATTTCAATTGTTGTGCTTTTTAACTTCAGAGTTCCTATCTGGTTCTTTTCTATGATTTCTATCTATTTGGTGAGACATCCCTTTCATACTTGCCTTTAGTTCCTTGAATATATTTACAATAGCTGGCTTAAAGTCTTTGTCTAGTAAGTCCAGCATAAGTTCTGTGTATTTGGGAGCACATCTTCAACATTCAGGCAGTTTCCAACCTTTTTTTTTGCAGCGGGAGTGGGTAGAGGGAGAAGGAAAGAATCGTAAGCAGGCTCTGCACCCAGCACAGAACCTGACATGGGGTTTGATCTTATGACCCTGAAATCATGACCTGAGCTGAAATCAAGAGCCAGACACTTAACTGACAGAGCCACTCATGCACCCTAGCAGTTTCTAACTCTCAGCCTTCACTTCCTGCTTGTGCAGAGTCTCAAGGTCAGCTAGAGGTGAGAATTTAGGCCCTTCTCAGGTCTTTTGCGAGCATGTTCATGACCCCGGGCATGCATGAAGCCTTCTAGATTCCCAGGAATATATGAAAGCTTTTCAAAGCTCCCTATAGATGTCTCATTCCTCACCTTTTTCTTTTAAGCTTTTTGGTTAGCCTGTTGTTTGACCCAGCTGTTATCTGCCACCCAAGGCAGCTGTAATGTTTCAAGTTATGGTTCTAGGAAAAGGCTCTTCATAGGAGGTAAGTTTCAAGTCAATCCAAGTAAAGACAGCTTTGTGAGCAGGGTCTTTTAAGAACCACCAGATGGATCAAATAATGACAATTCTCTGAGAACAGAGCTTTGAAGGAACCCCAGATCCATTCTGCTCCCTCCAGTGGTTACTATGCTGCTGATTTTGCTGTGCTTGAAGGGGCATTGGTTATCAAGTCTGCTTTTGGGTTGGGGAGGAGAAATGGAGATAGAGCAAGTGAAAATGTCACAAAGCTTGCTGGTCTTCCTGAGGTTGAGCTTTTCTTCTTGAATAAACTCTTCTCAGATTGCCATAAACCTTTGCTTAATTTCCAGAGTTCTGAAAAAGTTGATTCTGACAATTTTTGCAAGTGTTCTCACTGCTTTTATGGAGATTTTCTGAGGTCCATTCTCTGCTACTTTTGCTAATGTCCCTCCACAGATTCTTTCCATGGAATTTTGTTCTTTCCTTGACATAAACTATTATTTTTCTAAACATTGATCACCTAAAGTCTCAAATAGTTTAGATTTATTCTGAATTTTCAGGAAATGAGTTTTCTGAGACAAATGTTTGTTATTATAAAACTACCAAGGGAACAAGGCAATTAAAAGATATACAAATAGATAAGCCACAGAGAAAAGATAAACTGTTCATGGCTGTCTACAGCTTTCACCATTATTTATGTCTTCTTACTTTTTGTTTTAGCATGGACTTGCTTAACTTGAAAATACCCAGTTAAGGTTCAACTGTTTTAGTTCCCATCTTCTGCCTGGGCCCGGGTAAGCTTGGAACAGAATGAGACTGAGATAGTCTTCAGCAGCTCCCTCACTTTGGCCATGTTGGTTGTGTTAGGTTGCCCTGCCATAGCAAAATACTAGGTGGCTTAAATAATAGAAATTTATTTTCTCACAGTTCTGGAAGTTTGAAGTTCAAGATCAACATGCCAACATGTTTGGTTTCTCCTGAAGTCTCTCTTCGGCTTGCAGATGGCTACCTTCTTGTCTTATCCTATGGCTTTTCCTCTGTTCACACATGTTCCTGTTGCATCTTCTCCTACTTATAAGGACACTAGCCCTATTGGATTAGGGGCTCATACTTGTGACTCCATTTAATATTAATTACCCCCGCAAGGCCCCATGTCCAAATACAATTACACTAGGGATTAGTGTTTCAACATATGAATGATTACGGGGCGGGGGGGGGGGTGTGTGCACCATTCAGTCTATAACAAATGCCTAACACACAATAAGTAGGTTCTCTATAAACATTTCTATTGATGATATGCATCCTCTTTTGTCCCTTGTCCTTTATGCTTGTGCACCATCTTTACTCCTCTGTATTGCCTCTCAAACTAGGCACAGTGAGTTCTGGTCTATTGGGAGAGCAGCATTGAGTGGAGCTTCCAGAGTAATCTCAATGCCAGAGTCCAAATCCCCACTCTGACACCAACTAGTTGTGTGACCTTGAGCAAGTCAGTTAACTCACTGATTTTCTCTAGCCTTTGTTTTCTTTCATTTCTCTCTACCTTCTAAGCTCTGGCTTTGTCACCAACCCCTATGACTAAAACATCCTTACTTCAGCCTCTAGACAGCACATCTAGGAGTCCATTAGTAAAATATATCCCAGTTAACGTACTGACTAAACAGTTGTGAGTAGTCCCTCTCTGCCTGGGTAATATATGTGTTTCCAGAGATGCTGTCCTGCTCTTGCTGCTCAGGCGAGAGTGGCATTAGTATTGTTGGCCAATGTAGTTCAGGAAGGAAGGGAAGGTGCAGTGCCAGACAGGGCTAGCAGGGAGGTAATGAGGGGTAGACCAGAAGCTGAGAGTCCTCTTACACGTATTTACTTAACCAGCTTTTTACCAAGAATCTGCTCTGTCCTGAGCACTGTGCAAAGTGATGGGCCGGAGCTCCTATCAGAGACTTCTGTGGCCAAAGGACTGGACTTGGCATGCACTACAAGGCTGTAGGGGGGAAATGGCCTGAATTTAAGTCTTGGGTTTGTTGTTTATTTCTCTCTGACCATCAACAGGCAACTTAGCTTCTCAGAGTCTTAGTTATTCCATTTTTAAAAGAAAGGACAGGGACGTCTGGGTGACTCAGTGGTTGAACGTCTGCCTTCCATCAGGGCGTGATCCTGGGGTCCTGGGATTGAGTCCCGCATTGGGCTCCCTGCATGGAGCCTGCTTCTCCCTCTGCCTGTGTCTCTGCCTCTCTCTCTGTCTCTCATAAATCAATCAATAAATAAAATCTTTAAAAAAAAGGCTAGATCAGGTGCTCTACATAGTTGTACCATCTTGGCTCTCATCTTCTAGAATTCTTCACTGAGAGTGAAGTATATATTCTGCCTAAGGAAGAATCCTTAGGAGGAATTTTAAATGTTGGTTTTAGCACAAGGCTGCTCTCGTTGTGAAGATGGGAGGAGAGAGATACATACATGGGGTGCACGTTTGGGAGGAAAAACTTGGAGATGAACCTTAAAGGAACCAAATATTTGCATTCTTGCATGTTGTCTTTTGGTGTTATTCATGAATACATCACATACGGTAAGAAAGAACTCACTTTAGCAGTTTAGACAAAGAGGGGTCCATTGTGGGTTTTTAATCCTAAAGAGATTCAGAACAAAAGCAGAGTCAAGGGACACGACCCTCATTTGCCCAGTGGCACAGATGCAGTAGTCCCATGTTAATGTGTTCTGATGCGGGAGCCACATTTTGTTAACTTCTCTATTCCTAGCACCAGACAGCACAGAATAGACATGTGATGGACATAACAGTCCTTATTCTCCAAATGGAAGTTTCTTCATGTTACCTGAAAAAGAAAGACAAAATCAAGACCCTTAAATCATTGGAGAACAAGATTGCATTATTTTCAACAAATTCACTGGAAATCGTCCTCAACTTTGGAGTTAAGCCTTTGTCCCTCCAGAGCCTAGTGTTCAGGCTAACTGCCTTGGTGTCAGCCTTACATGGACAGCTTGTAGGTATGAGGGAGACAGCAGATAACAAGACAGTGGAGGCCTCTGTCACTTACAATCTTGTAACTTTGGCAAAATGTTAACCTCTTGAAGCCCAGTTTTCTCATCTGTAAAATGGGGATGATACTATTACCCACCTCACAGTCATTGTGAAGATCAATTCTTAAAATGCATAAAAGTACACAGTGGTTGGCACAAAAGTTAAAAACACAGAAAATGTTAGTGTGAAGAACTGACAGTTATGGGCAGGAAGAACTTCCTATTTTATTTTTTCATGATATACACACCCTACTACTACTACTACTACTACTACTATTATTATTATTATTATTATTATTATTATTATGTTTTTGTAATTATTTGTAATATTATGACTATTTTTATAATGATTTAAAATATTATTGTCACTTTTATGTACTTTAAGCCTTTGTACTTGAACATAATCAGGAGACTTGGATGCTTATGAAGCATGAGTACTTGAACAACCCAAGAAGTCATTAATTTGTCTTTTAGATGGCCTTTTAGAAAGTCTCATATACCAGCATCTCTCATGATTGGAGGGCTTACAAAGTTTGGGAAAAAAAAAAAACAATTCAAAAGTTGGATGCAGTCAAAGAAGGTCAGGGAAAAATATAATTAAAAGTCATAATTCTTTTTAAAAATATTTGTTCTAGTCTCATACATTTGTGTTTATAAACAGTAGCATTTTCTTTATGAAATGGTGCTTAAAATCCTTGAGGATTTACATGTAATTTCTTCAAAGCCTTCCCAAGACATAAACATAAATAAGTTCTCAATACTGATATAAATATTTTAAAAGTCTTTCCAAACTAGTGAATCTAAACACTTGACTTCCTTGTATTTTCCCAGCCTTCCTCCTTCAAATGAGGACTCTTGTTATCTTTAGATCCCAAAGGCACTTTGAATTGATATACTGATGATCAGAGAGTCAAATTTTAAGAGTCTTCTCTCTAAAATATTTAGGAATACAGTCGTCTCCCTTATCTATGGGGAATATGTTCCAAGACCCCCAGTGGATGCCTGAAAGCCCAGATAGTGATAGCACTGAACCCCATATATAGACTATGTTTCTTCCTGTATGTACATACCTATGATAAGGCTTAATTTATATATTAGGCACAGTAAGAGATTAACAATGAAAAGTAATAGTAAAATAGAACAATTATAATAATATAACTGTAATAAAAGTTATGTGAATGTCGGTGTCTCTCTCTCTCAAAATACCTTATTGCATTGCATTCACCTTCTTCTTCTTGAGATAATGAGAGATGATAAAATGCCTATGTGAGGAGATGAAGCGAGGTGAATGACGTCGGTGTTGTAACGCAGTGTTAGGCTACTGCTGATCTGACGATACATCGGGTGGATTATCTAGTTCCAGACCACAGGTAACTGAAACCGCAGGGGAGGGGAGACTAGTGCATTTTAAACCATTGCACCCAGATGAAGAGAGACAGCCTGAAAATACCTAGCTTTGCCTTGAATTATTGGAAACCTAACGAGCAGTTAGTATTTTAGAACCCCCAAAGTAGTCTTAAGCAGGGTAATTGAAATCTTGGAGATGGGATAAAAATCTGAGCTACATGCTAGAGAAGGCTTTTGGTCAGAAGACTTAAAAACTGGAAGGTTAATCTGCCAGGGCCTGACTTAAACCTCCTTGGATCAAATACACAGCTCATAATCTCATTTTTTCTTGAGAACTTCTGGGATAAAAATGGCCTGATACCCACACTTGCTGAGATGCCAGAGACTGAAATCACAATAATCTGGGTTGACTGAGTTATCCTACCTATTCTGAGATATTTATGGAGGATTTTTACAGTGACCAGAGGCTTCTCTGAAGTTGACATACAGGTACAACTTGTGTCCACTCCCTGCAGACCCAAGGCTCTCCCTCGATTTCTGGGACTCCGAATCTTAACCTTTCTGTTAACAATAACACTCACGATTTTTCCTGAGCCAGGGGATGGGGGCAATGAAAGCATTGCAGAACAAAGCCGACGTCTAAGCAAACGAAATGGTCCCCTCTTTTCTTTCCCTGTGCTGGCACAAAATCCCTGGAGTATCTCACTCCAGCATGGCATCGTTTTCTAAAAACTTCCTAAGCCAGAATAACCTTTGACTTGCAGTGTATGGACCAAATGCCCACCAGTAATAGAATGACTAATCTGAGTCGCAGTCAGCACGGTGGGATGCATCACCTTGGGTTAGAAGGAGCTGCCTGCTGGGGCACCTGGGTGGCTCAGGGGTGAGCAGACGGCCCACGGCGTGATCCTGGGGTCCTGGGATCGAGTCCCACGTCGGGCTCCCTGCAGGGAGCCTGCTTCTCCCTCTACCTGTGTCTCTGCCTCTCTCTGTGTCTCTCATGAATAAATAAGTAGATCTTAAAAAAAAAAAAAAAAAAAAAGGAGCCTCCTGCTGCCCCTGCCACAGTATGGGGACCTCCCATACACACGGTGTCAAGTGAAAGAAGCCAGGCACACAGGGTGTACGCTGTTTACTTTCCCTTATATAAACCACAGAAACAGGCAAACCAATCAGGTAGTCTCCCTCTGGGGAAGGAGGTCTTGGAGGTCTTCTGGGGCTGCTGGTGATACTCTGGGTTTTTGTAGTTGTTGTTGTTATAGTTCTGAGTGCTGGTCGCACAGCTGTGTTCTTTGTGAAAATTCGTTAGCCTCTACGCTAATAGAACGTACCCTTTCTGTTTATTTCATTTCATTAAAAAGCTTTTAAAAATGCTTTATGGAGAGCAAGTGGGTCTCAATCCCTTGGCCAAAATCAATCTTTCTTTCTTCTTTCTTTCTTTCTTTCTTTCTTTCTTTCTTTCTTTCTTTCTTTCTTTCTTTCTTTCTTTTTCTTTCTTCTTTCTTTCTTTCTTTTTCTTTCTTTCTTTCTTTCTCTTTTTTTTCTTTCTTCTTTCTTTTTAAAGACATTATTTATTTATTACACACACACACACACACACACACACAGAGAATGAGAGAGAGAGAGAGGCAGCGACACAGGCAGAGGGAGAAGCAGGCTCCCTGCAGAGAGCCTGATGTGGGACTTGATCTTGGGGATCGCGACCTGAGCCAAAGGGAGATGCTCAACCACTGAGCCACCAGGTGCCCGGCCAAAATCTTTTCTAATTTCAGTCTGATACCCCTCACTTAGGCTTTGGCCTTTTCTGTATGTAAAACCTCCATCTGGAAAAAGCCCTCCCAGACTTTTTCAAAACCTTCCACGAGGGTGTCCCTGGTAATCACAGCCAGGGGTTTGTGATTTCTGGAGACCTAACGGTTTGCAGATTTCTGTATCAGGGATCTTGGACACTGTTGACAGGCAAGTAATTATGAACTTTTGAAGTTACTTTTGCTGGACTCCTGTGAGCTGTCAGCTAAACCCTTTCTTTAGTTCGCAAAGATTTCAGAAAGATGCAGATTATTTTATGGTGAGATTGCAGAGGTGATTATCAGCTAGTGTGGCTTTTGTGTACTCTACTTAGCCACGTGAGGTTTCTCAGAGTCGCCTAATTTTAGAGGGCAGCCAGAGTAGCTCAGATGTGAGGATGCTGGGATGCAGGTCACAAAGAGGCCTTTTGAGCACTGAAATGCTAGTGGTTTTCAAAGTGCTCTGTTTGTTCTTTGTTTTTTTTTACTGATTGGTTGATGATCAGTGTTGTCCCCTGATTTTTAATAAGCAAGCACAAAAAGCAAATACATTCACTGACTTTGATGCTTGTTCAATGAAAGAACAATATTGGCTTAAAAATTGTTTTCTGCCAGTAATGATGTGGGAATCTGGACATATCTTGGGTTCATCAGAAGGAAATCTTAAGGCAGTTCTAAAATGCTTGAATCTTTAAAAAATGTGAAAAAGGAAGTTAGCTGTATATTTTTTTCTTGGTTGAAAATTATGTTTAAGCTTGGGTGGCTCAGTTGGTTAAGCATCTAACTCTTGATTTTGGCTCAGGTCATGATCTCAGGGTCGTGAGACTGAGCTCCATCATCAAGCTCCATGCATGAAGTCTGCTTAAGATTTACTCTCTCCTCCTCCCACTTTTCCTCTCCCTGCCCTCCCTGCTCACACGTGCTCTTTCTCTGTCTCAAAAAAAAAATTATGTTTAAAGAAAAAAATGAATCCCCCTGTGTTTTTTTTTTTTTTACTGATGTTGAAAGTTACTGAAACATAATTTGAGACACTCATAAACATCCAAGCAACTTAGTAAAGCTTTAAAGAATGCCTTTTCAAAATCCCTTCAAAAAAAACCAACAACTATATTTTGACAAGAAGGCATTTGTGTATAATCTTAAATTCTTAAACAGATGCCTGTGGTACAGATTCTTCATATGTCAGATCTCATGTTCCGAAGTATAGGAGCTAAGAAGCGGCTTGATGCCAGTCTCTCTCTGGCCTCATTTAATGATGGGTTAGCAGCCCAAACAGGTAATCCTTCCTCCTATATTTTAATACAACTGTTATCTGCTTTACCTTTAGCTTCAGCTTCTGTAATGTGCTATTAGACACTGTGTGTAATAGGGATAGGAGAATTCAGTTGCATAGCCCTGGACTTTAAATCCAGATTCAAATACTAATTCTACTCTGGACTAGATATGAGATAGTTGGGGTTCAGTACATGCCACACCCCAATACAATACCTTTGGGTACCAGATACAATAACATATGCCAGGGCACATTGAGTAGTTTAAGCTGAAGGAGTATTGAGTAGTTTAAGCAGATGTGGGAAGGTCTCTGTGACTTTCCTCTGCTTTTCTCCTCTGAAGCAGGTCATGAAAACCCTCGTGGGAGACGTGCCGTCCCTACACCCAGAGGATAACATCCTTATCCTCAAGATGGAGGGACACCAAGAAAAACCCGGACAAACAGGCCTTGCTACGTTTCCCCCAATTTGCCACACTTACCCTTTGTCTTATCATATTTCTCTCCACGATCGTCTGCTCTTCATCAAACCTAGCAGAGAAAGAAAGCTCTTGGCTGGAACAGTTTCTTCGGGTTCTCATTGCCTTGTGGAGGCCCCCATGTCACACCAAACTTACGTTAAATAGAGCTGTATGCTTTGCTCCTGTGCATCTGTCTCTGCCAGTTTAATGTTCAGACCTCGCCAGGGACCCTGAGAGAGTTAGGAAAACATTTTTTTCTGCCCCCTCTGGTCTCTCTGAGCCTCTATTTCCAAATCTGCAAAAACAGATGAACAATTCTTGCTCTGGAAAAATCACAGGGCTGTGGTATCTCCTAATGTACTGTGAACTATGAATAGTTTGAAAAGTATTTTTTTTTGACAATTAGGTTTGAAAGTTGTTACTGATTATTTAAGACAACAGAAACAATAAGACAATCATAAAATAATAAAACCTCTAAATGAAAGGCCCTTAGGTTTCAGAAAGAGTTGGCTTTTCAAAGTGGTGGACCTTCTGGTTATTGAGCTTCGCCAGGCAGAGGCAACCTCCTCTCTTGAGCCAGCTTGCGTGCCACGCCGCTGCCTCTTCCCCATGCAGGACGGTCCCTGTGGCATCAGGGACTCTCAGTCCCTCCGACAGTGATGGTCCATTACAATGGCCTCATCTCTCTCTTTTGCTAAGAAGCATGCGATACTGTGATTTATAATAAGAAATTTATATTTTGGTCTTCACCTGCACTTTCTGGCTCGCAGTTCCCAAATCTTCTGTATTGCCTAACTGATTAGAGCAGGAGAGGCAACTTCTGTTAAAATATTTGGCTTTTGTCCTCAGTTCTTGTAAATAGCTTCAGAGCGACAAATGTGATAAATACATCTCTTCTGTTATTCATAACAAACCCGTTAACCACTTCTGAGTTTATGTTAATAGAATGACTTTTGGAAAGCCCCCAGGTCACCACTGGATGGGGGCTGGTTGCCAAGAGGATCAGTCATGATTAGAGGGTTAAAACTTCAAGTCTCTCCCCTCCCACTTGTGGGAAGGGGTGCGGAATGGAGGTCGAATTAATCACCGATGGCTAATGATTTAATCAATCATGCCTAGGGAAGGAAGCCTCCACAATAATCCCAGAGGACATGGTTTGGAGAGCTTCTGTTGGTGAACATCCGGAGGTGCTAGGAGGGTGGTGCGCTGGGAGAGAGCATGGAAACTCCGAGCCCTTTCCCACCCACTTCTACCTGTGCATCTCTTCCATCTGGCTTTCCTGAGTTCTAGCCTTGTACAATAGATTGGCAAAATCGTAAGTAAAGTGTTTTCCTGAGTTCTGGGAGCTGCTCTAGCAAATGATTGAACCCAAGGAGAGGGCTGTGGGAAACTGATTTACAGCCAGTTTGCCAGAAGCATGGTGTGAGATAATAGAAAAAAAATTATTTATTGGTCTCTGCTATGAGTTCATGGCACAGAGCTCCTACTAAAACCCTTGTAATTTCTTCCTAAGTGATAAGAAGACAGGAAATACCTTTTGTTCAAATATTTGGTCTTTGACCTGGGTTCTGACTGACATAGAGCACCTACATTTTATGGAATTTCCTCAGTAGTAGGGGTGTCCTTTTAGTCTAATGAGGTGACTCTAAGTGGGCCCCAGGTGGGAGCTGGTCACTGGAAGGACCACATCACGATTGGAACTTGGGAGTTTCCGCCCCACATCCCACCTCCACCCCATTCTCCACAGAGGAGGGAGGGCTGGAAATACAGTTAATGACTGATCAGGCCTACGTGATGAAGCCCCTATAAACATCCCCAGAGTTTGGAGAGCTTCCAGGTTGGCGAAGAGGTGGAGGTGTTGGGTGTGTGGTGAGCTCAGAGAGGGCATGGAAGCTCCTCGCACCTTCCCACATACCTTGTCCTTCCTGTGTCTTCCATCTGGGTGTTCGTCTTTATCCTGTCTTTTCATAATAAACCATTAGATTGTAACTAAACTCTTCTCCTGAGTTCTGTGAACTACTCTAGCAAATGGATTGAACCCAAGAAGAGAGTCGTGGTGGCCTCTGATTTAGAGCCTATTGGTCAGAAGATGAGGTCAGAACCTGGACTCAGGACTGGCGTCTGAAGAGGCCGACCCTTCACCTGAGGGAGCTGATGCTATCTCCGGGTGCAGGAAGTCAGAACTGAGGTAAACCGTAGGACCCCCAGCTGGCGTCTGAGAAGATCTTGGTGCGGAAAACCCACGCGCATTTGGTGACCAGAAGCCAAGTGTTCTGAGAGTCGAAGTGAGGTACGGAGAGCGGAGCGCTGACAGGACAAACGCAGGGTTTCTCTCTTACGAGGCACAAAGCTCCTCTTTCTGGGGTCCGGCTGAGGATGGGGGGAGGGCCGGGACCGTTCCTATTCCTAAAAGCAAATAGTCGCGGGCCTGCCTTCAGGCTCACCTGCCTCTGCCGTCATTCATGGTCTTCTGCCTCCAGAAGCCTGTGAAGCTACTCAGTGAGGAAGTGCCGGTTTCTTCAGACGTTCATTCCTTCGGCCTTAGGGAAAATTGGACTGTTAGGGCCTCACTGCTTGGGGCTTCCGACCTACCGAAGCGATGGGAACCTGGGCCAGGGCTGGGGGAGTCCGCGGTGCGGCCCCCAACGTGCAGGCGCCCAGACGGCTCTGCGAGGCCTGCGCCTGCCCACAGTCCCCGGGTCCTGGGCGGAGGCTCTGACTCCCCTGTCACCCCCACCCCTGAGAGGCGCAGGAACCCCCTTCCGTCCTGGGGGCAGCACGGGCTGAGACTTAGAAAGGCTTAAAAGGAGAGAAAAAAAAAAAAGAAAGAGTCCTGCGCTTTCCTGCCAAGCACGGACAGAGGCCCGCCTGTGCAGCCTGCCTTGGGTGGCCCTGCCTCTGTTCCAGAATAATTCGGCCCACGAAGAGCGGGCAGGGGGCCCCAAGCTGCAGCTCCCCTCTCTCCGGCCCCACAGCTGTCCTTCCATCCCGGTGGCAACTCCCATCAGAGGAGTGTCCCCGGTTCACCTCCGAATAAAACCCCTTTCCGGAAGAAGTGTCCAGAACAATAGTCCTGATGAGCGAGGTGGCATTGCTGGTGGGAAGGGGGATGGTCCCAAAGATGAATTCCCGCTGTCGCTTGCCAACCCTCTCCAGCCCCGCCGGAAAGGCCCGGCCAGGCTCCCGGTCTCTGGTTACCAGCCCCGGCTCTGGGCGGCCGCGGGCCCGCGGGTGTCCCCGGCCTGCTCTAGGGCAGTGCGGCTGCGGCGCCGGCGACAAGCCAGCGGGGCCGATCCTGGGCGCAGCGGCTCGCGGCGAATCTCCACAGGGGCACACCGGGATGAGCTGGGTCTTCGCGGGGGTGAGGGCCCCCTCCTGCGCCCCTCCCCAGTCCGCTGGGCAGCAGCAACCCCCAGGCCCCTGCAGCTCAAATCCCTACCCGGCCTCGGCCTGAAGGCGCTGCTCATCCTCCCAGGCCCTCCCCGGGGAGCCCGGTCGAGCGCTCGGGGGGCTGTGGTGGGCGCCACAGGCCCGGCCCAGGTCCCCCAATCAGAGGTCCGCCCGGCTGCCCAAGTCACAGCCCACCCTGGGGGCCCCAACCAAAGATTAATGGGTGCAGAGTGTGACTTTCTCTCAGCCTGACTGAGAGGCCTAGAAAGCCACCAGCGCTTACTGTGGGGGCGGAGACTGTCACCAGCCCCCGGTGGCCGCTGGACACCTCCCCTACCCCTCCTGCATCCTCCCCCGCCTCTCCCAAGGGCACCCCGCATGCTCAGCCCTGTCTCAGAGTCTGCCCCCCGGGGGGTCAACCGCCACATTCTCCCTCACCTTCTCCGGATGTGACCGTCCTGCCCTTCGGACTGAGCTCCTCTAGGGCGCGAGCTGAGTTTGTTTCCAAGCCCACCGAGCCCAGGTCCAGCGTACAGCAGGGCCTCAGGAGATGTCTGAGGAATGAATAAATATAGTCACTTACAAAGTACTGTGACATGAGGGGACATGAAGGGCAGGATGCCTGCGGAGAGGGCACCTCCCTCGGTGCCTTTTGGTGACCACTGCCTTCCCAGAAGAGTATGGGTTTCTTTTATTCTCCACCCACCCCCCACCTTCCCACAGGCAACTCCACTCTCCATCTGGGACTTGGCTGGACTCCTTCCTCTTCCCCCCAAACTCCATCTATCTTTCGGGACTAAAAACTGGGCTCTGGGATGCGGTCTCTCTGGAGCTACAGAAGAGAAGTCAGGAGCAGAAGCTGAGTCCGCAGCGGAGCCAGTGTGTGGCTGGAGGCTGCTTATTCCAGAATAACAACCCTGTGCTCTGCAGCTCCTTCCACATGTAGAAATTTTTCTTTTAGTTGATTGCTAGTGATTTTTAACCTTTGAACTTTTCACTAAATGGCCTGTTTCCAGTGAGATCAATGTGCTGCCCACACCAGGTCAGTCCCAGGGCCTATATGGCGATGGCAGCCATAGCACTGGCCCAGAGGGAGGAATGGCATCTCGAGTTGGGACACAGTTAGCTATCAAGGTGGGGAGCTTGGGAAGAGCAGCAGTTTCTTCCATGTTCCTTGGAGGTGGTTCAGAGGCAGGGGTTCCCATCTCCATCACACCCATGGAAGAGGGGAATGGCCATTCCTCTGGGAGGGAAAGCTCTGATAATCTGGACATGAGGGACCCCAGTGGGCACACCCCAGCTTCATGGGTCTCATGTCATAACCCCTGCGGACCTTGGGACTACGACGTTAGGGGCTTTAGTGTTATTGCCCGGGTCTACTTTTGAATAGTCTGGGCCCAGCCACCACTGGCTCTAGAGGCTCCTTGCTGGGCCTCCTTGAGGACTGGAAGAAAATTGGCCGACAGGAAAAATCGACAGAGAGTCTTGGCCCCTTATGAAGGACTTGCCTCCTCTCCTAAGCAGGCCAGGCCCGTTCCCTGTGTCATCTCAAGCCCAAAGTGGCTCCCTCTGATGTGACACTGGGGGCTCTCCTGAGGGAGGACATGCCTCTGATTTGTGGCCATGCGACTATGTGTGTGGACATCAACCCATAAACAAGGGCTGCCTGTGCTGGCCAACAGATGCGTAAGGCAATCAGAATGCAATTTTATGTGTAGTCTCTCTGCATTCCTGATGATCTCTAATATTGCTGATCCTTCCCTGCCCCTGCAAGAGCTCCAGTGGGCCTCCAAGCTGTTCTTGCTTATTTTAGGTAACAGATGATCCTAGAGTCATTTCAGGCTCCAAGTGCTGACTCCACCTGGCAATGAGCCTGTTGAGTCCCCAGGAGCAGTCAACATTCTGAACCCGATAAGGGGCCCGACTCCGTCTCCTTCCCCAGTGGCCGCTGTGGACCAGAAACCAGCATTTGGGAACTGGGTGGCGGTCCAGTTGACCTCTCAGTCTCTCTGGGGCTGGCCCCCAGGTGGTGGGGCACGGGGGGAGGAAGAGGAAGAAGGTGTGGAAAAGCCTCGCTTCATAGATGGGATCGTCATAAACTGGCCTCACCTCTCAGGGCCAGCCAGTCATCTAAAGGCAGCTCTCCATCTCTTGGGGTGCTTTCATGAGCAAGCTGAGGTTCTCTCAAGCTCCCCTCCCTGACAGTGCCCGTGGGCCCCCACGCCAGGGCATTTCTCTTTCGACGGATTACTGACACTCCTTCTTCAGCTTTCAGCTGTTTACTTCCATTTTAGGGACATCTGGGTGGCTCTGTCCGTTAAGTGTTTGACTCCTGACTTGGGCTCAGGCCATGATCTCAGGGTCCAAGTCGGGCTCACGCTCTGCATGGAATCTGCTGGATATTCTCTCTCCCTCTGCGCCGCCCCACCCCGCTCGCTCTCTTTAAATAAATAATGTTTTTAAAAAGAACATTTTTAAAAGTGCTTTCTCATTTAGCATTCCAAGTAATTCTGTGACTTTGGTAGTTTTTATACAAAGCAAGCAAGGCTCAGAAATGTCTCAGATAGACTTAGATTTAGATGCAAGTGACAGAAAAATCCAAAATAATGACTTAAATAGGATAGATGTGTATTTCTCGCTCATCTGAAAGAAGTCCGCAGATAGACAATCCAGACCTTACAAGGTTAGTGTTAGAACCCGCGCTTCCTCTATCTTGTTGCTTTGCCATCCTCAGCATTAGCTTCCGCTTTATGGCGTAATATGGCTGCTCAAAGCTTCAGCCAGCAGAAAGCAAGAAGGGCCAAAGAGGTACACCCTCTTCCTTTAAAGACATTTTCTGGAATTTGCACACGTGCTACTTTCCCTTACAGTTCATTGGCTAAAGCTTAGTCACATGGCTAGACCTAGCCACAAAGGAGACTGGGAAATGCAGTCTTTATTCTAGGGAACCATTTAAAAATCAGAGCTTCTGTTACCAAGGGAGTAAAGAATGGATATTGGGCTAAACAATGAGCAATTTCTGCTATGGATATTAAATAATTTGCCCAGCGTTTTCCAGTTGAACTCTGTCTACAGAAGATGTTGGTGACACCAGAGGGGAGAGGAGGTAAGGGCACGGGAATGTGATGAGGTGGGAGCTTAGGGTGATGTCTGCCCTGCGTCCTGGGAGATGGCTCCAGGGGCTCCTGTCTGCTCTGCTGAAAGTCTGGTGGCTTTGCCGTGAGTCTGGTGGACTAGCTAGCCACCTGAGTCTTCACTGCCGCGTGGCTCTGGCCATTGGGCCCGGGGGCTAAGGCTGGCAAGGCAGAGCAGAGAGGAAGAGTGCCAAAGTCAGTGTTGAAAGGGTGGGAAGGGGGAAAGAGTAGAGCAGGTTTCATTTCCTTCCAGCTTCCTGCACTCTCGATTCTCTTCAAGTTGGGTGGACTCGTGGCTCCATTCCACTTGAGCTAATACCTGGCGAGCTTTTACCCCATGGAAGATCGCAGACAGGCCCTGGGGAGATTGTTGGGGAAGGTCATTGCAAAGATGTGACTGCCGGTTGACCTGTGAACTGAACCTGGGCAATCTGAGGCTGAGTAGCAAGAAGACCTGGAATCTGAATCCTGATATTTTGACTCCACATCACAAACAATCAAGATGAATGAAAACAAACCTAAGCAAACCCAGCTCTCTCCAGGGTAGAGACCCCTAATGCCAACACCAGACGTGGGTACCACACCTTACAGTTTACAGAATATCCTCAGTCTCTTTTCCAGGCAATGATCCAGGGCCACTAATGGGTAACGGAGGCATCTCAACCACCAGACCCACTGAGGGCAGGGGCAAACAGCCAGTATGCTTCGGGTAACCCCAGGGGGCAAGGCAGAGCTCAGAATGGTCTCATAGCAAAGGTTTTCATACCAATGGCCTTAAGTTGGCAAGGCGAAAAGGATCTGACCCTCATTGCTCTCTAGGGTACACAAGATTTTGAGGAAATAAAAAATGTTTAACATAGGGATGCCTGGATGACTGTGGTTGAACGTCTGCCTTCGGCTCGGGTTGTGATCCCGGGGTCCTGGGATCGAGTCCCACATCAGGCTACCCATGGGGAGCCTGCTTCTCCTTCTGCCTATGTCTCTGCTTCTCTCTCTGTGTCTCCTATGAATAAATAAAATCCATAAAAACAACATTTAACACAGATATTTAAGCAAGAGTAAATCATTTAGAGCACTTGTAAGTTTTCAGTAACGTGAAGGGTCATTGACTCTGGCAGGTGGGGCAGGCAGGTTCTAAGGAGAAGGGATCCCCCAGAATGTCCTACCACGAAGTTAAGTGCCCGGAACGCTGTGGTGGGCGAGCACTGGGGTTTAGTAGCGTATGCCAATTCCCATACCTTTCATCAGGACAGGAAGAAGGGAATGAGTTTCCAGAAGCCCTCTCAGAAGCTACACTGATGTACCGTTTCCATTCTTTTTGACAGGATTGTTAAGCATCTCTGGGCAGGGCTGTGCTACTGTTTCAGCATTAACAGCCCTTGAAGGGCTCCTGACACCTCTGGGGAGCGGCTGTGGGCTACATCAGCACTATGTGGGTCTGAGCTCTAAAAGGGTGTCTTCCGACCCTAATCCCAACCCCCATCTGGATTTATGGGCTCCCACCTCTGCACAGGGGGCAGGTGGAGGGGTTACTCAGGTTCATCAGCGGGATGATCAGCCTCTGGCTGGAGCTGCTGTTACATAAGTTGGGACTCTGCTTAAAGCCCCAGGTCTGTGAGAGTCCCCCGTTTTGCACAACCCTAGGGCAGAAGCCACATCCTCATTGTGTAAATTCGGTTTTGACCGCAGACCAACCAACCAGCCAGTGCTTTGCTAGACAAGGAGGCAAGGAGGGGCCTGACCCACTGAGGAGTGCTTTCTTTTAATAAAGAGGGAGTTTTTTTTTTTTTTTTTTTTTTTGAGAGTGGGGATCAAGGGCCTCAGGATTTCAGATTAGAACACTGTGTGAGAGATTTCGTCTTGCAAGCTGTTAGGTCACTGTTTCAACAGGTGATGAAAATGAACAACTGGTTAAAATGCTGGTGCAATGCTATTATAAACATTTTAATTTGGACACATCCTTAGAAAAACTCATCCTTAGAAAAATTGGCAAAACAATTTATGGAAACAACTCACGGTTGGCCAGTGAATTGAATTAATACACATAAAACCTGGGGGGGAAATTCTAAGAGCTGAGTTGAGAGAACAGTGGATGGTAGAAATAAACCGTTTTTTTTTTTTTTAATCTTGAAGCTATAATAAAAGTGAATTCAATAAATAGGCTACAGGATTCATGGAATTGAGTCATAAGAAAAACAAACACAAAATCCTGTGGTTCAGGCTACGTAAAGATAAGCAATTCAGAGTCTGTTTCTTTAATTACAGGCTCTTTCCTGTTTATACAAAGAGTATGTCAAGGAATTGATGCAAATATGCTTCTGCCCACTATTCTCTTATTTCCCCTTTCTCGCTAAAATTACTTGCTGCAGCAGTTGTACGAATTGAATGAGATTCTTTAAAAAAAAGGTGGGGGGGACACCTGGGTGGCTCAGTGGTTGAGTGTCTGCCTTTGGCTCAGGTCGCAATCCTGGGGTCCTGGGATTGAGTTCTCCATTCAGGCTCCCTACGGGGAGCCTGCTTCTCTGCCTATGTCTCTGTCTTTCTCTGTGTCTCTCATGAATAAATAAATAAAATCTTTTTAAAAAAAGAAGAATGAGATACTATGTGTCACTAAGCTTCATGGGAAAGAAAAACTAAATAAATGCAGTTAAATTGAAATGAATAGCACATTTTTGTTCTTTCTTCTCCTTTTTCCATCCTCCTCTGCCTTGTTGGTTCTTCTTGAGAACTACATCCCTGGGCCAGTGCTCTTGTAGCCCTGCTTTCCAGGAACTTTGCTCATTTGTATACTCAGTCAATATTTATTCAGTTCCTATGATGTATCAGGCTCTCTCCAGGGCCCTGGAGACTCCATGTTTAAGGATGACAAAGTCCCTGCTTACATTTGAGGGTAATAATCGAACAGATGAATAATTCTGTGGTATAATTTCAAGTCCTGTAAAGTGCTATGAAGAAAGAAGAGGAGAGTAATGGGATAGAGACCAGCAGGTGGGGGATATTTTATGTGGAAAGACCAGGGTACCCTCTCTAGACAAGACAGAGCAGTGTCCTGAATGAGGTAAGGAGTAAATCCACAGGAGGATCTGGGCAAAGTACATGGCAGAGGCAAAAGAAATAGCAGGTGCAAAGGCCCGGAGGTGGGACACAAAATTGGTGTGATCTTACGAAAACAAAAAGGCCAGTGTGGCTGGAGTGGAGTAAGCTGGGGAGAAGGTTGTTGGTGAGGAGCCTAGAGGCATGGCCAGGGGCCAGGCCACATAGGGCCTCGTGGGGCATGCTAAGGAGTTTGTTCAGAGTGTGTTTTAGGGGACTAAAGGTTATTGTAGGGTTTGAGTCACAATACTGTTTATATGTTTTAAAAGGATCAGTCTGTCTACTGGAGAATACAAAAGGGCAAAATAGAAGCAGAAAGGCCACTTAGGGTGTTAATGAAGAGAAGGAGAAGCAATGTAACATAGTGGTAAGACTCTGGAGCCAGACTGCTGGGGTTTGAGGCATGCCTATGCCATTAAGGAGCAGTGTGAACATAGCCAAGTTAAATAACTCCTCTGTGCCTCAGTTTCCTGATATGTAAAATGGAGATGATAATAGTAAGGTGTGCTACCTTGCGCAACTCCAGGTGGAATCAGCCCCTGGAGCCCAGTGAACACATTGTGAATGTTACCACTTGGAGTTGTGCAACACAGCGGTCTTAGTAATGATTTCTATCTTGGGTTAAATAGTCAAACACAGAAAAAGTGCCTAGGACAATGCCTGGCACCCCAGAAGAGCTTATTAGCTACTATTTGTGGTCGTGGTGAGAGACAATGGTAGCGTGAATGTAAGTGGCAACAGCAGTGGTGCTAAGTGCTCAAGTTTGAAATAAAATGTAAGGAAGAGCCTGTGCTAGGTCCCAGGGGCACACCGGCCCTGATGATGACACTCAGGGGTACATCTTTGCCAAGACTTCTAGGTGGGTTTTTTCAGTCTGATTCATTTTGGAGCTGGGTTTTTTTTTAGCATCTTCCCCACCAGTATGTTTCCCACCTAAATTGATGAATGTATGTAATATGTAATTGATAGAGTGAATGTGAGAGTTAAGCAAGACACTGCATGTAAGTCCCCCACCATAGTGCCCAGTGTATTTTATGTTGCTTTTTTTTAAAAAAAAAATTTATTTATTTATTCATGAAAGACACACACACAGAGAGAGAGAGAGAGAGAGAGGCAGAGACATAGGCAGAGGGAGGGAGCAGGCTTCCTGCAAGGAGCCCAATGTGAGACTCGATCCCAGCTCCTGGGATCACACCCTGAGCGGAAGGCAGATGCTCAACTGCTGAGCCACCCAGGTATCCCACATTTTACGTTTTAATCAATGTAAGCTGTCATCATCACCATCATCACCACATCGCCATCTGAGTGCTCAGTGTTCCTACAGAACCCACGTACATACACCTCTATCTCCACAGGAGAGACCTCAGTGGTTTTCCCCTGTTGTGACGATAGTTAAAGAGTGCAGAGCCTTCAGGAATTACTGTCTTGAGGCCACAGTGTCCCTGAGGTCTTTTCGGTAGTTCCTGAGATGCCTGTCCTTGTCCTGATGCCTTGACCTTTCATGGCCCCCAAAGGGCTCAAATAAGAACCAGTCCAACCAGGAAAAGAAGCACCAGAACACGTAGAAAAGCATATGATATGATTCATTTTTATTTCATCGATCTCACCAATCCTGGAACCCAAGTCAACCATTTGAGAATAAGAAATTTGTTTAGGTTCTATTCTTTTTTCTCACCCACTTGGCCCCAGTGAATCTCAGACACGAGTGTTGGAGGTGGCAGGGGCAGCCAGCAGGCCCTAGAGCGCAGACGCCTAACTCCTCCAGGTGTCCCTCAGCCCCCAGCACGGCGGCCTTGGGGTAGGGAGCGTGGGCAGCTCTAGGTGGCCGCTCTTCCCCTTCAGCCCTTAGGTTCCAGTCATATTGCTGTCTGATTGCTCATGCATGAGGTAATCTCCCCATTTTATTTGTTCTTGGAGGTGTGAGCTATATTAATTCCTTCTCAAAAGTCATAAAGATGAGGCCCCAGCTAATAACTCAACATAAAAAGAGGCACCATTCTGTCGTTCTCGGGCTCGCCGTGGGCCGCTCATCATGGGAATGACGCAGCCTCTGGCTCCTGTGTTAGTCAGCTTTGACTGTCCTTGGTCTTGACTCAACACTGGCTGGGACAACGCAGGAGTGATAGGGGCTGTATCCAAATGTGTTAGCGGGTAACCGTTTCCTTGACCTACCCGGGTACTCTGCACACTCTCGGCGTCCTCCCCGGCCCTTCCTGTCCTCTCTCTCTCCCTCTTTCTCTGGGTGTGTCTGTCCCTTCCTGTCCTAGTCCCTTCCTGCTCACCTGCCTGCTTCTCTCCGCTCTCTTTTGGATCCCTTTCCTAATCCCTCTCTTCCTCTTGCTCCCCTTCTCTCCTGCCTCAGCCCCTATGGTGGTTCACCGAGAGTGTGCAGGGTCAGGTGAGAGCTCCAGCGGTGACGGGACTGAGCCAACCAACTTCATGTCTGTATCTGCCGGGTCAGGATGATTCTAGTGACTTTGGCCATGCATTTGGCCAGGCGCTCCTTGAATGTTAAAGGTTCACTTGAAATTGGCCAAGAGGGTATTTGGAAAACAGTAAGTGCTCACTAAGCCTTGCCCAAAGCAGGATGCTGAGAGCTGGGGAGGAAACGGGAACTGGATGTGGCCCTTCCAGGAGCTTCCAGTCTAGGTAGCCAGGGAGTTGAGGGACCACATGTGGTCTCCCGGGAAATAGGAGACTAAAGACAGGCAGACAGTGCCAGACAAGCATATGATATGATAAGACAGTGCAGGTGGTGCCAGCTGGTGCATTCCAGAAGGCATCAGCTGCTGTTACCTTTGGAGTTTGGCCTGGATGGAACTCTGGCAGCCAGACAGAAGAGGAGACCAGGGATCCAGCTGCAGAAGGGGGAACATCTGCCCATGGCCATGAGGTTCCTCGGGCCGCTTGGGCTGGAGCTTAATGAGGAGCCCCTTCTTTTGTTGAACCCCTGCACTGGCACCCCTCTCTGCCCCCTCTCCAAGACTGAGGAAGGGACCCCAAATCAATGCGTGCAGATTTCCTGAGGCACGGAGTTAGCACTGATGAGCCGGACCTTCTGCTGCAAAGCCTCATGAAGCCACAGTGTCCTACAGCTGGGTGACCCACTCTCCATCCTCAACAGGGACAGTGACTCAGTAAAGTCGGTCCTGCTAGTTTCTTTCTTTTTAAAGAAACACACAGAGAGAGACAGAGACACAGGCAGAAGGAGAAGCAGGCGCCCTGCGGGGAGCCTGATGCGGGACTCGATCTCAGGACCCCGGGATCACACCCTGGGTCAAAGGCAGAGGCTCAACCACTGAGCCATCCAGGCGCCCCGCTCTCTCTAGTTCTTAATACTTATCAGCTGAATTGGCTTAGCTGCTCAGAAGCCGATTACTGAAACCTGCAGCATCAGCCCCTTTCCCCCCAGGCTGAGGACATCACACACGTTAGCGTCCGATGCTCCGGGGGCACGAGGTGAGGTGGCCGGCTGGAGGCAAGCGGAGAAGGAAGGGGGTTGGTCCGTGCCCGTGTGTCCACCCCAGGCAGGTGGCGATCCACCCAGATGAACACTGTTTATGCTGCGTGGACATGGAATTCCTTGTGTCACTGCTTTTATGAGAAGGATGGGCCAGGATCTTTCTGGGGAATGGCTGGGAGACTCCCGTGGGTTCCTAAGGTGGGTCCTTGTGGTTCTGCAACTTGGTGAGGGCAGAGGACGGAGACAGTCTTTCCTGAGCCCTGGCATTTCTAGATGTTCTTCGGGGAAGGAAAGCAAGGAGGGTGGCAGTCCTGAGGAGAGCCAGTCCGCTTCCCCCAGGAGGCCAACTGTTGGTGCGCAGAGGGGAAGACCAAGGGGTTGGCAGAAAGGACTTAGTGTGGCATTTGCCGAAGCAACTCTCGACTTCCTTCAGGAAGAAAGCCCCCATGTTATAATCTTGATGACTTCCGTCCCCTCCCCCCAACAACTTTGCACAAAGTATCCCCCGAAAATATGCTCACGGAGGCTTGTTCGCTTAGTCACGTCTTCCTTATGGGTGATGGTCTCCCTATTTCGTTTCACTTCCTTTGATGACTCACAGGTTGCCTTGAAAGTTGCACTTTTGCACCTTGGAAGATAATTTTATAACACCACAGCTGTTCCCCGGCCTGTGTGCTGTGTGACTTAGTGTTATAAGTGTGATAACAATGTCTGAAACCAAAGTTCATGGCCCAGATTAGTGGATATTTAGGACGGAGTTCCTGGTTCCATTTCCAGATTTCCCTCTCCCTCAATTGGGTATTTAGAAAATGTCTAAATAGCAATGTAATCATAATCATAATCATAATCATAATCATAATCATAATCGGGATGCCTGGGTGGCTCAGTGGTTGAGCGTCTGCCTTCGGCCCAGGGCATGATCCTGGAGTCCTGGGATCAAGTCCCATATAGGGCCCCCTGCATGGAGCCTGCTTCTCCCTCTACCTGTGTCTCTGCCTCTGTCTCTCATGAATAAATAAATAAAATCTTAAAAAAAATAATTAATAATACTAATAAGACTAACTTGATTTACTTCTGTTTCTACTACTAAAAAAAAAAAAAGAGAGAGAGAGAGAGATTTTCCAGGTTCCACATTTCAATAGCAATAAAGTAACACAATGAGTCCTGGAAGCAAGGGAGAGAGGGGGGTAAGTGTTTCTAATATTTAATGACTATCTGTGATGTGCCAGGCACCATGAAGGCTTTGCATACATTTTAACCCTCACAGGAATGGGGTGTTAAAAAGTGTGATGGGTCTCATTTCACAGTTGAAGAATGTAGGGCTCAGAAAGATTAAGTGCTATGTACAAGTTCTCACGGGCAACAGAAGACGCAGCCAAGACCATGGTCTGCATCTGCATGGCCAGGCTCCTTCCCAGCACAACAGACTGTCCACAAAACCCAGCATGACTTCCTCTGCCACTGGAGTCTCCCTTGACCTTCTAGCTATACGGGCAATGGCCACTGCCTTTCTTGTAGTGTCGATGCAACCTATCTCTATTCTTGTCTGTGGAAAAGCAGAATTATCTACTTAATGATAAAAAAAAATTTTTAGATATAATGGTTTTATAATTTATAGACTTTTGAATCCATGTGACTTACTTTTTACCACAACCCTGTATGATAGGTATCATCGTTTGGGATTATGGTAAACACCTGTGGTATTTGACGGCTGGTGTCCATTTTTTTTTTTTTTTTTCTTTTTTCTGGCATCACTCTTCTTTCACCAAAGTCCATGTGTTTTGTCTGAGGCTGCACCACCCACTGGTCTAGACCCCAACCTAGCCAGTGAGGGCACATCATCTCTGATTGGTTTAGAGGTGAGCACATCAGATGAGCACACTGGGCCAATCAGAGCAAATGGGAGTCAGCTCCAGAACTTTGGTGAGGCCCATGCTCAAGTGGTACTCTTTTTGTGGTGGTGCCACTGATTGTCTTTGCCTGATTTGGGAAAGCCTGGGCTGAGAATGGAACTGAGACAGGGGAAAGTAGAGCTGAAGAAGAGGCAGGGAACAGGTTTTGATGACAGTATTTGGGCCCCCAGGTCCAGTGGTGCTCTAAGTCCCAGGAACCTGGACTTTTCAATGTATTATGCTGAGAAATTTGCTTTTGCTTAATCTACTTTGGATTGGATTGGTTTTCTTTTTTAAGATTTTATTTATTTATTCATGAAAGACACACACAGAGAGGCAGAGACATAAGCAGAGGGAGAAGCAGGCTCCCTGAAGGGAGCCCGATGTGGGACTCGATCCCGGGACTCCAGGATCACACCCTGAGCTGAAGGCAGACGTGTAACTGCTGAGCCACCCACCCAGGTGTCCTTGGATTGGGTTTTTATCATTTTATTATATATTATTCAAGCTCTTGTTCCCCATCATCAAAGGAAATTTGATTGAGGTCATTGTCTTCATCATCGTCAACCTTATTGACTGCTGTGGAATCTGGGAACAAAAGCATCTAGCCTCAGAGATTTCATATCTGTTATGGGGTGACAGGGTGTGGAGAGGGAGTGGGTGCTGATAATAGCATAAGGTATTACGGACTACAGATTGCACTTAAATCCACCCTCCCATTATGCTGAGTGAAGTAAGTCAATCGGAGAAGGACAAACATTATATGGTCTCCTTCATTCAGGGAATATAAAAAATAGTGAAAGGGATTAAAGGGGAAAGGAGAGAAAATGAGTGGGAAATATCAGAGAGGGAGACAGAACATGAGAGACTCCCAACTCTGGGAAATGAATAAAGGGTAGTGGAAGGGGAGATGGGCCGGGGGATGGGGTGACTGGGTGATGGGCACTGAGGAGGGCATTTGACGGGATGAGCACTGGGTGATATGCTATCTGTTGGCAAATTGAACTCCAATAAAAAAATATACCCCCTCCTACAAAAAAAAAAAAGGAAGGGAGAAAAAAATAAATCCACCCTCCCTCTTTCCCTTCCTTCTTCCTTCTCCTTGATTTCTCCCTCATTGGAAAGGATAAGAAGGAGCCCAGAGAACTGACAGAACAGGAGAGGTAGAAGGGAGAAGTGGTGTTTGGGGACATTGTTGAAAAGGAAATAGGACCTCCATGTGAAATGCACATTAGGCAATATCAGATGTAACACAAAATAGTTGGTGAGAGATCGGATATGAAAACACACCTTTCGGTGGCATGCACAGAGGTGAAAGATGTCCAAAGCCTATGCAAGGAAGGGAACGCAGGGCACTAGCACTGAGCCATAGAAAACACGATGAGTTAGCACCAGGATCATTCAAGGGAAAGCTCCCGTAGACAAGTTTACTTTAGAACACAGAGTAGGTGTGTCTTCAAATACATATATCGATTTTCAGAAAATGCAGACTCTTGCTAAGGTAATAAAATGTAGTATTTCCTGCATCACTCATTAATTTCTTTGGCAGCTGAAGAACATGTGAGTATTTAGGACAAAATGCCTTCAGCAATTTTGAAAATAATTTCAGAATGTCAGAGAATTACTCTACTTTTCATATGTAATTTTGTATGGACTAAATTTGGAATGAAAACAAAACAAAATGCCCACTCAAGTGATAAGACTGTGGTATTATTGTAGAGCAGAGCCTCGTGTAAATCAAGAGTCTTTTAATTATTACTTAATTAGTTGATTATTTTGAGAAGCCTGTAGCCTTGAAAGTATATCACATGAGAAGATAGTACACTGACTAGAACTGTTACTGCAAATTTGTATGTATGGATTTTGTTTTTTCCTGGTTTCATGGAGCCAACCCTTATTTATCTAGAAAAAGAGAGAGAGGAAACAGGGGGGCATATCACATTCCTAAATTTATAAATTAATTTATAAAATTAATTTATTTAATTTATAAATTAAATGCTGGTCTCCTGGACAATTGTAGTAGAGCAAGAGTCATGTTTTCAAGGCCACTTGATTTTCACTGCATTTCCCTACTTTCCCCTGGGTAAACGCCCTGCCTCCGTGTCACAGGCTCTCTGTACACATTTATTGAGGATGAGGCTGATGATGGCATCAGTCCTTTTCCAACAAAGTCCCCTGAAGATAAAACTCAGGTTGGCTGTGCAGAGTTCCAGCCTGGATCCAGAGCGGAGCACAACTCTGAGGGCCGGGACCCACACAGGAGTGCACTTGACATCTGAGATGCTACTTTTCTCACAGTGCAGAGCTGTCCCCTCACTGCAGGATGTTTAGCATCCCTGGCCCATTCACTAAATGCTGGCAATACTCCCCAACCCCCATCACCGTATCACCACCGTATCACCACCGCATTTCCAAGGGCCCTCCAAGAAGTACTATTCCTCTTTCTTAGTTGATAACTGCCAGGGGATCACCTCTTTGGATCTGAAGATGTTAGCTCTGGGGAACTCAGAGGGTTAAGTGTTAAAAGATAAACTGAGGCATAGATCAAAATTTTAAAGAGTTTATTTGAGCAAAAATTGATTTCCAAGAGGCAGCGCCAAACCAGAAATTGTCAAAAGTGCTTCGAGGACAGGAACTGAGGGTATATGTACTTGGGGAGACTTATATAAAAAAGTAGAGGAGCAAAGATAGGAAATTACGTGTTTGTAGCTTAAAATCTAGTTGGCTGTTTGTGGTTGGTTGTCCTTAGGGTTTGATTTCATAATCTTGAGGCACTTTCAGGCTTAGATTTGGGTAGCTCTCCATAGGCTGTCATGACATTAGAGCCTCCCCCCAGTCTAACGGCCTCCTCCTTTAATTAACCTAAGAGACCTACATGCCTAACCCAACCTTAGGCCACCATCCATTTCTGCTATGGACATGTTCCTTTCATCTCTTTGGTTGTCAGGCAGAAATAGCAGGTATATTAGGATCTCATTCAAGACCACTGTCCATCTGACTTTCCTTCTACATTATATACAAATACTGTAGACCTTCTGCATTAGAATTAAGACTTTGGAGTTATTCCCCGAGATGGAAAATTTCCAGAGATGCAGAAGCCTAGGAAGTGGTATGGAGCTAAAAAGATATAGGGAGCAGTAGCCCTTTCTTGGAGCAACACACAGCTTATGAAACCCTTCTTGCAGTGGAGGTGTGCTGAGATGCACCCACTTTGCACTTACCCTGACTCTGCGACTTTCCAGGCGTGCTGCTTTATTTCCTGGTGATCCTGAGGTCTGGGGCCCGTAAAGTGCAGAAACTGTCATTAGCTATGCTACTGTATTACTGAGAAAAGATATTTGAAGGATTTTTTTGGGGGGGCGGGTAACAGAACTTGGCTTTAGTGGTGGGATACATGGGATGTCCAGGTCTGCTATCCTAAGAGTATTAAGCTGTGGTTTCCACAATCTTTGCAAGGCCACATGGCTGGCCATCTCACTGTCAAGTATACTGGATCAAAATGCCAATCTGGGCAGTTGCTTTAAGGTGCCTTATAACTGCTTCCTTAGATATAATAACTTATCTTAAAAGATATAATAACTTATTTAGAATGGAGCAACCACTCGGCCCCCAGGAATATAATTATTTGGACCACCAAAAGCAGTGTAGAGGATTGTTGATGGTCTCTAGAAACTTGGAGAATGTAATGTAATGATAAAGAGGAGAACAGTCATTGGCATTCTGGATTCAAGTCGTAGGTTTACCCTCCCGGCTGTGTGACCTTGGGAAAGTTATTTAACCTCTCCTATCCTACCATTCTCAGGTGTAAAATAAGAACGGTAATAATACAATGAGGATTAGGACAGGGCGTTGTTGAGAGGATTACGTGAAATAAAGTACATGAAGAATTTTGTCCATTCCTGGCATGTATTTATTACTCAATACTTTGCAGTTATTACGATATTCCCTACAGAAAGAAGAATGGGCACTTGAGAAAGTAAAGCTTTTGTGGGAGAGAGAAAGTAAGGGGAAAAGGGAGGTGAGGCCAAAGAAGTAAAAACCCTTTCTATACATTACATTACAAATGTATTTTACTAATGTTAACAAAATATTGTTACATTTTGTCATACAGTTTCAGAGAAAAATAGGAGCATAGGAAAAAAGCAAAAACTTGTGGTGATGTGTATGGAGTTATTCAAAGAACTAGCTTTAAGAAGCAAGAATTCGAAAGCCTTTGAGTTAAGATGCTAGTATTTATAGCAGGTCAACTTGCCCATCAAGAAGCCCCATTAATCCAGATTCTTTAGAGATCTGAGGGATTTCTTACATTCCTCTAGGGGCGGCTGCATGAGCCCCACTTAAGGGCAGAGACTCCAAGGCCCCAGATTGCATCGAGGATAACAAAGCCACCTTCTGGACAGCCACAAGGAGATCAGAGATTGCGTCTCTCAAAAAGCAGGAGATGGCTGCTCACGGGGCAGCGCTGTGTAGGGTTAATACCCAAAGAAATACATGTGGGCTGAACTTGATTTTAACTTGAAAAGAAGAAAAACCTGCTGACAGTTGTATTTCCGATTAGAAAGCCCTGTGGGAGGGTGGGTCTAAGGAGTTTCTAGGAATGAATGACAGACAAGAGATATGCCACATGTCTGGCAGTAAGGAAGGAAGGTCTCAGATTGGCACTTACCTACCATCCACTGAGACCCATTTCTCCTTCAGGGCCCTTGCCAGTCTCCTCTCTTCCGAGAAGCATTTATTAATGCTGCCCATGCTGAAAATGATGATGAGAGCATATTAATAGTAACTAGTCATTACCATTCATTTCAAACCCACCAGGTGCTAGGCACCATGCTAGGAGCTTACCACATAATATCTATTTCTTAACAATCCAATCCTAGAAACAGTCTAACATGCTTTACACGTATCCTCTCTAATTCTTACAACAGGCAAAATAAGTTTATCATCTTTTGCAGATGAAGAGGTGTACGTAGAGAGGCTGTAGTATGCCTAGGGCCCCACGGCCTGCTGCAGCTGGAGCTGGCATGTGGACCCTGGCCTTCCCGAGGGCAAGGGTGTATTATATCCACACAACATGACCCCATAGCCCATTGTTCTGCAGGAGATCCTCCGCAAATGTTGATTTATTAAATGATTCAAATTAATATTTGCCATCTATACCCAGGGATAGTACTCTATGACGTGCCTTTGTGTGTACATCCTAGGAGTGGCAAAAAAAAGAATGTGGACGTGGTCTTTGAGAGTGCTCCGGGCACCAGCACCCATTTGCCCTGTGCTGCCAGCAGCTGACCCTCTCTCACATCTCAGAGGATGCCAGGATTTAGAGCTGGAACTGTCCTCACAGACTATCTGGCCCTACCCTCCTCATTTTATAGATGTAGCCATCCATTAATCTATAGGTCTATGGCCTTTATGAGTGAGGCCCAAAGAGGCTGAGTGAGTCAACTAAGGTCACACAGCTAGTGAGTGGCCAGGAGGGGCCATGAATGTAGGTCACCTCCCAGACCCACATCTAGGCCCTTTTCCATTATACAACAGCAAGAAAGGGTGTGAGGGAACGTTAGGGCAGAAGGGGTCTGGTCTTTCCTAGCTGATGACAGTGAGGCTGTGTGTCCTGCCGTGGAGCTGAGCTAGAGTAACACAGAGCACTTACTTGCCCACCACGGTCTGCCCAGGAAGCACTTAGCAGCAGCCCAAGGTGCATCTTTGGGGCACGGAGATGCCTGTCTGGACCATTTTGTCTGCCAAGAGTCAGGCCTCAGGCAAAGGTTTATTTTCTGAAAGTATAATTGTGCATGCTTTCCTAAAGACCTGTTGTGATGTTCACCCAAACAGGCTAGATTATTTCTGGCTTGCTTTGCTTATTTCAGCTTTCAACTATTATCCTCGTTTAAACATTCCAGGACAAACCATAGTTGTGGACATCTAGGTTAATTATTTTATTTTTCAAATTAAAAAAAAAAATTTTATTGGAGTTTTATTTGCCAACATATAGCATAACACCCAGTGCTCATCCCGCCAAGTGCCCCCCTCAGTGCCTGTCACCCAATCACCCCTCCCCTTCCATTACCCCTTGTTTGTTTCCCAGAGTTAAGTGTCTCTCATGTCCTGTCACCCTCTCTGATATTTCCCATTCATTTTCTCTCCTTTCCCCTTTAATCCCTTTCACTATTTTTTATATTCCCCCGAATGAATGAGACCATATAATGTTTGTCCTTCTCCGATTGAGTTGCTTCACTCAGCATAATACCCTCCAGTTCTATCCATGTCGAAGCAAATGGTGGGTATTTGTCTTTTCTAATGGCTGAGTAATATTCCATCGTGTATATAAGACGATATCTTCTTTATTCATTCATCTGTCAATGGACACCGAGGCTCCTTTCACAGTTTGGCTACTGTGGACATTGCTGCTATAAACCCTGGGGTGCAGGTGTCCTGCTGTTTCACTGCATCTGTATCTTTGGGGAAAATCCCCAGCAGTGCAATTGCTGGGTCGTAGGGCAGATCTATTTTTAACTGTTTGAGGAACCTCCACACAGTTTTCCAGAGTGGCTGCACCAGTTCACATTCCCACCAACAGTGCAGGAGGGTTCCCCTTTCTCCGCATCCTCTCCAACATTTGTTGGTTCCTGTCTTGTTAATTTTCCCCATTCTCACTGGTGTGAGGTGGTATCTCATTGTGGTTTTGATTTCTATTTCCCTGATGGCCAGTGATGCGGAGCATTTTCTCATGTGCTTGTTGGCCATGTCTAGGTCTTCCTCTGTGAAATTTCTGTTCATGTCTTCTGCCCATTTCATGTTAGATTGTTTCTTTGCTGTTAAGTTTAGTAAGTTCTTCATAGATCTTGGATACTAGCCCTTTATCTGATATGTCATTTGCAAATATCTTCTCCCATTCTGTAGGTTGTCTTTTACTTTTGTTGATGGTTTCTTTTGCTGTGCAGAAGCTTTTTATCTTGATTAAGTCCCAATAGTTAATTTTTGCTTTTGTTTCTCTTGCCTTCATAGATGTATCTTGCAAGAAGTTGCTGTGGCCAAGTTCCCAAAAAGGGTGTTGCCTGTGTTCTCCTCTAGGATTTTGATGGATTCTTGTCTCACAATTAGATCTTTCATCCATTTTGATGAAAAGTTTATCTTTGAGTTTATCTTTGTGTATGCTGTAAGAGAATGGTCCAGTTTCATTCTTCTGCACCTGGCTGTCCAATTTTCCCAGCACCATATATTGAAGAGACTGTCCTTTTTCCAGTGGATAGGTTAATTATTTTAAAATATGAAACTGAAAATCATTTTATTGGATAAAGTGTCTTTTTCACAACCTGTACCAAGTTTCATGGCTTTTTCTTTCCAGAAGGAAATGGTCCTATACAATAGAAGATCAAAGATCAACACATTCGTGGCTGTGTGTTATTTGCAAGGCGTGTGGAAAACAGCTAAGGCTGTGAGAATGAGCTTCTGCCCTCAAGGGATGTACAGTTTAGTTGGGGAAAAATAACAGTGGCTGGCAGTATTGAATACTTCACAGGGGCCAAGTCCAGAGGGGACTGGGTCCCTCCTGGGGCAAATCATCTGTGACATTTAATTTTTTTTTAAAAATTTTTATTTATTTATGATAGTCACAGAGAGAGAGAGAGAGGCAGAGACACAGGCAGAGGGAGAAGCAGGCTCCATGCACCGGGAGCCCGACGTGGGATTCGATCCCGGGTCTCCAGGATCGTGCCCCGGGCCAAAGGCAGGCGCCAAACCGCTGCGCCACCCAGGGATCCCCATCTGTGACATTTAAAGCCATTTCCTAGCAAACTTTTCGTGCCTGGGCAGAGGGGCCTGATTAACCTCCTCCCCTCTCCCATTCCATTTGGTGCTTCCTTTTCCAAAAACACAAGGGTGCTACCTGTGTGAGTTGGCCAGGCTGCTCTGGGGAGAGAATCTGGCCAGAAAATCTGGAGCCTGGCTAGATCCCAACAACACCACACCCAGGTCTGGGCACCTTCCCCATTTCTCCACATTGCTCGGGGAGGAGAGGTGAGCTTGCCTGATGTGACTCAGGCCAAGGAAGTGAAAGGCCCAGACACAGTGGTTCATCAGTTTCTCCCAGGTCTTAACCCATGCTTACTAACCTGGGAGCATGGATAGACTCTGAGACCTCGAGGCAGTGACTGGGAGTCTCTGGGGACCAGGAGTCTGAGACCTGTGGGTGACAAATATCACTTGATTTCATTTCAAGTGCCAGCACTTTTTTTTCTCTTCTTTTTCCTTCTTTTACTATTTAGGAATTATTCAGTTAGGGTTATAAGAAACAGCACTCCTTGAGCTTATTCCCAAGCTTAGCTCTACCCAAGATGTTTCAACATCTTCCTGGTTCCCTGCCCTCTAATTATGTGCGATAAATAAATGCCATGACCAAATATTATCACATTGTGGGAGCCGTGCCCCGGGTGGGCTCTGTAGAAACAGCATGTGAAGAGCCCCGTCCATCCTGTTTGGTTAGAGGGTCAGGGCAATGTGCAGTCTACGGCCCTGCCTTCTGCCCTGGAGTGCAGGCCCAGCTCCCCGCTTCTCCCCTGGATATTGCCTCACCATTCTTACATAAGGGAGGAGTCCTGTGTTAGCTCGGGAGCCCTGCAGTGAAAGTTGACTCCTCCAGTGCCAGAGAAAAATGGGATGGCGCGACACCCAACTGTTGCTCCTTAGTGGCTTCAGAAGGATAGAAAGTCAAAGAGATGTTCTCTTTCATGGGGTGGGGGAGTCTTTGAAGAGCCCCTTTCCACGGAGCTTCCCTGGGGTGATCTCTGCCTTGTTCAGCGTTTACTGAGAACCTATAAGTGTCATACCTGTGCCAGGCACCACAGAAAGAAGGATGAGGGTGCCACAGTTGTGTCCCCAGTGGCCCCAAGCCCTGTGGTTGCTGAGACTGATGTAATTACTAACCCAAGAAGAGCCCACTTCGTCAGGGACTGCTTTTCTCGTGGATTTAGCCTTGATGGAATCCTAAAGGAGGCACTGTCTCTTGGATGTTCCCTCTTTCTAATGCTGCTCAGCCACCGTGGTTTAAGGGCGCTGATAAGGAAGGAAGGAAGGAAGGAAGGAAGGAAGGAAGGAAGGAAGGAAGGAAGGAAGGAAGGAAGGAAGGAAGGAAAAGAAGGAAGCACATTCAAAATGCATTGAGCAAGTAGGTTAATGCCCCCAGGCTGGGGATGTCCGGGAGATGGTGTGGAGGTTGCCTGGATCCCCCCACCCCCCCCACATCCACAGGGCCAGGAGGCTGGGGAGGTGTGCCTGCCAATTCCCTCCATCACTGGTGGAGGGCACGAACTCCCAGCAAGTGTGGGCTGGCCTGCTGGGGGCCGAGCACCTCGCTGCAGACAGAGAAACCCCCGGGCAGAGTCACAGAGCACGCAGGCCCGAGGAAGGGGGTACGCAGCTGGGGGGGGGGGGGCGGTGCATCACCATGACCGCCTCCTCCATGAGCGGGGAAGTGCTCAGGCAAATGGGCTCCAAGGAGCCTCACACATCCCCAGTGGTCTTCTCCGGGCACCAGTGGCCTGAGTACGAGCTCAGAGCGTCACCTGTGCACGTCTCCCGCCAACTCAGCGCCCGGCTCTGGGGGCGCGGGTGCAGGGCCGGGCAGGGATGTCAGCGTGCTGCCTGCTTTCATCATCACGCAAGCGTTCTCGGAGCCTGGGGCTGATCTTGGACCTTCTGGAAGCTGCCGCATATCTGAGTGTCAGGGAGGGCGCCTTGCTCCTGCGCGTCTGTCAGGGGAAGTGTCCGTGACTGAGGTATATGACTGCGGGGTGGCCCCGTGGCCCCCCTGAGCCAGCCTTCTGCCGTCTCAGGCCACCGCGCTCCACGGTGGCTCCACCCTGACTCGGCCGGGGCCTAGCCTTGGCCCACGTTCACTCCCGAAGTCACTCTGCCCGCTTCCAGGTGCCACGGAGCGTATTTGTGTTTAGGAGCTGCTCATTAGCATTGAAGGCAAGAGCCCAGACCCTGGCGGGAAGGGAGGCCTGGGAGGGTGGCCGTCCCCTCCCAGGGCACCAGCTCTTGTTTGTCTCCAAGGCTGGGGCCGGGCCAGCCTCCTCCCGGGGCTGGGGTGCCCGGGCGCGCCCCCACCCAGGTTCGGAATGCGGGGGAGGGAACCTGCAGGGCTGGGCCCCCTTCATCCTCACACTGAGGGTAGATTGAAACCACCTGGTGTCTTTTCAACTCTTGTCTTCAATTGCATCACACCTGAGTTTTTTAATCAGGTGCACTTACGGGGCAAAGGCAAGGTGGGTCTTCCCTGCGGAGCACGCCGTCCCCTGTGGCTGGGCCACCATTCCCGGGGCGGGTGGAGGAGCCCAGGGTCCTTTCTCGGCTCAGAGATCACTAGCGGTTACTTCCAGCCCGGCCTGCAGAGCCTGTGATGCTCCTACTTGCTCTTCATCAGGCCACCAGAGCCTCTTGGGTTGAGAAGGGAGTAGCCGCTGGCGGGGAGAAATGGTCACTCTCTAAAGATCCTGGCTCAGGGGTGCCTGGGTGGCTCAGTCGGTTAAGCATCTACCTTGGGCCCAGGTCATAATCCTAGAGTCCTGGGATGGAGCCCTGCACCAGGCTCCCTGCTCAGTGGGGAGTCTGTCCCTCCCCCCGTTTGTGGGCTCTCTCTCTCAAATAAATAAAATCTTTAAAAAAAAATTAAAAGATCCTGCCTGAGAGGAAAGCAGTCAGAGCTAGACCCTAAATTCTGTATCAGATCAAGGAGACCACTCCCAGCAGAGCCAAAGCTTTCTCCTCCTCTGCTGGGAATTCGGGCCCCTCTGGTGCTGTCTGGGCTGCCGGATAGTGGTCTATCTTTAAGGGGGTATAGGGACCTTCTGGACAACTCATTCCAGGGAGACAGCCGGGCACAGTGAGCCACGCTGAGCAGAGCGTCAGGTGTTCAGGGCTAGGAACGCTTCTGACTTCAGCCTGCATCTGTCCTCAGCCTGGCTCCTCAGTCACGTCACTGGGCCACAGGGAGAAGAGCTGGGAGTAAAACATACGAATAAAATCACATTAAAAAAAAAATTTCCAGCTCTGTCCCACCACTCACTGAGTGACTTTGGGTGGCTTTCAAGGCTGCTCCCCCTATCAAGTAGCCATCCATGTGTGGTTCCTAGCTCAGAGGGTTGCTATGAAGTCATGTGGGTTAATGTTTGGAAACCGCTTAGAATATTAGAAGTGCAAAGCGTTGGTTAAATGAAACCCAGAGCACCTGTAAGACTTAAGGACACAAGTGCATGACTCTGAGACCCTTTATGGGTGCTCCCCTTTCCGCAGACCACTCCCGTCTCCAGGGCGTTAGAGAGCTGCACTTGTAACAGTAACTGCACATCCAGGCATACCCTCCCAGGGGAGCACCCTCAGCTACTTGGGACTCAGAGGTGGTTACTGGGAGAAAGCCCGGTAGGAGCAGGTGAGAGGGTACAAGTGGGTACACATTACTGCTCATTGGCCTCACCTACACCGGGTACGCAGGGAGGCCTGAGGAGCTGGGTCACAGGCAGAGGCCCTAGTGTGGCTCTGCCCAGAGCCAAAGTCAGTCCCTGAGCAGCTGGAGGCTCAGAGAATGGGAAGGGCTGTTTCCTGAGAAGTGCCTCAGGCTCATAGGCTTTGCTTCTGTCCACCCAGATACTAATTTACTGTATTTAGTAAAACTCTTGGATTCTTTTCTATTTCTACTTCTGCAGGGCTGAAATCTAACTCTTAGAGTCCTCACCCAGAGAGCCATGTTTCAGGTCCTCCGTCTTAATAGGGTGGTGGTTGTTAGAACCAACCAAGAAGATTTCTAGAGAAGGCATCATCAAAAGATGGGATTTTTGGAAGGCAGCTGGAATGGGAAGCTACATGGACAAGTGGAGGCCCCTGCTGTACCAGACAACAGAGCGTTAGGAGCCCCTCATTCTATAGAAGGGCCAGACCACGACTGCCTGCAGCCTTCCCCCCACTCCGTTCTGCAATAGCAGCAGAGCCCCGGGAAGGGGGGGAAGAGGATGAATTCTGACCAGGCGGTGGTCACAGGGGCAGGTGACTTCCTCCCCAGAGTGAGGTGGAGAGCTGGCTGTGCCCTACGACGGAGGGGGCCAGCTGAATGGAGCAGAATGTGGCAGGACTGGGAAAGTTCTTGGGGGGCACAAGTTGTGTTCCTGTCGTTCAGAGGCACCCATGAAACTTTGAGGCCCAGACCTGGAGATATCTGAAGGCAGGAAGCCTGTGGGAACTGCCTGGGCCGAGGCCTGAGAGGCTGCTCCATAGTTGCTGGCAACAAGCCAACTGGCCAGGTGAGGCAAGACCCACCCAGGGGAGAGGTTAAGGGCGCAGGCTAATGCTGACCAGAGAGCTACGACTGCCTCAGCACCCCCCCCCCCCCTTTCAGGGATTTCTCAGGGACAGAGGGAAGGTGAGATTTAAACTGGACCTGAGATTGGAATTTGACCCAGACTGGGCTGGATGGGCAAGGGTGGGGACTGGGGAAAGTGCACTTTATTATACCGGTTGCCCTCATAGTTGAGACTCCTCAAACTGGTTTTGCAGCCATGAGTTCTAGGAGCTTTATTTTTCCCCTTGAGACGCAAGATCTGGAGAAACCAGAAAATGAAGCAAGAGTCATTGTCTTTTTGAAGCAGAGTTTGAAGACTCTGGAACATTTGTCAATACCCAGAGGGCTGTTTCTTGAATGGTTAATACTAGTGCATTCATTCCTTAGGGCCGCGGTAACGAATTACCACAGACTCAGCTTCTATGACGCCACTTCATCATGTTACAGAGCCGGAGGCTGCAAGTCCAACATGGGTCTCATGGGGCGAAAATCAGGATGTCCACAGGGTTACGCTGGGTCTTCCCAGTGCATCACTTCAACCTCTGGCCTTGCCTCCCTCTTCCCTGTTAGGCACCCTTGGTATTTATGAGGCTCACCTGGAGAATCCAGGCTAAACTCCCAGTCTTAAGGCCAGTTGGTCAGCAACTTAATTTCATCTGGAATCTTGATTCCCCTTTGCCATGCAACCTAACATAGTCGCAGTTTAGGGGATGAGGACATGGACACCTTGAGGAGGGGTGGGTGGGTGGTGGTGGTGATGGTGGTGGTGGTGGTGGAGGGATGATTCCCCTAACACACATGGCTTATATGTCATCAAATTCAATTTAATTAGACAAAAATGCATGTGATCCTCAGGATACCCAAGCCAAGGTTCAGACTTGCCTCCCGGGGGTAGTGGGAGCCTTGCTGTGATTGGAGAGACGGTAGCCAAGAGACTGTTGGACTTGCATCATGTCTGCGAGGTCACATACAAGCCATCCGATCCCACTTAGGCCCCAAGCAGGGGCGACTGGAGGAACATGTGCCCCACACTCACCCCCAGTGGTGAGGGGGCCCTGAATCCCCGAGCTGCCACTCGTGGGCGCTCACTGCTCTGCTGACACCAGGACTTATTCTTTCCACTCATAGGCATCTTCTGCTGCAAAGGCCCAAATTTCAAAATCCCAGGCAGCTTTTCATGGTGCCTGAGATGCTGCTGACTTTGGGAACAAGGAAGGTGGTGAATGCTGTCACCAGCGTTCCTGAGCGCTGAGGCCCACCATTCTCAGAGGGTGGAATTTTCTGGTTAAAAGTTTTCTGGTTAAAAGCTGCATTTGTACAGCTGCCACAGCCTGCGGACGGGGAGAGAGAGCTGGAGCCAACCCCTCCAGATCTGGAAGGGCTCCGCAGAGATTGGGGTGCTTGTGGGGACGGGGAAGCATGCAGGATTTGCATAACATTTCTGTGTACCCTGACACTGGTGTCTCGTTCATCCTCCACCTCTCAGCCTGGGAGGCACCAGCAGTTCTTGTCCACTCACTAGACACAGAAACAGGAATCGGCCCTGGGCTAGGACTAGGCTCCTGGGGCCCTGCAGGTGTCCTGGGGGTACAGAGAAGTGCGAAAAGGAAGGTGCAGCTTCACTTCCTCGCACTTGCCGGGTCCCTGGGGTACCTGCCCTCACTAGGGGCCCCCACAGCTTAAGTGGGCCCTGGGGCAGGGGGGCAGGCACAGGTCCAGCCATGCCCCTCGGACAACAGAACGTTTCCACCAGTGCTCTCTCCCCAGCCCTGTCCCATCCCATCTCTCGGCACTTTGAGGCCAGCAAACCTCCCTTCAGATCACCTCAGTGTCAGGGTGTCAGGGTCGGGTGAGCCCCTCTGCCTGGAGCGCTGCCCCCACCCCAGCTCTTGGGCACAATGACTCTCATTGTCTTCCGTGTCTCTTATGCAATAAGGCTTAACAGCTTGTTGGAAAGGACAGGATGGCCTGTTAAACTGAAAAATCAAGCCCTTAGGAACATAACTTATTTACTCTCCTGGAGAGTGAAAAGAGCCCCGTCCTCTCTTAGAAACATAAAACCGCTGGGACCTTGACACACAGCTCTTTTCCAGGAGCATTCATTCCTTTAAGATGAGGTCACTCTTTCTCAAGAAAGGACCAAAGCCTTTTCTTCACAAACACAAAAATCCAAGAATCGACTCTCAAAACACATTTTCTGGGATGAGCATTATTACTCTCATAATGGAAAAAAGAATCACTCGTATTTCTGAATGTTTGAGTAGCAAGGCCTTGCAGATCGAAGCCACGGGCGACCACGTTTCCAGGTTGGTAGGAGCAGTTTCTCGTGTTTGGATGTGAAGCCCTAGCCTGACACAATGATTCTATCACAATTATTTGCAGGATGAAAAATAGGACATTTCTTACCCCAGAAAGAGCTCTGGGCGGAGTCCGAAGACCTGGTTGATGATTCCGGCTCTTTTACTGACTTGAACTTGAGCCTCTATTTCTTTTGTCAGGAAAGGAAACCTGCCTGCCTGCCTGCGAGGAGCCAGGCCGCGGGCGGCGGAGGTTCCACCTGCCAGGCATCAGCGCTAGGTGGCCTCGGAGAGGAAGTGGTGGCCAGTCCCTGCGATTTTGGTGATTCTATAGGCAAGGGTAGCAGAACGAGTCCTGCTTGAAACTCCTGCCATCCCCCAGCCCAGCGTGGGAAGGGCGCCTTCCGAAGGGAGTAAGACCGCAGCCACAGGGCGCCCGGGCGGCTCAGTGGCTGAGCACTTACTTGCCTTGGGCCCAGGGCTTGATCCTGGGGTCCCGGGATCGAGTCCCGCATCGGGCTCCCTGCAGGGAACCTGCTTCTCCCTCTGCCCGTGTCTCTGCCTCTCTCTCTGTGTCTCTCATGAATAAATAAATAAAATCTTAAAGGGGCGGGGGGCAGCAGCCAGAATGAGTCCTCTAAGAAGCAGGGGCCAGGAGGGGGGGGGGCGCTGACGGAGGTCAGATTTGCTGTAACTTCCTTTTTTTTTTTAATTTTTTTATTTATTTATGATAGTCACACAGAGAGAGAGAGAGAGAGAGAGAGAGAGAGAGAGAGGCAGAGGGAGAAGCAGGCTCCATGCACCGGGAGCCCGATGTGGGATTCGATCCCGGGTCTCCAGGATCGCACCCTGGGCCAAAGGCAGACGCTAAACCGCTGCGCCACCCAGGGATCCCCCTGCTCTAACTTCCTTTGTGGCATCCGTGGGAGAGCTGCCCACCTGGTAGTGAGGCCAGGAGGAATGATTTAAGAAACCTCACAGCTCGGATTCTCCCCCTTCTCAGCATGTCCCCAGGCCCGTGGGAGACATGTTCCACTGCCAGCCACAGAAGCTGTCATATACCTTTACTCTAGGACTTCCCCTCTAATCCTGCTCCTTTAAAAAAAAAAAAAAAAAAAAAAAAAAGATTTTATTTTTTAGATAATCTTTATAGCCAATGTGGGGCTTGAACTTACAACCCAAGATCAAGAGTCACATGCTCTACCAACTGAGCCAGCAGGTGCTCCTAAGGCTGCTCCTTAAAGATGAGAAGTGTGTGTCTTTCCCCCTCTTCAGTAAGGCTTACTGGGGTCTGGGTGGCAGATTGTTGCTGTCCTAAAGAGCTGCTTTCACTGGATTCTGTCTTAGTGTGTGACGTCGTAGGCTCCTGTCGAAAGTGCCAGGAGAAACCATTTGTGCCCACACAACTTTCTGCAACATAAGCATTTTCCTATATCAGAAAACATTTATCGAGAAGATTAAAGTTGCAAATAACTGCTCACCACAGGAACTTCCTCCTCAAAACCATTTAAACATTTAAACAAATACTTGATTGTTCAACCGGTCAATAATTAACACCAAACAATTGTTTACTTCCCGTGACTCCCTGCAACCTTCACCTCAGTGAGAACCCTCTCCTGTGTTCACCAGTCTTTATTATACTGTATGCCTTACTCAATTCTAATCAAGGGCCTGCAGAGAAAATCTTGCCTTATACTGGACCTCAAAACCCCCAAACCCCTCACCTACTGAGACTCTGTCAAGTTTGTGACCTCATTTATCATGATAAAGCTGGCAACTCAGTTTTCCCTTTCCAAAAAATAGTTTTGGAGGTATTTTTGGAGATCTAGTGTTTGACAAAGGATAGAAAAAAGCATCCGTTGTCTGCATTGATTAGAAGGATATTCTTCGCCTTAGCAGAAAGACTTCTATTCATTTACCTTGACCTAATTCATGGCATTATTATACGTTTTTGTTTGTTTGTTTGTTTGTTTGTTTTTTAATTTTTTTTTTAAATTTATTTATGATAGTCACAGAGAGAGAGAGAGGCAGAGACACAGGCAGAGGGAGAAGCAGGCTCCATGCACCGGGAGCCCGACGTGGGATTCGATCCCGGGTCTCCAGGATCGCGCCCTGGGCCAAAGGCAGGCGCCAAACCGCTGCGCCACCCAGGGATCCCTATTATACGTTTTGTACACCATCTCCAGTGTGTGGAAGGAGGAAGGTATTTTTTTAAATCTTTTTTTTTTTTTTTTTTTCCTGAGAGAGAGAGGGATAGAGAGAGCATGGAGGTGGTAAGTGTTTGCACTTCCTGAAAAAACTGTTTCCACTGAATCTTTGTCTCAGGATCTGTTTCTGGGAGAGCCCAAACTAAAAGAGGTACAAGCAAACAAAAATGAATAGAAACCAATAAAGTGCCTGACATATTATAAATATTCAAATACATGTTGGTTATATTACAGAGACAACCATGGCACAAAGTATATTCTCAATGCTTAGCCCAGAGCTGAGCACATAGTAGATACTCAGCAAATGCTTGGAGAGGGAGAAAACAGCCTAGTCAAGCACAGGTTGGGTAATCACCTAGTGGGGATCCCATTGAGAGGTTGAAGAATCATCAGGTAAGATAGCCTTTGAATATCCACAGATTCAGAGTTCTATGGGTGTGACTGTTGCCACAGTTGTGGGGAGACTTCTAGGTGCTAAGAGTGGGGGTTAGCCTGGGATTTTCACTTAACCTCTCATTTTCCATTGAATTTCCCACAAGATTTATCTTAAACAGCTTTGTTAAGGTGTAATTATATATCATAATTTTTACCACCTTCAGAGTTGTACGACTATTACTACTATTCAGTTCCAGAATATTTGCATCACTAACCATTTCCTCAAAAACTTGTAGCATGAATCAGCACTTCATTCTTTTTGATTGCCAAATAATATTCCATTGCGTGCATATACCATATTTTGTTATCCATTCCTTAGTTGATGAGTATTGGGCTATTTCCACTTCCTGGCTATTATGAATAATACTGCTAACAACAGTCATGTACATGTTTTTGTGCATTCAAATGTTTTCATACATGTATGTACACACACACCCCCTAGGAGTAGAAATGCTAGATCATGTGGTAACTCTGTGTTGAACTTTTTGAACACTATTTTGCATACCTACCAGTAATGAAGGAGGGTTCCAATTTCTCCTTATCCTCACTATTCTTGTTATTACCTCTTTTTTTTTTTTAAGACTTTATTTATTTATTCATGAGAGATACAAAGTGAGAGTGAGAGAGGCAGAGACACAGGCAGAGGGAGAAGCAGACTCCATGCCGGGATCCTGATGTGCAACTAGATCTTGGTACTCCAGGATCATGCTGAGCTGAAGGCGGACGTGCTTAACCACTGAGCCACCCAGACATCCCACCCCCCCTTTTTTTATAGCCATCCTAGTGAGTATAAAGTGGCATCTTATAGTTTTGATTTATAATTTCCTAATGACCAATGATGTTGAACATATTTTCATGTGCTTATTAAACATTTGTATATCTTATTATGAGAAATGTTGATTCAAATCCTTTACCATTTTTAAATTGTGTTTTTTGGTCTTTATTTGGTATAGTTTAATATATTTTAATAGCAAACTTACAGTAACAGCACAGAAGACAGACAACATTAAAAACATGTACTTGCATGTAGGACAACTCAGAAAAGTATAAAGAATGTGTTGTCTCTTTATTCTTGGCTTGTTAAGTGATCTTTATATATTCTGGATATTGAACCTGTATCAGATACATAATTTGCAAATGTTTTCTCCCATTCTGTGGCTTGTCTTTTTACTTTCTTCATAGAGTCTTTGAAGCACAAAATTTTTCAATTTTGATGAAATCCAACCTATATTTTGCCTTTGGTCACCTGCGCTTTTGGTGGCACAGGTAAGAAACTGTTGCCCGTCTAAAGGTCATGAAGATTAACACCTCTATTTTCTTCTAAGAGTTTTATAGTGTTAGTTCTTATATTTAGGTCTTTGATCCATTTGAGTTAATTTTGGTACATGGTGTGAGCTAGTAGTCCAACTTCATTTTTTTGTTTCGTTTTGTTTTAAAGGTTTTATATATTTATTCATGAGAGAGAGAGACAGAGAGAGAGGCAGAGACACAGGCAGAGGGAGAAGCAGGCTCCATGCAGGGAGCCCGACGTGGGACTCCATCCTGGGACTCCAGGATCTCACCCTGAGCCAAAGGCAGGCACTAAACTGCTGAGACACCCAGGGATCCCCCAACTTCATCCTTTTGTATGTGGATATCCACTTGTCCCAGAACCATCTGTTACAAAGACTACTCTTTCCCTCATCAGATTGTCTGAATACCCTTGTCAAAATCAATTGACCATAAATGTAAGACTTTCTTTCTGCACTCTCAATTCTACTCTACTTATCTATATATCTATCATTATCTCAGTGTTACAATGTTTTGATTACTACACTTTGCAATTTTGAAATCAGGGTGAATACGTCTTCTAACTTTATTCTTTTTCAATACCATTTTAGCTATTCTGGGTCCCTTGCATTTCCACATACATTTTAATATCAGTTTGTCAATTTCTGTAGAAAAAAACAGCCAGGATGTTGATAGGGATTGTGTGTGATCTGTGAATCAATTTAGGGAGTGTGGCTATCTTAACAATATTAAGTCCTTCAGTCTACAAAAATGGGCTATCTCTCCATGTATTTTTTTTCTTCGGTTGTCTACAATTTTTTTTTTTTTTTTTTTTTTTATTAATTTTCAGGGTACCAGTATTGCACTTCTTTTGTTAAATTTGTTCTGAAATATTTTCTTCCTTTTGATGCTATTGCAAATGAAATTCTTAATTTCATTTTTGATTTTTCATGGTTAGTATATAAAAATGCAGTTTTATGATCCCACAAAATTGTAAAAATCTGTATCTTTCCTTTTAAAATCGAGAGGTGTCATTTCCAAGGAATATTTTGTCCATCTTAAGGCATGGGATTCTTTGAAGCCTGCCACGGAGCACCAAAAGCTGGCTGCTGTCCTTGAGAAATTCTTGGCATGGGGAAGTAAAGTGTATGATTTACATAGTCCAGATAAGGCAGGTTTACACAGCCATGCACTTTAAGAAATGAGAAGTCCCTGAGCAAAGAACACAGATCTAGGGGTACTACAAACAGCTTACAAAATGAAATATTAAACTCAAAGAGCTGAAGTATGATGGGAACAGGAGAAGTGCCTCTTAAGAAAAAAACTCATGAGAACCCACCCAGGGAAAATAGGGTATGCATGCTAGTACCAACTTTGGACATTGGCTACAAAATTTAGAGCTTTAAGGGATCATGGGATCATCCAGGCTGCTCCCCCGAATTTACAGATGAGAACACTAGGTCTAGAAAGGGAAGTGGTAGGATGTGCTACACAGGAGAAAAAGCAAAGGATTTAAAAACAAATGCCTGGGTCATCACTACCCAAAGGAGACTTTGGGAGAGGGTCCTTAGCTGCTGGCAGCCTCAGTTCTTTCTCTGTAAAAGGAGAAAAATGTTGTGTGCCTTGTAGGGTGGTCATTAAGGAATCAGTGATTCAATGAGTCACCAGTCTTTCTTGGCACCATGTGCCAGGCACTGTGCTCAGTGCTGGGGACAGAGTGGGGAACAAAAGCGACACAGTGCATGACCACAGAAGAGTGGATTTAGGGCAAAGCTTAAATGACACAGGCTCAACTCTGTGTTTCTCGGGCTCAATTTAAGTTTCAATTAAATTTCCTGTGGGCAGGGACCTATTGCATTTACTTCTAAGCCTTGAGTGCCTGGCACATGCCTGGCACCTTTTAGATACTCAAAATAAGTCCATTGAACTAGACAAATTTTCTTTTCTTACCCCAAGACAAAGGAGCACTTTAGACCCTGAAGGGAAGAACAGGGTTTGTCCCGCAAGAATAGAACATTTCAGGAGGAGGTGATGACCAGCGTGGGACCTGGCAGGAGACCAGGTGTTGGGCCAAAGGAAAAGGCAAATCATCAGTTGAGCTAGGATTTATTTTATTTTATTTTATTTTATTTTATTTTATTTTATTTTATTATTTTATTTTATTTTATTTTATTTTATTTTATTTTATTTTATTTTATTTTATTTTATTTTATTTTATTTTATTTTATTTTTAAAAGAAAGATATCCTATGATAAATTTAAAACAAACAAACCTTTCTGGTCCCTTTTCCCTTCCAGTGACATCTACATATGAATGTATTTTCTCATCAAAGGAGTCAGTTATTCATAGCCATGTAAGCTAAGTTTTAAAAAAGTTAAAAATAGACCTGCCCTACGACCCAGCAATTGCACTGTTGGGGATTTACCCCAAAGATACAGATGCAATGAAACGCCGGGACACCTGCACCCCGATGTTTCTAGCAGCAATGTCCACAATAGCCAAACTGTGGAAGGAGCCTCGGTGTCCATCGAAAGATGAATGGATAAAGAAGATGTGGTCTATGTATACAATGGAATATTACTCAGCCGTTAGAAACGACAAACACCCACCATTTGCTTCAACGTGGATGGAACTGGAGGGTATTATGCTGAGTGAAGTAAGTCAGTCGAAGGACAAACATTATATGGTCTCATTCATTTGGGGAATATAAATAATAGTGAAAGGCAATAGAAGGGAAGGGAGAAGAAAAGGGTAGGAAATATCAGAAAGGGAGACAGAACTTAAAGACTCCTAACTCTGGGAAACGAACTAGGGGTGGTGGAAGGGGAGGAGGGCGGGAGGTAGGGGTGAATGGGTGACGGGCACTGAGGGGGGCACTTGACGGGATGAGCCCTGGGTGTTATTCTGTATGTTGGCAAATTGAACACCAATAAAAATAAATTTATTATTAAAAAAAAAAGAAGAAGTAAATGTAATGTGTGTCAGCATCACTCTGAGAAAAACATAAAAGCAGTTCTGTGCATATTCTCACAAGCCTGAGCCCATCCAAACTGGGATAATAAGAATTCTGAAGGTAACATGACTATGGCGAAAAGGGAATAACATCAGGATCTGGGTCAGGAGTCCAGGCCTCTGTGAATCACTGTAGATTTCTTCATGGGCAGGACCCTCACCCTCCTTGCTGGGTTCACAATAGCTTGAGGCAAGCAGTCCTGTTGGGAGGGCGCAGAGGGAGCAAGAGCCAGGCTGGGAGCCCTGGACAGCAGATTACCAGGGGCCACATGGCAAGCATTACACAGCGCCAGCCAGGTTCCCTGGCCCTCCTGGCCTCATGAAATCAGCCCTCTGTAGACGTTATGAAAGAGAGCAAAAAAGAGTGGATTTTGACAGCAATTCTCAGGTGAGAATCTAGATGCTTGGGTTCGAGGTCTGGCTGTTTCTCAGTGACAGTGTGACTTTGATGGAGTCACCCTAATTCCCTGAGTATTAGCTCCCTCACTTGTAAGATGAGAAGCTGGAACTGGGTCAGACATAACAAACATCCAAGGGGCATGCCTGGCTCCTGTGTCTCATCCACGGTGGACATCAGTAGTCTGTCATCCTTTGCTTCCGTCCCACTTGGCTGCCCGAGGGACCCCTTTACACACCGGAGCCACATGGAGCCAGCACCAGGCACATGGGACAGGAGCCCAAGATACAACCTACCTGCCACCCTTTGCCGGGTTTCTAAAGCCTTTTTACCCTCACACGATGTGATTCTCAATCTGTTTCCGTATAGATTTGTCCGGGCTTCCTACAAAAGTTGTCATGAGGCAGAAAACGGATGATTCCATAGTCAAGAAATAGCCTGAGGTGGCTCAGTGTAAATAAATGCAAGCTGTATGATTATTTAGGCAGAGGGTTCTCAGCGCTGCTGTCACACAGTTAGGGCTTGCCTGGTGCTACAGAGAGAACCACCTGTTGGACTTGGTCAAAGATGGTGCATGCGGGTGGAGATTGAGTAGTAGGGCAGACATATAGGAAGAATTTTGAAAGGTCTTTTGTTTTTCCTGCAGTATAAACTTCCAGTTCTGTGCTAGAATTAATTCCATTCCATGCCAGAACTGTTAGGGCAGGGTTGCTAGGAAATTAGTGGCTGTTAGTCTGGGTGAGTTTAGATAGGAATGTGTCATTCATACAATGCAGACAGGGAAGGGCTTTGAAGTGTATGAAACTGGTTTCTGTCCGGTGCTATTTAAGGAAGCACAGTGCAGGCCTTTTTTACTCAGAGCCAAGGTGGAGAGTCTTTCCCAAGGTGATCTAATTCCCAGGGTTGGGTGGCGTGCAGCGCTGGCCAGTCTCCTTGCATTTGGCCTGACATTGCCCTCGGCTGAGCCCAGCTGCTGCACGCTTGGGAGCAGAGTGTCGGCTGCCCTGGAAGGAAGGTGAGGTCTCTTTAGAAATGAGCCCCAGAAACCTAACTCACCTCCAAAGAATTCACCCCTTAGAACTGCGAATTGGCATCCTTAGCAACAGGCACCCATCTCCAGCCTCATCTTCCCCGCCTCGTTTCTCTCCAGAGCACTCCCCACCAGTTCACCCCCAGCGCACTCTGGTGATCGATCTGTTCGGAGTCTTTCTAGTCTCTCTAGCTAGTGTGGAAGCTCCACGAGGGCATGGGTTTTTGTCTGTCTTGTTCACAGCTGTTTCTCTGGTACCTAACACAGTCTCTGGAGCATAAGAGGCACCAACAAGTATTTGTTAAATGACCAAATCCATTTATTTCTTTGATATTCTGTTCATCCGGACACCTGGGTTTGTCTCCTCTAAGACAACTTCTGCTGAGTAACTTCTGAAGGTCTGGCATTATTCCTGGGGTTGGGGTTTGGCACCTAGGAGGGAGGTTGAAAAGGAAAGGAAAGAGAGTTCCTACTGAGGGTTTGGGGGAAAGATGACATACCAGTAGTGTCCTTCATGTAGCACTTCTTAGCAGGCTGGGTGGGTGCTCCCTCGCTCACTGTTGATTTGTGCCCCAAATCAGCCTTTTTAAGTAAGTAAACTGAGCTGCGTTTTTCAGAGGAAGAGATGGAGGTTTATGGAAAGTCAGCAATTTGCCTGAAACCACATGGCTGGGAAGTGGTAGGCCTGGGCCTTTATGAGATACCAGTGCTGCCTTCAGCAGCCGGCTGCCCACCTTCTGTTTCCTCTTTCACCCTCTGTCGGGCTAGCTGCTTTCCAGAAGATCCAAGCTGTTTGACCCGTCAGCATCTCACGGAAGTCCCATCAGAGAATAGACTAGCGTGCGGATGATGGCGAACTTGTGTGTTTGTTTAATCGGCCTTGGTTTGAGGTTGCTACCATTATGAGCTCTAAAAAGCAGAGTGATTTCATCATGACACTCGTAGGCTGAAAGCATACGTATGGAAGAAGATTCAAGTTTGGAATCAGATTAGATAATAAAATTTTCTTCTAATCGAGTTTTTCTTCTATCTTATTCATCGTAGTTTTCCCCCCCTTTGCTCATTAAGTTTGTGAAATAATTTTAAAACTTACAACGTTAATGTCCTTTGCCGGGCTCTCAGGCAAAAAACCACATCTGTTTTTAGAAAAGGCCTCGATGTTTGCTCACACTCTGATGAAACATGCTCCTGCTTAGATCTGATGGGAAGGTCAACAGCATGTTCTAAATACAGCCATGCCCCGGCATCCCGGCCTGGGACCCAAAACCCTGCAGGCCAGAAACTGACAGATGAAAAGATATCCCACGTCATCAGATTAGGAAAATGTGAATCAAGGCCGCAGCGAGGTATCATCTCACACACACTCAGATGGCTAAAATAAAAAAGATAACAGAATAACAAGTGCTGGTGAGGATGTGGAGAAATTGAAACTCTGAAACATGGCTGGTGGGAGTGTGACGCCGAATGAACAGTGAATGTAGGACTTTGTCGATAACACAAAGAATTGCAAAATGACCAGCATGCATCTCAGTGCAATTTTAGCACAGCTGGACAGGAGCTCTTTATTTCTCGGGGAAACCCGCCCCTTTTCCTGTTTGCCAGGTCTCTCGTCCACGGAATGACATCCATCTAGTTGCTCAAGCCGAAACCCAGGGTCATCGAAGACTTCTCTCTGCCTTCATTCCATCCGTGGGCAAGGCCTCACACTCTCCCCCACTTGCACTGCGCCTGTCCTAGTCCAGCCCCCGGTGGCCGGGCCCTCATCCACCGTGACACCCTCCATGCCAGTCTCTCTGCTCCTTACAGCCCGTGCTACACTCACTCCACAGCTAGGGTAAGTCCCATCCCATCGCTGCCCCGGCTGAGAATCTGCAGTGACTTCCCAGCGCACTTAAAATGAAACCCAAAGTTTCATTGAATGAAACCCATGCTGGCAAGACTCAGCACAAGTGGCCCCTGTCCCCTCTCTGGCTCTGCCTCCTACACCGCTCTCCCCTTCACTGTGTCCCAGCTGCACCAGCCAGCCTACTTTCTGTCACCCGACAAGCCAAGCTCCTATCTCGGGCCTTTGCACTGGCTGCTCCCTCTGCCCAGAATGCTCTTCCTCCAGAACATTGCATGGCTCCTCCTCTTCACTCTGGTTCAGTTCAGATAAAATGTCCTCAGTGAAGCCACAGCTCCTGTCCTGAGTTACCCTCTATTTATCTGTTCTACTTCCTTTATAGCTCCTGCTATGATCTGAAACTGTCTTGTGTGTTTATTTACATGTCAAGTACTGTCCTTGTCCTCAGCTGGAACACAAGCTTCAGGAGGCCAGAGACTTTGGCTGGTCATCCACAGCTCCTAATACCTGACATGTCATTGGCTCGGAGTAAACATTTCTTACGTGAATGACACGATGTCAGTGCTACAGCCCTGGTTTCCACTATGTTTGCCTTGTTCTAAGCACAATATAAGGAGGTTTATGAAACTGAAAATAATACAATTTATTGAATACCAGCCTTTAAAAAATGAGAATAGGGTGCTTAGGTGAGCTCTTAGCTTTGCAGTACCCCAGGACCCTGTTCTTGGGGTACCTACCTCCTCTCTATCCACACTCACCCTGTGATCTTCCCTCCAGTGTCATGGTGCCAAGCACCCCCGGTTGGTTACACCCAGCCCAGATATCTGCCTGAAAATCCAGCTCGCTCATCCTCACTTGGTGTCTAGCCAGCCCCTCATCCTTAGCACGTCCGAATCTGCTATGCCCCTATTCTGCTACCACATTCGAGGGTCGACTGTACACCCACAATATAACTCATTCTTACCTGCCCCTGCTACCAAGAGACTCAGGCCCCATCACCTCTGAACTCCTACAACTGTCTCCTAACTGGGCTCCGGGGTGTGCCTTTGTCTCCTCTGACTTCAGTTCATTAGCTAGAGTCACCCTTGAGAATTATGTCACTCCTCCACTCAGAACCCTCAGATGCTTTCCATCTTAGCGCAGGATCCAAGCACACCAGAGCCCTCCCAGGCCTTCTTCCGGCTACTGTCCTGGTTCCTCCCTCACCGCTCTGCGGCCACGCCGGCCCCGTTGCTGTTTCTTCAACGTGCCCAGTACACTCCTGCCTCAGGAATTTTGAATTAGCTGGTCCCTCTGTCTGGAATGTTCTTCCCCAGGGAGCCACATAGCCCACTCCCTCACCTCCTCAGGCTTTGCTCAAATGGCATCTTCTCAGAACGTTTTTCTCAGATGTCCACTCTATTTAAAATTCACCTCTCCCACCGTCTTCCCCTTCCTTGATTTATTTTCTACTTTATTTTTTTCTAAAGATTTTGAGTAGTCATTCATGAGAGACCCAGAGAGAGAGGCAGAGACATAGGCAGAGGGAGAAGCAGGCTCCCTGTGGGGATCCCAATACAGGACTCGATTCCAGGGCCCCAGGATCACATCCTGAGCCAAAGGCAGATGCTCAACCACTGAGCCACCCAGGCACCCCTGTTTTCTACTTCTTTACCACACTAATATAATACTACACATACGCATATATAATATTTATAATATTACATATATGTGTATGTATAGATAACTTTATAATACATATATAACGTTGCTTATGCACATATGTAGTATTACATATACACATAGGCATGTCTAGGTAATTATATATATAATACATAGACAATATTACCAATATGCCTATGTCATTTGTTTACCATGTACCCCCCACTAGAATGTACGCTTCTTCATGGGAACGTCTGTCTAAGCTCAGGGTAGGATCTAGAAGAGCACTTGGCACGTAGTGGGCACTCAATAGCTTTCATTAAATTTATTAAAGTTGATGAAGCTAGGAATGAGGCAAGAACATGAAACACATGCTATGAGGTCTTTATAAGAGTTAGTACGGGCCACCAACTTGCCTCTCAGCTTTCCAACAGTCAATACCACACGTGGAAATGGTCTACTTACACGTGGACCATTACAGTTGGAATGCTTGTCTCTCAGATCAAACTCTTCAGAAAAATCATCTTCCTGATACTAGGACCAGAGAGAAATTTCTCCCATAAGCCCTTCTGAAGAGGTTGTATATCGTGAGCAGGCTCCTCCACCAGAACGTTTAGAGAACTATGGTAAGGCTCATAATGTTTCTTATTACATTCTCCAGTGTGGTTGATGCCTTATGCCAGAGTGTAATTAAGTAAAAGCAAGTGCATGCAGAGTCAGAACAATGTGGTCCACAGTCACAGCTTTTTATTTACCTGGGTTGTTTACCTTTTATAACCTTCAGTGCCCAGGAGCAGACATACTTCATGGCTCTTGGGGCTGCTTATCTCAATCAAGCTTCAGTTGAACACCAAATAGCAGAGAGTTCAAGCATACATCTGTGGAGAAATTTGCAGGTAATCTATGAGACAAGGCTTTCCTGGAAAATAAGGAGGTTACACCAAGATAGCTTTGGAGGTGCCATCATGGTCCACGTAAATAGCACATCTTGGAGCCTTGCAGTGCACAACCTGCACGACTGTATAAGGCATTCCTACTTATGAGGCTGGATAAGCGTAAAGACATAGGCTTTAACCAGTAACCAAAGCAGATATATTTATAAAAGTATAAAAAGTACACATATTTATAAAAGTTCCAGTGCCAAAAAAGAACACATAATATTCACTTACTAGAGAAATGGGCTAAAAGGGGCAGTAGTGGGCAGGACCAAGATGCTCCATTAGAAATAACTTGAAGTCGGATCCAACACAGAGAATGGCCACAAGAATGTTTGTCTGAAGATTTTCAAAGCCGGTAAAACAAACTGTGTCCTTCCCCACATGCTAGCTATAAAATACCTCAGTAGAACTCCCATTGGTTCCCATCGGGAGTGTGGTTTGCCTTTAAGTGCACAACTGTGAAGTAAACGTTGAGGTAGATGAGTGAGTTACAGTGGTCTTTGGGATGGCTAGCTATAAGCTGCTCAGATCGGGGCGGTTACCAAATCTAACAACTATGGTAAGTTTATCCACTAAAAAATTCAATTATATAAGACTTACGGTTAGTAGTATAGACATTCACTCCGCTGGGCATCCGTCACCTCTTCCACCCAGAGGTTCTTATCTTGCATATTTACAGGAAAATTGATACTTCCCTGTGTCTGTATGCGAGAAGCACATTTCTTGAATTTTTGTGATGAATCAAGGAATTAATTTTACACATCCTCCCTTCCCCAAAGATATGCAATTTTTGCCTTTCATCTATGGGAGGATATGAGGAAATTGCACGGTAATTAAGCTAAAAAATATGTAAGATGGTGATGACTAAGCAAACACCTCAGCTTTCATAATTGTGGCTAGCTCAAGTCTCCAGGAATGCATTCATAGGGGTGGGGGCAGGGAGTTCTCAAACCCTCCTGGAGAGCCTGCCGTATGCCAAGCACTAAGCTAAACACTTTGCTGAAGTTGAATTGAGATGGGGGTGGGGGTGGCGGTGGGGGGCATGACCCTGGACAGCAAGGAGCTCCCAGCCTGGTGGTGCAAAGTTATCTGGCACTGTGAGGCAGTGCACGCTGAGCCCACTGGGAGGAGCTGACCACGTGGGATCCCGGTGGATGAGAGGGCTCCAGGAACTCCAAGGGAGGTGGGCTCTGAGTTAGTTGATCTTGAAGTGGTGGCAAGTTGAGGTCCCATAGAGGAGAGGGGCTCACCAACCTCCTACCTCTGACTATCTTATGACCTCCATTCGTAAGAGGGAAGTTAGACACGTTAAGGCCACTGTATCTGTGGGTCTCTTTGCTCTGGCAGCTTCACCTCTAGCCTAACTGATACACCTGTGGGGTTGTTCTTTGGCTTCTCTCTTCTTGACCCATCCAGTCTAGTATGACTCAGCAAGAAGGAAGGAAGGGAGCCGATGACAAGAGGATCCTTGTGATGAGCCAGGCATTATCCTAAACAAACAAACAGATAAACAACTGTAACTTCCCACTGACTCTGCCAGGCAGGATGTATCACTCACATCTAGAGATAAAGATCCAGAGGTGCAAAGATTTTCCAGAATCACTCACAGCTAGTAAGCAGGAAAGACCAAGAACCCACATAGATCTGACTCTTCCTGTGACTCGTGTAATTGAGTGGAGACAGGTAGAGTGTCAGAGCACTGTGTCAGGTGTCCCCTGGGTCTGTCTTCACTCCAGGAGGGCAAGAGGTAAAATCCTTGATGTTCTACTGAATTCAGACAGGAGCAGGTGACCTGGGGAACATAGGGGCAGCATTCTTTTAGGACTAGATAGGCACTTGGAAATTTCTAGTTGAACCACTTCATTTTATGGATGAGAAAACTGATGATTAGAAAGATGAAGTGATTTGTCCAAAGCTCAGTGGTGCCTAAATAGCTCATGGCTCTCTTCAGCACAGCACGCTATGGACCTTACCTCCATGGCCTTCATGGACAAAAGCAAATGAGGCTGCGTGTTTCCTTGTAGACCTTTCTCCTGTGTCTCTGGGTTCAAGAAGCAGGTAATGAAGGAGAGTGCTGTATGTTGATGGAGAAGCCAAGGACAGAAATGTGCTTAATTACTGACCATTGACCACATATATTTATTTAGGCTGTCTCTCTGACTAACAATGGGAAACTTTGTCTTCATCAAAGAGACTCCAGGCCCAGGCAATAAGTAGAGAGGGATTTGAGGGAAGGGGCAGGGGTTTGGGTGAGGATGGGAGGGAGGAGGGCCACTGGGACAATCTGAGATACGTAATAGGGAGGCCATCACCACAAGTTGTCTGGGATCCTGAGGATTACAGCCAAGCTGGTTTGCATGTTGGAGCTCAGCACTGCCTTCCAGAAAAGATATTTCAGTGATGAAATAAGAGCTTTTGTATCTGTTTAGGGAGCTCACTACATTCCCTCAAGGCTCCTGACATAAGCAAGCTGAATCAGGAGCTGGCCCATTTGTTAAAGAGATGCAGAGATTTATTGGTTTCTCAAGGCTTCATTAACCGATTCTGTATGGGCGTATTTCCCTTCCTTAAATGGATCATTAGGAAGTATTGGACACAAATCAGGAATTCAATTTCTAAATAAACACATTTCTACCCACACAGATAACTTGACTCATTCTAATACAGGCAACTTCTAATAAATAAAAGATTTTTTTCACCTCGGAGGCTGACTTCTCACCAGAACCTAGGTGAGGATCTAGAGGGGTCTTTCCAGAGTCCCTGCATGGGCTGCTGTAACCCGACATGTTAGAGATAAAAAGCACCATAGACCTGAAAGTTTTAAATCTTATATGTTTTCATTTGCTGGTCACTTGGGATGATATCTGTGGATCATATTATTCTTCCCACTTGATAGATAGGCAAACTGAGGCTTCAAGTGACCAAGGACTGGCCCAAATCCACACAGTGAGAAACCATCCCCTTCCAGTGCCTTTTCCCACTTTCCCACAGCACCTGCTTTCTTGGCAGGTAAGTGAAATGCCACATATTAAAAGACTGGATGAGGGATCCCTGGGTGGCTCGGTGGTTTGGTGCCTGCCTTTGGTCCAGGGCATGATCCTGGAGTCCCAGGATCGAGTCCCACATCGGGCTCCCTGCATGGAGCCTGTTTCTCCCTCTGCCTGTGTCTCTGCCTTTCTCTCTGTGTCTCTCATGAATAAATAAATAAAATCTTAAAAAAAAAAAAAAAGACTGGATGAGCCACCAAGGACACTTTATTCATTCATTTAAACAATTTTTACTGAGTGCCAACTGTGTGTCAGGTACCATTCGAGATGGCAGGAATTCAGCAGTAAATAAAGCAGAGAAGAAACCCAAGGCTGGCTATTCTGGTCCTTTGATTCCTGTCCCTTTCTAGCTGGTCACACCTGATGTTCATGTAGAGCTTACTGGTTGACAATATGCTTTCCCGTGTGTGGTCTCCTGGACCCCAGGCCGCCGTCCTCAGAAAGGCTGGGTGTGTTGCCCACAGGCACATAGAGCTGTAGGCACGTTCCTACTGACCTTTCCTGACAGCATCCTCTCCGGTGGCCCTGAGGCTCATTGGCACTTTCTCCACAACCAGCCAAGGGTCAGAGCTACTGGTGGGAGCACCCAAGAAGGAGCCCTTGGGGCTGTTCCAACACCACTCCCAGCCCCCCTGGCCCACACAGTTTGATGGGTTTCCTGAGAGCTGAGTGGTAGGGAAGAGAGTCCCCCCAGCAATGGTAAGTTCAAAACCATCAAAGCCAAAGGATGTGACCACAGGCAGAGAAAAGACATAGGTGGTGGTGCCCTTCTCTTGTGACCTGTGTGTCACTTGGAGAGAGATCAGGTTGGGCCAAGGGTACACAGGAGCTAGAGATACAGGCTATGCAGCGTTAGACTGGGGCCTGGGCACACCTGAGATTCATATGTATTTGTTCTAAAGGCAGCTTTGGCCCTCCTGCTGGCAGTGAGCTTCTGGGGAGGCAGGGTCCCTCTGAGATCAGGGTGGGTTCAGCCTGTAGGAGGCAGGGAGTGGGGAGTGAGCACCCGACCATACACGGGAGGTAAGCAGGTTGTGTCTGAGATGTGCTGATGAGACAGATACACTGTTAGATCCTGGTCCACCTATGAGAGCTGTGGGACCTTGGACAAGATACGTAACCCCCTGAGCCTTGGAATCTCCTAGATCTAGAAAACAGGGACACTAACACCCACCCTGGCCCCATTGTAAGCACACACACGATACTTGAGATGCATATAAGGCAACTGCACACAGTAAGCCCTCTGTTTTGTGCTTTCAATTGTAATATGAGGGGCTTTCCCAAGTATGCTTTTCTCTTTTTCAATAAAGTTGTTTCCTGATCATGTAGAAAATTATGGCGATAGCTATTTTAGAAAACACAGAAAAACATAAAAAGAAAAACATTGCCTAAGTTCCCAGCACTTATACCTGAATGTAAACCCCTGGTTTAATTTCATGATTTAGCATGGCAGCAGCATGGGTGGTTTTAATTTTATAAAACAGATATTGGTGTCATAATACATTGGCTTACTAATAACGAAAGCATTTTGCATTCACGGTATCAATGTAGACAAAAAAAATTTTAATATGATTTGCTGTGACATTTTTAAACTTTCAAAATCGTCTCAACATGAGAAAACCTCTGCACACGTTTCAGTGACTTCTGAAGCACAATCTTGAATCAGTCTTTGTGGTTCCTAGTAACACCCCCTGTCTTATTCTTTTTCAGACAGTATAACTTACATTCTTTTTTTTTTTTAAGTTTTTTTTTATTTATTTACTTATGATAGTCACAGAGAGAGAGAGAGAGGCAGAGACACAGGCAGAGGGAGAAGCAGGCTCCATGCACCGGGAGCCTGATATGGGATTCGATCCCGGGTCTCCAGGATCGCGCCCCGGGCCAAAGGCAGGCGCCAAACTGCTGCGCCACCCAGGGATCCCCTATAACTTACATTCTTATGCAATATGCAGTATGGTATTAAGACCCAGTAGTTCTTAAACAGCATTACCAAATAACCAAATGAATCAACCTCAAATGCCATAAAAATAACCATCTTCATAGGGCACTTTCCCTTCATGGAATCTGAAGCTATCCCTTTTGGATGTTTCTACTTCGATGTGAAATAGGCTGTTAAGATTTCATTAGTGACTTCTCTATGTGGCTTTTTTATACAAGAAAAAAAGATGGTTTTGATTTCTTCCATAGTTCAAAATTTTCAGTTAAGACATGTTTCTGGAAGTCATAGGGTCCTGAGATGTTTCAAATAACAAAAATGAAGTCTCTGAATGCAGCTGTAATACATCCTTAGCCATACGACCAGTATATCTTGAAACCAAAAGTAAAATGATTGTCTAGTTCCCATAATCTACTTAATTCTTGTTTTAAAATCTAAATATTTCTATCATTTATAATTTCTGGTTTGGATGATTATTCTGGCCACTACCTTTATGATGTTTGAAGCCAGGTTAAACCAATCATCACATATTTTTCTAATTTGCTTCTAAGTCGTGACTCTCCTAGAGGCAACAAGTCTACCCAGTAGTCCGGTGAGATGCTTTTTCTTTCCCATAAATTCTCAGTGAGTACAGGAAGGCTCCTATCCTCACCAAGCAAGGGGCAAGTTCACCTGTACTTCTCATTCTTTGGAAAGTTAAATCTATATTCAGTCCCAAATTCCTGCTGAGCTAAATTTGTTTCATTGTCTCACAGTTCTGAGGAACCTCAGGGGAAATCACTCACTATATTTTGATATTGAGCTTCCTGTCCCTGAAGAATCACTGGAATCAACGAAATCTGTTGGACTCTCATAGGGTAACTGTACAGGCAGGTGGCTGGCACAAGCCAGTTCCTCTTCTCGGCCTTGTCACAGCCCCCACGTCTAGGAGACTGTTTTCTGGGACACAGATTTGGAAAAGAATGAACTTTTTTTTTTTTTTTTTTCCTGCCGTAGATGACCTTATGTAGTTTATCTGGGCATTTTGTAGCTTGTCCTAACTGTTCTGTTTAGCTAAGCAGCTAACCATTTTGGAGGTCTCTTAACTTTCATCATGTTCCTATTGGAGAGATTAGACATTGTTTTTTGTTTCTGTTTCTGTTTTATTTTTTTCGTAACATCAATGAAGCAATCCTCAGTATTACTGCAAAAGTTTCCGTTTTTAACATTTTGGGTTCAGATGCCATAATTTCTTAAGTACTGGTGGTGCCTCGACCCAGTCCTGGACCTGATGAACTCAGGAGCAATCCTTTGCTCCCAGTCAGGTCCCACTTCGGGGCAGCTAGCTGCAGGCAGGGACAGCCACTGGCTGGTAGAGGCCCCTCGGCTGGCCCTGCCCGTCTCAGGTAAAGGGGAAAAGCTAAAGCAGATGAATTTCTCTATGACTGTTTCCTTTGCTGTGCAGAAGTTTTTATCTTGATGACGTCCCAATAGTTCATTTTTGCCTTTGTCTCCCTGGCCTTTGGAGTAGTGTCTAGCAAGAAGTTGCTGTGGCTGAGTTCACAGAGGTTGCTACCGGTGTTCTCCTCTAGGATTTTGATGGATTCCTTTATCACATTTAGGTCTTCATCCATTTTGAGTTTATCCCTGTATACAGTGTAAGAGAATGGCCTATTTCATTCTTCTGCATGTGGTTGTCCAATTTTCCCAACACTATTGAAGAGATTGTTCTTTTTTCTTTCCTGCTTTGTTGAAGATTAGTTGACTATAGAGTTCTTGGTTCTCTATATATTTTTTAAGATTTTACTTATTTATTCATGAGAGACACAGAGCGAGAGAGAGGCAGAGACACAAGCGGAGGGAGAAGCAGGCTCCAGCCTGATGTGGGACTCAATCCCAGGTCTCCAGGATCACAACCTGGGCCAAAGGCGGCGCTAAACCGTTGAGCCACCCAGGCTGCCCCTTGGTTCTCTATTCTGTTTCATTCATCTGTGTGTCCGTTATTGTGCCAGTACCACACTGTCTTGATGATCACAGCTTTGTAATACAGCTTGAAGTCAGACATTGTGATGTCCCCAGCTTTGGTTTTCTTTTTCAACATTCCTTTGGCTATTCTGGGGTCTTTTCTGGTTCCATACAAATTTTAGGATTATTTGTTCCAGCTCTGTGAAAAACGTTGGTGATATTTTGATAGGGATTGTATTGAATATGTAGATTGCTCTGGATAGCATAGATATTTTTACAATATTTATTCTTCCAGTCTATGAGCATAGAAGGTTTTTCCATTTTTTTTGTGTCTTTCTCAATTTCCTAATACATATTCTGTAGTTTTTAGAGTAGATCCTTTACCTCTTTGGTTAGGTTTATTCCTAGGTATCTTACAGTTTTGGATGCAATTAAAAATGGGGTCAATTCCTTAATTCCTCTTTCTTCTGTCTCATTGTTAGTATACAGAAATGCAACTGATTTCTGTGCATTGATTTTATATCCTGCCACTTTGCTGAATTCCTGTATGAGTTCTAGCAATTTTGTGGTGGAGTTTTTTGGGTTTTCACATGAAGTATCCTGTCCTCTGCAAAGAGTGAGAGTTTGACTTCTCCGTTGCCAACTTGAATGCCTTTTATTTCTTTTTGTTGTCAAAAATAAAAGGCAACCTATAGAATGGGAGAAGGCATTTGCAAATGACATATCAGATAAAAGGCTAGTATCCAATATCTATTAAGAACTTATCAAATTAAAGAAAAAAGAACTTATCAAACTTAATACCCCAAAACAAAAAATCCAATCAAGAAATGGGAAGAAGATATGAACAAACATTTCTCCAAAGAAGACATACAAATGGCCAACAGACACATGAAAAAATGCTCCATATCCACTGGCATCAGGGAAATAGAAATCAAAACCACAATGAGATACTACCTCACACCTGTTAGAATGACTAAAATTAACAAGTCAGGAAATGACAAATGGCAAGAATGAGGAGAAAGGGGAGCCCTCTTACACTGCTGGTGGGAATGCAAGCTGGTGCAGCCACTCTGGAAAACAGTATGAAGTTTTCTCAAAAAGTAAAATGGAGCGACCCTACGACCCAGCAATTGCACTACTGGGTATTTACCTAGTGACTTTCTCATTCCCGTTCTTACTTGCTGTTATAGCGATTAACAGTAAAACCCATAAAAGACAAGAAGGTCTTTAAACGATGTCAGAGAACCATGAAGGGGACATTGAGAAGTTGGCCTGAGTTCCCAGGCTCTGGATAGTGACAGGAGGAAATTGATAAGTTAAAAGCTTTAAAAAAAATCTCAAGGGATAGAAGAAAGGTCAATGCGGGAAGGGCACCGATGGAGGTACTCCCGGTGTGGGTTTTCACTCCTGAACTACACAGAAGGCTCCCGGGGGCAGGGGGCAGCTCTGCCTCCCTTGCACCGATGTCTGAGTACAGCACTGGGCACACAGCAGGGCTCTCTCACAGGGACTGGGGGAGAATCTGAAAGTGGATTTAAATGTGGCCACTCACCAGAGGAAGGGACAGGGGAATGCTGGGCCCCGGTCAGCTCCAGGCATAACTAGGAGCAAGGGTCAGGTGGAAAAGACCTAAATGTCTCAGATAACCAGCTCTCAGCAACCTCGGACTCATTCTCCCAGAAAGGAGGGGATCATCCAGGCCTTTTGGGCCATGTGGCCTAATCAACTTTCCATCAAGCCATCAACAAGCTTTCCCCCAGCACCTATTTTAGGCCTAGGTCTTGGGCTGGTCCCTGCAGGGTGACAGATGAGGTGCAAGCTGTACATCTGCTTAGGAAGGACCTGTGGTGTTGGCAGGGAGGCCAGACCAGTGTGCCGAGGAGAGCACCACGGTCCACACCAGACTGTGGGATGTCAGACATGCCGTGGGTGTGAGTTGGTGCAGTGCAGCCCCGAGAATAGGAGTCAGATGGATGGGTCGGAGGACGCAGCAGGAGAAGTGAGGCTCAGGCCTTGGAGATTTCAGGGTGGCCACCCCAGGTCCTACTTCTGAGAGGGGTGAAGAGCTGACCCTCTGAGAGGTGGGAAAGCCTCACCTGCCATATTCTGGGCTCCCTCTCCTCCCAGCAGCCACCAGCTTCACACATCAGTGTTCCAGGGCTACTGGTGATGGGAAAAGGCAGGCAGGAGTGAAGGGCATAGACACAGCTCCAGATCCAGCTCCTCAACCAGGCCAACTTTTGCTGTTGGCTCTCTGGCTGCAAAAGTGGATCTTCAGGCTCATTTGCCCCTGTCAGGGAGGGGCTGGGGACGCATCCAAGGATGTCTTCTGAGACTCCCCGAATCAGACAAAAACCCAAACAGCCAGCTCTGCTGCAAGGGTCTGTCAACATCCTCATAACTGGTTACACGAAGTGCAGCATATTTATCCTGCTTAATCACCGCCTCACCCCTCTGAGGAAAACTGATTTCAGGCACTTGAGGAGAGAGAAATAGCAGTGACCTTTCTGTGGGCCTGATGATAACTGGTTCCTTATAAGGAGCAGACAAGAGCCTCATGCTCATGGCCCAGGAATGTGTGTCTCTGTGTGTGTTCTTTCTAACATTACCTAGTGTAGGGCCTCCACACCTGAGCCCAGCATTTCCAGGGCAGCGGAATGGAGTGGCCTTTCCTTCTCCCTAAGCCAAGAGAGTATTGATCGCTGCTGGTAATCCTAACTGTAAAGTTTCCCAAACAGCACTGTAATTGGATTACATGTGAACAATGAGCTGTTAAAAGGGGGAAAAATGTTTCCTCTTATTTGAAAAACAAACTCACCGCACTATACACTCCTGCCTTACAGTGGATCATTATATAACCCCTAAAAAAAAAAAAAAAAAAAAAAGAAGGGTCAAAATTCACAGTGGGATCAAAGCTGAACATCCCTCCAGGAGCTAACAGTAATAAGCCATCAGCGATCGCAGCTCTTCTTTACTTACAGTGCCTCCCCTGCATCAGACTCTGCACCTAACGATCTGTTCTTTCCTGCAGTTACACAGTAATTATGCCCATTTGACAGATAAGGCTATTGAAGTTCAAGGAGAGGTGTAGTCCCTTGCCTGAGTTCACATAGCTAGCAAGCGGAAACAGAGATCTGAACCCAAGTATTTCTGATTCCAAAGCCCCAGAGTTCTTTCCGTGGGAGCCACAATCACCTGCATGACTTTCCTACTCCCACAGACGACCCGGGTCACTTCTGGGCCACTCAGGGTGACAAATAAATACAGCCGCTCAAACTTGTCCTATTCTTCATGAAGACTTTCAGACTTTCAAGAATAAAAGAATGTTGTGTTTCCTCCTAAACTGTTTTTCCTTCCAATCTCGTGCTGCTCGGAAAAACTTGGAACCAGAGAGACAAATGTCTGAGTGTCCTCCCTGCTCAACAGTGGAGGAGCTCAGCCAGCAGGGAAGCCTGAGGTCTTCTTACAAAATACTTCATGGCTGAGCTGCCTGTGCCTGTCCCCTGGCTGCCTCTGCCACCCACCCAGGCTACGTGCCTCTGACTCCTGGAGCTAGTCAGCTGGGTCAAACACTCCCCTGTACTCTGCGGCTGTCCAGTCTGATACCTTGATCCATTATTCATTCAAACAGATATTCATTCAAAAAAATATTTTGTACTCATTATATGTGCAAGGCACAGTCCTAAGGTCTTGGGGATAAGACAGATAAGCCCTCTGGGAGCTGATATCCTGGACTGTGAAATAACTAACCAATCAATTAATTGCTTGACTGCATTAATGTAAGTCCTGCAAGGGTTGCTGAGTTGTTACGAGAGTGCAGAATTGGGGCAGGGATGGAGGTCCTGCTAGGATTGAAGGATCTTGCGAAATCTCCCCAGGAAGAAAACAAGATGGTTGGATGCACAGAAAGAGGGGTCAGTGGTATAGTGTGAGGCCATAGGGGTAAGCAAGGTCCCCTAATAGATCTGGACTTGATCTTTGAAACAGTGAGACTCCTTTGTAGGGTTTAGGTGGTGACTTATATGCGTGTATAAATCAGGGAAGAAAAGAATGATGTCTATACCAACAAATTCTAGATCATGCTGAGAATTAACAACTGCCTTTTGGCTTTGGTCCTTCTGAATCAGCAAATTTGTAGTGACTTAAAGGCTGTCACTCAGAGGGTGTCAGAATAAATGTTTGTTCTCGACAGTGGTGATTTAAGCTCAGGAAGTGGAAGTGTTTCCCCCACCCCTGCCAGCAGTCTGAACCTGGAATGGTCTTCCCACATAAGCCACACTCAGAGGTAGGCCCCTTGAGGCCCATTCACAGAGGTGGTTTTGGGGACAGAGAGTTGAGGCAAGGGGTAAGGCAAAGAGTAGAGTGGTGCTGGGACCTGGTCCCTTTTGTCAGGATTGTCTTGTCCCAGGCCCTGGGAAAGCATCAAGGGAACTCCAAACAGCATTTTCATGGTCTACCCTGACACATCTCCACCGAAGACTGAGACCTTTGGTTCTTGAGCCTTTTCCCATGGTGGCAATGAAGGCCTTGCCCCAGGGGACCCACTGAGTCCCCCTCTCACCTACTCTCCTGGGACCCAAGTGCTGAGAAGGAGGTATGCCATTCCCAACTGATTTCCTAGGAAGAATATTTATGGGAAACCTCAGAGCTAGCTGGGGCCTCACAAGGGGATGGAAAGGAAAAGTTGGGATATCAAAAAGGACATTTTGATCAATCACACTGGGAAGGCAGTGGGAAGGCAGCAAGGCAAAAAACCTCTTATGAGTGCAGCATGGCCCCACCAAGGGACAGTCTTGTCCCTTTGAAAGCTTGGCTTGTCCAGAACTGAGGAGGAATGAAACGCACAGACACACTCTCCATACGCTTCTGATTTAGGAGAATGTTAATGTTTCTGTAAAGTGCTGTTCTTACAATCATATTGGGAGACCACAGTTCTTTTTTTAACTTGTGAGAATATGTCTCCACATCTTAATAAAATGTGATTAAAAGAAAAAACTTCCTCCAAACATGACTAAATTCAGTGTCAGTGACCAACACACAGGCCAACTTGAAGCATTAGCAACCTAGCTGCAATGCGTGTTCCACCAAGCCCTTTTCCTAGTATTTTGTACATTATTGCACATCTGACAATTTTCCATGGAACTTATCCCCTCCAAAAAAGTGCTGGGAGTGAGTTCCCAGGAGGTGCTGCTCACATGAGTACACGGGCAGTGTGCAGTGCTGCTATCACGCGATGAAAAGAATGTGACAGAAAAGAGATAACGTCCGAAATGGCAAAAAAAAAAAAAAAAGTGGGAATCTAAATCAAATGTTGTCAGTTCTGCTTCACAACATTCATGAATTGATAACCAATTAGCAAAAGGCCAAATATATGTGTGTGGCATTGCCTGGGCAGTGGCCAGATCCAAGAGTATCATGTCTCCACGGCCTCCTGCTCTGTGGTGAACAGGCCAAGCCATTGTAGTCTTTGCCCAGGGCTGGGGCTCTGATCCCAGTGGAGGAGGAAACGTTTCCATGCTCTCCAGCTGATATACTGGCTTGTGCCTTGGCTGGAGTGTCAGGAAACTGTTCTAGAAGCAGCCAACTCTGCCTGTTATCTGTTGTGTGCTTTGGCCCAGTCTTCTATCCCTCGGAGTCTTGATTTCTGTATCTCCAAAATGACAGCAGCAGCTCAACAACGTTTGATTGATGACAGACTGTGTTTTGGGCTAAAATGCGTATGAGTTATCTTGCCATCCCTTCAATGACAGTGAGGTTATGGATAGAAGACATTGAGTAAGTACTGCATGTGAGGCGACCTGAATATGAGAGCAGCCCCATTTACCCAATGAGAGTTTAAGAGAGGATTTCGTTGGGGGCGCCTGGGTGGCTCAGTCAGTTAAGCATCTGCCATCAGCTCAGGTCATGATCCTGGAGTCCTGGGATGAACCTCTGCGTTGGGCTTCCTTCCTGCTCAGTGGAGAGTCTGTTCCTCCCTCTCTCTGCCTCTCCCCTCTGCTTGTGCAGTCTCTGTCTCTCTCTCTCTCTCTCAAATAAATAAGTAAAATCTTAAAAAAAAAGGATTTGATTTATTGATGTGAATATAAAAATGTATCAGGATAGAAATGAAAGAGACAAATATCTACATATAATAATTAATATCTTTTAATTATTTATACATACTTAAAATCACATACACTGTTAATCTATAAACACTGATTAATAGTTAATAATCATGTTTATAATGCAGACATACGGCTTTACCCATTCCCAATGCAAAGCTTTTAATGGAATGTTTCCAATGTGCCTTATGCTTTCCAGAGCATCTCATCTGCATATCCATCCAGGTTGCCTTCGACATTCAGCACTTTTTAAAACCTAGGTGTGATACTGTTGGAAAATTTACCCCAAGTTCAATAATCCTTTCTTTATTTGTGACTTCATAAGACAACCACTTATTTTTAAAAGACAGTGTGCAGTAGTATTGATTTTTAACATGATCTTTATATGATTTGTTCATGTGGCCTCCAACATTCAGCAGTTGAGGAGTCAGATTCCCAGAAGTAAGTACCAAATGTGTGTCAGATTTCTCTTTCCCCTACTTCCCTGTATTGCCAGAAATCTTCCATAGGATCCTACATCAGCATTGTTTTAGATGCCTTAAGACTAATAGATACTCATTTTGTTGTTCCAGATAAATTGATTGAAGAAGTGCCCTGTAAAGTTCCCAACGTCGGATGACTCCGAAGTATAATTTCAGAGGGAAAAGTCATGATCACATCTGACAATGCAATTAAAGTTAGAAGGTATTCAAAGTCCCAACTGCCATCATCCTGACAAGACAATCACAAAATATCCTTGCCTTTTGTTCAGTGGAGACAGATTAGAGTTTTCCCAAAGGAATCTTCCCAAGAACCAAAAGAAATGTAAGAACTAACTAAAGACACAGACTGTGGTTGCACAGCCCCGCTCGGGGTCTCAGTGTTACCGCTCCTTTCTGCATTCTGCAGACTGCAGGCATTTCCCTGTGCTTTCTGTAGCTTTGCTCCCGTCTACATCACTGTGGGATGAGGGTGGGTGGGGACGATAGTAGAAAGCCACCGCAATTTGGAGGAAGGCGAATGGAATGCAAACCCACATCTACCTCTCGCTGGCTTTAAGACTTAGGGTACATCTCTTCACCTGTCCAACTGATGGTTTCCTCATCCATATAATGGAGATAAATCTCTTAGAGAATCTCTGAAGATTCTCTCTGGAGATTAACTGGGATTACATATCCAAGATACCCAACCTGGGACCAGTCTGTGCTGAGGTAAGGGTTGTTGGACCTGTCGACAACTATCAAGTCCCTTCTGTTCCCTGTGTATTTATTTCCCCGGGTGGACAGTGAATGCACAGGGGAGAGATGGCTCATTTCCCCTTTTCTAGGGACAGCATAGCAAGACAGTGCTCATAGGAGCTACTCGGAACCACTCCATTACCTTTTTTCCAGTGAGGTTAAAGTTTTGTTCGATTTTTACTAAAAGAAATAGCTTCGTCATCAGTGACCTCAGGTTCGCTTCTTTGACGAGCATCTGATCTGGAAAGAGCACCCGCCACCACAGTCCAAAGTTATTCCTTGATCTTTGGAGATGAAGCAAGCATGTGATTCTTCCCACCTGCACAGAGAATGTTTTTCTCAGGCAGAGGAACGAGGAGGCCTTGTCGGGCTACCTCTGCATCCTGAGCCAGCCACACACATTTCACAGGGCCTAACAAGGCTTAGTTCTTCCAGGGCCTAAAGAGAAGCAACATCCCTCTCCTTCTGTGGTCTACCTTCAGTCAGGCTCAGCAAAGCACAACAAAAAATCAGTTTAACTCTCTCCTAGAGGGGCCTCTCCCTGTTGAAGAACAGACCTTGATAAAAATCTAGAGATAGAAGGTGAGATCCTGAATCATGCCTTAGCTGAAGACAAGCACATCAAAAATTAAATTGATTTAATTAATAATTGAATCTTTCTGAATTAGTGTATAACAGAAACTTGGGGGGTGGGTGGAGGAGAGCAGAAAAAGATGAGTTGTGGAGGGGTTGGCAAGAAAAGATGACAAGGCACACGGTTGGAAGGACAACAAACTGCCAAGAACAAGGTGGTCAGCTTGACCATCTACAATCGTTTGCTCTGCGGTGATGTGACCCTGTCACAGCCTCCTCGCTCCTCCAGGGAAACCTGTTTCACAGGCATTCACACAGATTTGGTGGAAATCCAAGGAAAGGGCTGAGCTCCATAAATGGGTTTCCCTGGCATGAAACTAGGCCAGCATCTACAGAACAGGAAGCAGAATTAGAAACTGAATTCAGGGGACGCCTGGGTGGCTCAGTGGTTGGGTGTCTGCCTGTGGCTGGGAGCATGATCCCAGGATCCGGGATCGAGTCTCACATCGGGCTCCTTGCAGGGAGCCTGCTTCTCACTGCCTGTGTCTCTGCCTCTCTCTCTGTGTCTCCCGTGAATAAAGAAATAAAAATCTTAAAAAAAAAAAAAAAAAAGAAACTGAATTCAGTAGAAACAGAAATTTAGAACCAAGACTGACCACAAACAAGCCTCCTTAGTTTTGCAGATATCTGGAGGGGTGATTCGTATTCTTATGAGTCTGTGAATGGCCTTTGAGCCCAGCCTGGTGTGTCTCAAGGGACAAGGTGGGATTCTCTGGGTGTCATGCTCATGGCACATCCTGGATCAACTCAGCCAGTTTGTCTCAGCGTCTTTGGAGCAGCCTTGCCAGGATCTCAGGGGTGTGTGCCCCTAAAGCAGTGGGCTCTGTATTGCATAATCTTGGACTTAACCACCATCTTCCTAGCCCGTCTCCTAGAGTAGATTCAGGATCAGCAGGCAAGATTCTTCAGCAATCCCTCCTTCCTTTGTTCTGGGTCCCCAGCCTTCATCAGGCTTACATCTATCATGTCCCTCTGATAAGGAGGTGAGCAGGTGGTGGCCCTCACTGCCACCTGCAAGGGGTGCCCAGACACCTCCCTTCCCCCTTCAAGATATATAGAAAGAGTCCCAGAGAGTTTAATTGTAGGACACAGCATTAGGGGGAGGCTCTTCCCATGAATCACAGCATCCTCCCCATCCCAACCCTGACTCCTGTGTTCCTGAGACAAACTAGCCAAAAGAAGGCTAGTTTGGGACATCTTTTGGGTGTTTACTTCTCTCCTCTGCCAGGCCCAGCATTATCTGGTCTCTCTATATCACCCAGATGTTTGATTCCTAGCCAGGGTCTCTCCCTTTCCCAGACATTCTAGATGGGTTTGTAGAAGCTGCCATGTTGACCATGAATCCCTCAGCCTTAGACCTGACATTTCTTTCCCCTCCAACTTCTCATCCTTATCAGCTGCTTCCTTGCATAACATTTAATAGTGAAAAGCCAGGGCCCCACAGGCCCACATTTCTCTTGTCTCCCCAAGCCTCAGCAGACTCCCTGGCTGATGGTTTGCCCTTATCAGGATCCTGCAAGATCTCTGCCACCTACATCTTCTGACCTGCCCGCCCTGTTCTTTCTGGGGACATTTCCCCATTTCCTGGCTCTCCCTGCCAGGATGCTTTGTGGCAGAACCAATGGCTTGAAGTGTTGCTGGACCTCTGGGAACATAAAGACAAACATATCGAGAAAACCCTACATTTTAACTTACCACTCTCCCCACCAACCAACCTGCTCCTTACTTGCCCAGGGCATTTGTAAAGTGTCCCCAGAGCTTGGTCATGGCCTCCGGTACATCTTTCTACCCCTTAGGAAACTCCGCCTTCCCAATACCTTTTAGACTCTGCAGAATTCACTGTGGTCTTCCTGTTTTGAATAATACGAGCTAAAATTTATTAAGCACTTTGTATATGCTTATGTGCACTGTACTTACATGCACACTGTACTAACAGCCACTTTACATTAATTGTCCCATTCAGTTCTTACAGCAAGCTGTAGGATAAGAGCTATTATGATTCCCTCATCCTACAGAAGAGGGAATTGAGGCACCGAAAGGCTAAGTAACTTTCCCACATGCCCAGAAAGGGCCAGAATCATGGGTAACACACAGCTAACTCTACAGTCTGTGCTCTTTATGTCTATGTTATACAGCATCTTACTGGGCCTTATAATGTCTGTCAGTTATTTCCTTAAAGAGAAGAACTACCGACTTCCTGCCCACCCGGTGAGTATATGAGTATATGTGGCCAATTGTCCTTAGCCTGGCTCATGTAATGGGTATCAAGTAGTGTTTGGTGGATGGATGGATGGATGGATGGATGGATGGATGGGTTAGTTGATGATGGCTAGATGGTTGGATGGATGAGTGGGTAGATGATGGGTAGATAGGTGCATGGATGGGAAGACTGCCACGTGATCTAAGATCTTTTTGTGCAGAAGAACATTTTGGAACACAAGAAATGCGGATAACCCAGAGCTGCACCTTCTCGGGGTGTTCTGTTGCTTTTTTTCTCCAAATCCTAGATGCTGTTCTCTTTGCAGGAGGAGGGCTTTCTCCAGGTACCTTACCCCACAGAACAAATAGAGCAGCTGTATTCCTCCTAACAGTTATTTCCGCCTTGTATTTATTTTCTTAGATGCTTCATGCTAGCTTTGGAATTCAAAACAGATTTGCTCAAGGAGGCTCAGCTTTTAGTAGGGCTAGCTGTTCTCTGATCCTGGTGGGGGCCCGTGGCCCACGCCTGACTCAGGAGTTCAGGCTGTGGGATTTTTGTTTATGTCTGGAAGTCTAAGGCACCCCTGTTGTGCAGAAACTGGGAAATACACGTGTCCCGACACAGTGCCACAAAACAGAGGCTAGCACCGGGTATGGCCCTTCCTTTTAACCCAGAACAAGCCCATGGAAAAGGTGAGCCTGCAGGATGAGAACAAACTTGCCTTCAGGCCCTCTTCCTCCTTCGCTTCCAGGTTCCCACCTATCTTCATTCCAATCTTGCTACAACATTCAGACCTCTCTTCTTGTTCTGTTGGTTCCACATGACAAACTCACTCTTGCTAATATATTAGTCAGTTACTACTTTCCTTTCCTGTTAGAAAGAAGCGCCTCAGTAAAAGCCAAGTTAAACTCAAAGGAACCATTGCTCACATTACCCCAAGAAGTGCTATCCACTGAGCTTGTCATTCAGGCTAGCCTATTCTTTTGAGATTTCGTTTTGTGTATTCCCTTATTAACCTGAAGTCAAATGGGTCTGGAGAACAACTCAAGGCCATATCTTTCTTTCATTGATTCTGATTATCTCTAGAGAGGCTCCCTCTCCTACTCAGAACCAGGATTTGGGGCACAAATATGCTGATTGCTCTCACCAACCAGGACCCGCAGCCCATGTCTCACTGCCAGGACTGTAACTTCCCAGAATTGGACTGCCCTGCCCCTTACCTGGGGCCGGTCTGCCCCTTCAAAGTGACCAACAGGTCTGGCCATGAGGTCTGGGCTGCCAGGTGCCTCTGGCAGGACCTGATATTCATCTTCATGTACTTGTGGTACAGAAAGGTAGAGTTACCTCCACAGGAAAGTTTTCAAGATATTGATATTACCTGCATTTTGGCCTGGGCATAAAAAAAAAAAAAAAAAAAAGGAAAATTGTATTTGCCCATCTTTCGTCTCACTCTAAAGCTTTTCAAAAAACCCGACGTGCCCAGCTCTGATCTTTTTGTCTGATTATGAGCTAAGATTATAAGTAAACCCTGTGAAGTCTCTGCAGGAAAGGTTTTATCTCTGAAAGAATAAATAAAGCAAGTTCTTTCCCAATGCTCCAAATCGTTTTTGTCATTGAAATGACAATGAGGGATTTAGCTGTCATATCCAATGTGAAATTTAATGTGAAAAGTGAGTTAAGTCTTTATGCCCCATGAGCTGTGAACAAACCTGACCAGTATAGGTGTGTCCCAGTTCCTGGCAATCTTTCATGCTGGGGCCCCAAGCTTCTTTTTAATTGAGGTGGGAAAATGATTAGGAGGGAAGATGTACTCCTGGCAGGGAGAAACTCCTAAGTGCAGTGCCTATGTGAAGACTGGACAAAGGCATCCTGTCTTCTGGGAGGATACGGTGTCCCCTGGTCCCAGGGTTCAACAAAGCAGAGGACAGGCTGGTATCAGCCTTGACTCCACCCCTTGGCCCATGGAGTGTGAAGTAGCCCCAGCCCTTGGCTGCTCAGTTTTGTGAGAGGGTTTCTGTCTTGCTCCAGAGAAGGTTATTAGTGCCTCAGCCCTTGAAATGCCTGCTTTAGATTTGCCCACCAGAGACTGGAGGACAGGAATGAGTCAGTGATGGGGCAATGAAGTGACTGGGTTCCCAGGCTGGCTGAAGGCTGCATCAACCCTGCTCATCCAGAGGCATTCATTGTCCATGTCCGCTCAGCAAAAAAGGGCATTGAATCTCAACCCATGCAAACTGCAGATCTCTCTGAAATCATCTACCAAGATAGCTCTTGGATATGTAAGGCATAATTGAAAGAATTTCAAAGCTGGACACATCTGTAAGAGGCTATCTGGACACTCCTAGCCTTTAGGCAAAACCACCTCTATGTTACGCTAGCATTCCTGGTAGCTGATGGAAAGGTTGCTGGTTTGCGGCTTCCTTGGAAAAAGGTTTTGGAGACTCTCAGGACTTCCTGAATGCTTGTATTTATAATTATACTTTGTAATAGAAGAAAAATTCTCTATAAAATCAAATATCCCCACTCCATCCTCATCCTCCTCTTCTTCCTCTCTGGTCTGTTTCCTGGGAGACCACTCCGAGAAAGTGGTTAACAAACAGCAAGATCTTCGAGTGAGTGCTCAGCACCACATCTGTGAGGGAGTAAAGGAAGCAGTCCTGGGTAGGGATAGAGGCTGCACTGCAGTGCCATTGTCACAGTGGCCACCATGGCCCCAGCTCAACCCAATAGAACATGCTCCTTACTCCCAGCATCAAAGGAATCTGTCCCAGGAAAGGACGGATTGGAGCAGGTGCCTATGCCCACTCCTTGGTTCATTAAGTTTTGGCTGGGGGGGATGAGCAATTACGATTGGGCCAGCCCCTGGTCATATGGCCACCAATACCAGAGTGACAGGAAGGCTTGACAACAAAAATACCCACCACATGCCTCTAAGGCTATCTACCTCTGCAAATATGAGTGCCTAATAGAGTACCTAATAGGAGACACTCAATTGATGGTCATTAATTCCTCCATTGGCAACATCAGAACTAATGCAAACTACCTTTTCCCTAAAGTCTTGGGGCAAATGGGTGCTGATAAAATCAACATCGGCTCAAACCTCAGTCCCAAATTTGAACTGAGCCTGAACTTCTCTGAAAAACTGAGAATGTTTAGCAAACATGTTCCTCCAACAAATTTGATCTTTGAGTGTCCTTATACTTTCTGAGCCAGAATGGGCCTGGATCCTGGGAAGCATCATGAGGATGCTTATCTCCCTAACAGCTTCAGTGATCTGAAAATATTTCCCAAAAACAGACAGTCATCAATGTTTTTCTGACCTTTTCATAGAGCCAAAGCACTTGGATGAAGTGTAGAAAATTCCTGTCTCTGAACTGAGTATCAGCTTCTTGTAGGGTCTCATTCCTAAGAATGAGTCTTATATGTCTTTCCCCACCTCAAAACCTGATGCCTCTCCAGAACCTCATAAAAGAATTAGGGACAGAGAATTCTGGGCCCTCAATGACAATCCTACCACTCTTATTTCTCTGCCCCAGCACTACCCTGTGGCCAACTGGGTGTCCAGATTTCCCTAAACTCCAGGCCCTCTGCCCTCTGCATCTATAACATGCCATCCACTCTGCGGAGAACATTCTCCTTGTACTTCCCACCCACCCCTCAAAAATCCCATTCATTTTCAAGGTCTTCCTCAAAGCTCTCTCCTCCTGGAAGCTTTTCCTACCCTTTTAACCAGCTGTGGTCTTAGAATACCTTTTAATTTTTGTATGGAATATACATTGTGCCTTATGCCATGTTAGCTTGAATGATAAGCTTTATAATTCAACTCAAGGACATTTATCGAGAGCTTACTACATGTTGGAGATAGAGATGCATGGGATAAAATTAACCCAAGCAACAGGGGGGCTGTTAGTAGATCTTACATATTTCAGTTGATAGATTTCCATTATTTAAAAAAAATATTTACTTCTTCTAGCCCAGATAATTCTTTTGCTACCTGCTCAGAGCCTTGCTGTCCTCAACTATAAAATAAAAGCTTTGGGCTACATGGTCACTGATGATCCTTTCTCACTCTGCAGTGGGTCTTTCTTACATTCTATAGTCACCTTGTCAGTACTTCCAATGATTACTCTGTTCCTCTATCATCCAGTGATACAGTGTCCCTCTGAGCTTCAGAGAATTTGGGGCAAAAGTTTGAAATTAGTATGTAATCAGCATATCTATGTTTGCTGAGCATGGTCTGCCTGGTGGTCAAGGCAGTGATAAGCCACTACCTCTATCTAGACCTTCATCACCTCATCTGTAAAATGGGATATTTGCAGTAGAGGCCACTATGGCCCCTTCCAACTCTGATGTTCCTTGATTGATTATAATTCTTTCTCTGCTCCCACAAAGAGCTCATTGTGTTCTATAAGGACATGTCTGCCAAGCATGGAAACATATACTGAACCACTCCCAACCTCACCGAGGGAGATGAGTTGACCTTTAAGGTGTCTGCAACTTGCTCTAGAAAACTTGAAATTTAGTCACGAGCCCCCATTCTCAGTACTTTGCTGTGGAATCAGTGGATCAAATTTAACCTCTGGAGAGGAAAGAGCAGTAGCCAACACTACTGGATTGAAAATTTACTTTCTTTACTTCCTCTCCCACCTCCCTTTGTCCTGTTTGCTGCCTTTAGTCGTGGCCCTGTTCCTGAATGGAAATGAAGCACTGCCTGTGGCACCATGTTGACTCCTCACCAGACTCAGCAAGCTTGTTGGCCAGCTATCCATCACTCAAAAAACATGATGTTCAATGACAAATTTGGTCAATTAATTCAAATTTTTCTGAGTAGAAAAGAATCTTTTTTTTTAAACTGACTTCCTTTTAGCCTACCATATTAACCATGTATTCCATCTTCCCGTAAACCATGCTGGTGGATGCCCCACAGTAGAGGGCTGCACATGCCCTTGGCTCCCACCAGCTGAGCTCTGTGCTTACTGAGAGTCAGGTGAGCTTGTCTCCCAACCTACTTACAGTAGTCCTTGTCATGGTGGTAATGTAATTTACCTGTATGTTATATAAGTCAATTAAGTGTGAGTGCAAAGAAGAAAGTTGTTTGTTATATAAAAACCAATGTAAATGCTCAGTAGGAATAACCAAAACTAAATTCCTAAAAAGATTTGCAGTTGAGTTTGCTGTATGGAATAAATGCTGGTGTTTGGTAGCAAATAATAAAAATATAGAAACATTCTACACTCAGATTGCTGTGTACTGTCTATATCTTCTTGTTCCACTTTGAAGAAACCATAATTAAAAATTATAGATGACACATTCTGACTCTAGTCTATATAAAAGAAACAGCACAATTGTCAATCAAAAGGACCCATACTCAAAAAAAAAAAAAAAGAAAAAAAAAAAAAAAAAGAAAAGCCTTAGCCTGATATCAAAACTTTGGCTAACATAATAGGTTTTAAAATATAATACATAAGATATGTTTGAATCAATTGTTGCTTTTCATGTATTAGATGTAAGAAGATTTCTTTTTTCTTTTTTAAGATTTTATTTATTTATTCGTGAGAGACAGAAAGAGGCAGAGCCCTAGGCTGAGGGGGAAGCAGGCTCCCTGTAGGACTTGATCCCAGGATCTTGGGATCATGCCCTGAGCCAAAGGCAGACACTCAACCACTGAACCATCCAGGCATCCTTGATCTAAGAAGATTTCAACTGGTCATAGATGACAGGGTTCTACAGCCTAGGACCCAAGTATTTTATGGAGTTTTTCTGTTCACAGTTTACATTAAGATCTTGGAGTGCCTCCATAATTTTTAGTATTATTATAAAAATTTCAAGCACATATAAAAGTCAAGAGAAAAGTAGAATGAGCCTCCATATCCCATCATCCAAAATTGCCATCCATGTTTCCTTTATTTCTTTTTTTTCCTTTCTGATATTTTAAAGCAAATTTCAGATACTATGTCATTTTTATCCATACTTACTTTAGTAGATACCTCTAAAAACTATAAAAATAAACATTTTCTTATTTAACCGCAGCACCATCATCATGCCTGACATAATTAGCAACAATTCCATGATGTCAAAATATACGTTGTGCACACTCAGTTTCCTCCAAATGTCCCCCAAAATGTCTTTTTATTGTTGTTTGGTTCAAATCATGATACAAATACAATGTACACATTAGATTTGGTTATGTCTCTTGTGTTTTTCTTTTTAATTTTTATTTTGTTTTGAGAGAGAGAGTATATGCACACAAGTGGCCGGAAGGGGCAGAAGGAGAGAGAGAGAGAGAGAATCTTAAGCGGCTCCACCGTCAGCATAGAGCCCAACTCAGAACAATATTCCCTCATTTTTTTCTTTTTGCTATAGACTGTTGAAGAATTCTTACTTTTCTAAAGAGAGATGTGAGAAATTCCAAAGAATAGTAATTGACAAGGGGTTAATGGTAAGGAATCTCAGAAAATGTTGGAATGAACTCAAATTTTTTCAAGGTGGTCAGTGAGCTGATGTTCTCATGGCCCAGAGAAAAGTCTTTACTCTCTAAATGACAGAATTAGCAAGGATCTGGAGTCTGGATTGAAAGACGAAAGGTTTAAAGTTCTGAAATAGGTTTATTTTATCAAGAACAAAGGTTCAAGCCATCAAGGAAATGTAAATCAAGACCATAGTGAGATATAACTTCACACCCACTAGACTGGCGATAACACATATATAATATATAATGATATATAACCCACTAGATATGCAAAATGGTGCACTGAAATGGTGCATTGGAAAACGTTCTGGCAATTTCTCAAAAGGTTAAACACAGAGCTTACCACATGACCTAGCAGTTCCACTGCAAGTTTATACCCAACAGAACATATCCACACAAAAGCTTGTACATAAATGTTCATAGCAGATTATTTGTAATAGCTTAAAAGTGGAAACAACTCCAGCTCCCAGATGAATGGCTAAATTAACGTGTGACAACCATACGACGGAATATTACTCAACCTAAGGAGGAATGCAGTATGATAGATGCTATAACTTGGATGAACCCTAAAAGTAGACTAAGTGAAAGAAAACAGTCCCAAAAGACACACATATGAGTCCATTCATGTGAAATGTTTAGAATCGCCAAGTCTGAGAGGCAGAAAGAAGACACGAGGTTGCCTAGAACAGGGAGACGGGGGAGTATTAGAAGCCGTGGTGGCTGAGGGGTGTGGGGTTTCTTCTAGGGGTGACGAAAATGTTTGGAATGGGTGGTGATAGTCGGATGCCCCTGTGACTATACCACAAGTCATGGACTTACATACTCTAAAGGGTGAAGCGTGTGGTATGACGTCTATCTCAGCAACTCGTTAGCGCATCTGCACACACACAAAGGTTCATGAGTCCGTTTTTAGCCACCTTTGAGCACGCAGAGGGACCCTGCCCAGGAGGGTCCACCTCCCCAGGAGGCCTGCCTTGCTGTTTCTGGAAAGGATGAGTCAGCACCAGTGCGGGCCTCCAAGGCAGAGCACATGGGCTCCTGCTCCCTCCAGCCTTCTGGAGCGGGTGGGTCCTGGGTTATGACCTGTCCAACCTCTTGACCCTGGTTTCAGTACCATGAAAGGAAACCCAACAGGGTCATAAAGGAAAATTCATTTTCGTTTTCCCCCACCTGATTCCCTGCCGGGCAGACCACACTTCCCCTCAGGCCCGCGCTAACCCTTGTTTCCTGCCTGCTTTTCTGGAAGCCGGTGCAATGGAGGGCCAGAGGTCTCACTGTTAGGGAAGTGGGTGGGGGGGCTGTTGGTCAGCCTCCTCACCCCCTGAGCATGTGGGAAACACCCAGAAGGGAGGCCGGAGGTGGGCTTTCGCAAGCAAAGGGTTAAGGTAAGACTCTGTTTCCACTTGGGTTCAGGCCGGGCTCTGCGTGTCTGGTGGGCTTGTTGGGCAATTCTCAGCAGGAGATGCCAGCCGAGGAAGAGGGAGATGCTGGGGCAGACGCTGCCTTGCCTGATTTTGAAATCTTCTCCAGGCTGTTCAAACCGCTGCTCTTGTCAGAAATGGAATCTGCCCGGCCCACGCATCTCCAATTATCCCTCTGGCCGCAGGATCCTGTGTCCATCTGGCAGAGGCACAGGCCTCAGGAGAAGCATGTGGACCCGCTGAGGTGGCACAGCAAGTGGGTCTGCAGAGAGCCTCTGGGTCTGCTGTTATAGGGAAGGCTCCATTTACAGGAGGGTGGCTGTGGGTGGGCCAGGCTCCCATGAGGCTTTGAGGGCTCCCCTGGGAGGGCAGCAGGCCTTACAAGCTCCCTCCCTCCTTGCTCCCATTGCTCCCCTTCCTTGTCTCACTCAGAGGAAAAGTAGCCACAGGCCACAGCCCTTCCTCGTGGCTCCAAGGAAACAGGTAAATAAACAGAAGACAAACATCAGGAAGGAAGAGGCCAACTTACAAAACACATGCATCCAGAGAGGAGAATCCAGAAAAAAGGTGACGTGGTTGTTTGGAGCCCCCACTCTAGATGCTAAAGAAGTGCGTTCTCTAACCCCAGAGCAACTGCCACCCCATTCCCCTATTCTTGTCCCCAGCCCTGACCCCCATCCTGGGCACCTCACCTTCTACATGTCCTCTGTCCCCTAACCTCACGTCTGTCCTTCCCACCAGCACCCAGGCCCTGCGGTCGGGCAGGTGGGAGTTAGAATCCTCGCTGGGTGACTGTGGGTGGGTCTCTTAGCCACATGCTTCCCATTTAGGCCCTGCGGGTCCCTGGGAGTCCTAACAGCGCTCACCTCATGGTGCTGTGGTGAGGGATAAATGAGAAGTGCGTGCGCCATGCCCATAGTTAAGTGCAGAAGGTTGTTTTTTTTAACTCTCTTTTCTCTCTCGTTTTCCACTCTTTTCACCCTTTCCACAGTTTTTCCTTCCTTCTCCCGAAGTTAAACTTTGTCAGGCCCAAACCTCCACCTCAGCTTCAGCTGTGAGCTGGGGGTGCCTCATTCCCAGCTGGCTTCCAGGGTGCTCTGTAACATCCCTCTGCCCCCCTCTGCCCAGCTCTGGAGTGCCCTCCACTGCTCCCTGGGCCGTGCCTCATGCACGGGAAAGGGGTCCCAGCAAGGGTCGGCACATCGTCGGTGGCAGCCCCACACTGTGACTTGCAGTAATTGTGTGTACGATGACCTTCAACCCCGTGTCAGATGTGGAAACCAGGGGCTCTTAACTGTGGCCTTTGGAGGGCCTGAGCATGGTCCTCCAGAGGCGGCAGGCTCCTTGGGGGGGCGCAGCTCCAGTTGGCTTCCTTTTTTGACTTTGTCAGCCCCTTGGTGCAAAAACACTGCACATGTGCTGTCACTGCTATCTGGACCCATTTCAGCCCCTCGGAAGCACCCAAGCAAGCAGGAAGGGGCTGAGGCTGGGGGGAGTGGGGGTCTTTGGTCAGTTCTAGAACTCCATAAATAAGAATCCAACCTTTCACTCTGGGGCCCACATATCACACTGTCACATCCAAGCCTTGTAACTCCCTCCCTTCCAGTGGGAGCACAGTCCCTTGGGGCGGGGGTGATCAACCCTTCCCAGGTACCTAGAGAAAGCTTAGGCTCTGGAAGGCAGCACTCACCAGGAAGGTTTTATGTCCTGAGACTCCTGTCTGTCACTGTGAGGTCTTCTGACTATATGGCAATATCTGTCCAGCTGCTGAGACGCAGCCTGCCCTGCCCTGGCCTCACTCTTATAGCAAGGGCCTCCGTGGTTGACGGAGGTCACCAGTATTAGGGTTCTCCAGAGAAACAGAACCAACAGGATGGATAGAAAGGTGACAGAGACATAGATGAGGGAGAAGAACTTTCTTTCTACCCTTCTAAATTCTCAGCTGAAGTCTATATAACAAGACAGATTAATAAGAGAAAAATAAACAGCTTATTAACATGTACATCTCATGTATACACGGGAGAAATTCGGCGATGAGTAATTCAGAGACATGGCTAGAATTCAGGCTTAAATACCATCTTCAGCTAACCCAGAGGAAGAAGGGTGTGGGGAGGCCAGCTATGGGATGGCCAGGAAAAGGACAATGAACAAATGTAATTTGTTAGGCAGATTTAAGTTGGTGCTTTAACCTCTCTTTAGTCTCTACTGACTTAGTCACATTTCTCTTTCTGGTACAGAGAAGAGAAGGAGACACCCTTAGAAATGAAGATCTCCTTTTTAATGTAAATTTCCTTTACAAAAGGGTAACTTCTGTTTTCAGAGCTTATCTTGGGTGCACTGTTTTTGAAAATTCCTAACCTCAAAAAATTCCAACCTCAAAAAGGCATATTTTGGGGTGGCATATTCTGGTCTCCAAAATAGATTGAAAGAGATTTATTATAAGCAACTGGCTCATGAGATTATGAAGACTGATAAATCCCAAGATCTGTAGAATGAGTTGACAAACTTGAGACCCAAGAGAACCAATGGTGTAGTTCCAATCTGAAGGCCAACAGGCTCAAGACCTGAGAAGAGCTGATATTTCGATTCAAGTCTGAAGGCAAGAGAAAGGCTGGTGCCCCAGTTAGAAGGCAGTGGCCCAGAAGGGAGCTGGGGGGATTAAAAACCCCACCTGTCTTCCAGCCTTCCAGTCTCTTGTTAGAGCCTCTTTGGCAAACCCAACCAGAGGTCAGAGGACAAAGGAGCCTGTTGATATAAATCTTCAGCCTTCTGGGGCACAGAGCATGGTGGGAAGAGAGGAAAATCCATTTGAAGGGGCAAGTGAAGAATATCCAGTGCACCAGCCCTTGGTTAAAAGTAAAAATTGTATTCTTTTGTTTTTTTGAAGATTTCATTTAATTAATTAATTTAGAGAACGAGAGTGGGGGGAGGGGGTGGAAAGGAGGGAGAAAGACCCTCAAGCTGACTCCACATCGAGTGTGGAACCTGATGTGGAACTTGATCTCATGATCCTGAAATCATGACTTGAGCCGAAATCAAGTTGGACACTTAACCAGCCAAGCCACCCAGGCATCCCCAGAATCACATTCTTTTATTTAATGTCTAAGTCACAGCAATTCTGAGCCCCTACCTCCCCAAACTTTAATCTGTTCTCCTCAACCTCTAAAGAGGGTATGTGCACCCAAGTTTTCCTAACAATAGTACAGTAACATGCCTGCTACTGGCTTTGGCATGATCCATGTTATTTTATTCTATTTGCTCTTTTTAAGTGCTAAGTCACATGGGCTAAGAGAGGTTAATTTAGAGATTCTAGAAACTTCCTGGGCACTTGACCTACAAAAGTCACAGATCTGGCTGTCTTCTAAAATAAAACTACCTCTAGGTCATGAGTATAATATACTAGATTTCTGGAGTTCTCTAAAAGAAAGAGCTGTTTCTGGGTCATTTTATTGGATATTAAATTAGGAAATATGTCTTTATCTTCTAGCCAGGGGGTGATGATATATCAGATATCTACATTCTACATCAATTAAATATAAGGAAGATAAAAAATTTTGAAAGTTAGCAAAAAGTTTGATTCTAAGTCATGGGGAAAATTCTTTGCTTTCAAAATTTCATGATCATTTTGCATCATATCTTAATGCAAATGGTAATTGTCTATCCTTAAATGGAACTGATTTTGTGATTTTTGTGAGCTTTAGAGTCAGATTATTCACTTACAGCTATTATTACTAATCTCGTTTTGAATTGGAATACATGCTATTGCAATGAACTTGTGAAATTCCCTGGCAACTTCCAGGCATCTCCAGACTGCAATAGATTGGTGCCTGGAAACATTTGGTATGCCAAAAATTATCATTCTTAAAGGCTTACTACCAACATTTCAAGTCTAGAGTCCCAAATCCTTCTTATAAGAATTCTAGTTATATAGACAGTTATAGTCTATATAACTGTTATAGTGACAGTTCTTAGAACTACTTTGATAATTTGCGAGTGTGTATCAATCAACTTCCACTTCTTTCACCTTCAATAGGGAGTAATGAAATTCTGTCTAATTTGTATTCTTACCCAGGATGCCTTGTTTTGAAGTTTTTTAAAAAATTAAATCCAGTTGATTTTTTTTTTTAAAGTAAGCTCTATGCTTAATGTGGGGCTTGAACTCACAACACCAAGATCAGCAGTCCCATGCTCTGCCAACTGAGCCAGGCAGGTGCCCTGCCAGCATGCCTTTTAGAATGTTTTCCCTAGAAGAGGAGATGCTAAATGTTTCCCACATCATCTAGTGCTGGTCAGAAACTTTTGGGGTGTGAAAACATTGGGGAATTGTATTAGGGTATTTTGACCGCAAGGAACTGCAAGGAACTGCAAATCTCAGCTCAAAAAGCCTTATACAACAAGGAACACTTCTTATTTTACAAAACAAAAAGCTCTCTGATAGAATAGAAATTAGTGACATCATCAAGAACCCAGCTTCTCTTCACTTTTCTGCAAATCCTTACTGCAAATCTACTGGCTTGTCCTCAGATTATCAATTTATGGTTATAAAATGGCAGCCACGGCTGCAAGTATCACATTAAAACACAAAAATGTTAAATAAATAAAAGAAATATCCCTTTGCCTCTTTTTCAGAAGGAATTAATCTTTCTCAGAACCCTCCAGCAGGATCCTCTCATTACTTATTGGTCAGAATTTAGTCACATGTTCAGGCTTTACTCTATTACTAGCAAAAGGATTGGGGTCACCTGGATTGGCTTAACCACATCAAGATCCACCCTCTGGAAGCTGGGGGTAGTCCTGGAAGGACAAAGGAGGGGATACTCAATTGAATGTGGTATAGTTAAGAAGGAGGGTGGGCACCAGGTCCATGTCAGGAAACAACCTAACAATGCCCACTGCAAAGAAAGCCACATGCCTGAGAAAGTGTTGAGGTTTGAAGGCCCAGGTAGGATGGAAGGTAATGGACAAGCCAGTAAACTCAGGGCACGATGTTTTCTCAGGGGGACTGCCCTCTGGTACTTATTCTGTACACAGGTAAGGAGAGCTCTGTTCTAGGAAATTGGATGGAAAACAAAGACAAACCTAGTGGATGTCCTTTCACTGGATGCTTGCAAATGTAATTTTATATTTTTAACTGTGTAAGTACCTTAAGGTACAGATATAAAATGGATTAAAAAGATGGCGGGCGATGGGGGGTAAGAATTCTCAGTGTCAAACACTAGGGTACTCTCTAACTGTACTAATTTCCCCAGAAATAGTCGTCTAGTTACTCTGACTCATTAGACAACTATATGTCAGATCACGTATACCAATTCTTCACTGGGAACATATGGTTCTTGCACCTAAGACAAAACTAAAAGTTTTCAGGTAAAGTTTTCACATTGTCATAAACTGTCTACAGATGAGAGGAAATGTTTGCTTTTCTGGGGCACACCTAGTCTTTCATCTGCTGACGACTGGAGGACTGTTATTTCATAAAGTCTAGACTTGTTATCCTGCCCCAAGCACGCACCTGTCTACGTGTGACTCAGCCACCAGAGAGCCAGCTGACAGCCACCTGGCCTCCCCTACAGCCTGCTCTTTGGAAGCCACTCACGGTCCCCTTTTTCTGATTCCTGCCCTTTCTACCACCTGAGGTAAAACTTATAAACCTTATGTTGAAAATTTGAGTGGGTTTTTATAGTATTTAGGTATAGACTAGTAATTTTCCAGAAACATGCGGTTACTAAGACAAATGAGTCATTTCTCCAGCCAAGTTGCCAATTTTTTCATGAGTAAAGGCAACATTTTCTCAACCAAGGAGCTTGGGTTGGGCTCCAGAGTGCAGCAAGAAAATTCTACCCTGAAAGGGTCAAAAATGAAATGTCTTCAGTGCATCTAAAGTCGCCAGTGGGGACATTATTGTTCATTGGCGGTCCTCATGACATCACTGTCAAATAAATGAATGTGTCCACCAAGAGCAAGTGGTCTGTCCACTGGTTGAGCACCTGGCCTATTGGGTTAAAGTCCTGCTTTTGGCAGTCTGTCCTTCCTTCTTTTTTTTTTAATTGAAATTCGATTTGCCAACATATAGCATAACACCCAGTGCTCATCCCATCAAGTGCCCCCCTCAGTGTCTGTACCCAGTCACTCCATCCCCCTGCCCACCTCCCCTCCCACTACCCTTTGTTCATTTCCCAGAGTTAGGAGTCTCTCATGGTTTGTTTCCCTCTCTAATTTTTCCTACTCATTTTCCCTCCTTTCCCTTATAATCCTTTTCAGTATTTCTTATATTCCCCATATGAGTGAAACCATGTGATGTTTGTCCTTCTCTGATTGACTTACTTCACTCAGCATAATACCCTCCAGTTCCATCCACATCGAAGCAAATGGTGAGTGTTGGTCCTTTCTAATGGCTGAGTAACATTCCATTGTATATATGGAATGTTGTATAGGGTCCTTCAAGACCCTAACAGGTTCTATTCTTTTATAAACATTTCTTCCTACTGTCTCAGGAAGGCAAGACTGTGTAGAAATTAAAGGCTCCAAGCTAGAGTTCCTGTGTTCAAATTCTGGTTCTGCCACTTACCTTCTGTGGGATCTTAGGCAAATTATCTCATGACTGCATGCATGTTTCCTCACCTGCCTGGTGGTATAAGGGTGCCTACTTCACATGTGTGTTGTGACTCTTACGTGTAAAGTAATTGGTATATAGCAAGTGCTCAAGAAATGTTAACTATTATTATTTTTAAAAAATATATGCCCTCTAATCCAGACATTCTACTTCTAAGAATTCATTCTAGGAAAATTATCATGGGTATCAGGCTCCATGTTGGGCTCTGTGCTGGGCGTGGGGCCTCCTTGGGATTCTCTCTCCCTCTCCCTCTGCCCCCCCATGCTTGTGCTCTCTCTCTCTATGCTGCTAAAAAAACCAAACTAAAAAAAAAAAACAACAACAAAACCAAAAACCCAAAAAACTATTCCTTCAGCATTTTTCATAACACCAAAAACTGAGTATAGTCTGAGTGACCAAGAATAGGGAATTGGTTGAATAAATTATAATATACCCTCAAAATGAAACACTACTCAATAATTAAATACCAGTGTATCTCTAGATAAGACATGGAATGATATTAGTGAGTTAAGGTTAATAAATGATCAAAACAAAAATGTAAAATAATATGCAGAATGGATATAGTGTTTTATTTTTTTTTATTATTTTTTTGGATATAGTGTTTTATAAGAAGGATGAGAATATGTATGTGCAAAGAAAAGGGTACACCCGATGTTAATAGTATCTAGGATTTTAGACTATTTTTCTTATCTATACTTTAAATTTTTCTGTCATTATAAATAATCCATGTAAAAATTCAGTGAATTCCAAACTGTCTTTTACTATTCATTTCCTGTAGTTGGCTCAGTGACTTACCCTGGGCCCCTCTCAGGGAACCAGAATAATATTGTTCTAAAAGTGGGTACCTGGTCAAGGACAGCTCACCCTTGGGTGGGTCCAATGGCCCATGAGATGTGGGGGGCTCTACCCTACAGGGGGATAGTGAACAGCAGGCTGAACAACTCTTTTGGAACCTGGACAGGAGAGTCGGAATGGGGTGCACAACTGGCAGGTGAGGAGAACAAACCAGGTACCTTGGAGATGGGCCAGAAACACTACCATAGAGGGAAATGGTGGCGGCACTGTTCCCTGTGCTGCTTTCAGCTCCTGATGGCTTGCTCCTTTCTTGGGCCAGGTTTAACACGAGATATCCATAAAATCAATTTATTTTCTATTTTTAAAAATTTATTTATTCATGAGAGACACAGAGAGAGGCAGAGACACAGGCAGAGAGACAAGCAGGCTCCCTGTGGGGAGCCCAATGCAGGATTCAATCCAAGGACCCCAGGATCATGCCCTGAGCTGAAGGCAAGGAGCCACCCAGGCGTCCCTCAACTTCAATTTCTGAGAGCATTTTTGAGTGAGTCTTTGTGTCTTACAGCAAAAACAACTGAACTACCAGTTGTCTTAGCACTGTCTATCAAATGGATTATGAATTTCTTCAGGGCAGGCAAATGCCTGCTTTACCCTGCACATGCAGCTCAAGGCTTGGCTTGAGCTGCATTTAATGCTTCACTCATTCATGCTTTCATTCAGCAAATACGTAATATGCATTTAGTGTGTACCAAGTATGCTTTTTAAGCAGTGGGGCTACAACTATGAGAAAAACAGACCAAAAAGTCCTGACCCTATGGATTCGTAAAACATAATAAATAAAATATATGGTATGTTAGCTCATGACAAATGCTAGTGAGAAAAATATATCAAGAAAGAGAGTTCTGGGATGCCTGGGTGGCTCAGTGGTTAAGCATCTGCCTTTGGCTCAGGGCGTGATCCTGGAGTCCCAGGATTGAGTCCTGCCTCAGGCTCCCTGCATGGAACCTGCTTCTCCCTCTGCCTTTGTCTCTGCCTCTCTCTCTCTGTCTCTCTTATGAATAAATAACTAAAATCTTTAAAAGAGAGAGAGAGAGTACTAAGAGTTGGAGGGAGGGAAGGCAGAAGGAATTCAACTGTAGAGAGCATAGTCAGGGAAGACCTTGTAAGGAAGAAGTATTTGAGCAGAATCCTAAAGGAGATGAGGGGGCATGTTGTGCAATTATTTGGGGGAAGAGCATTCCAGGCAGAGAAAACAGCAAGTGCAAATGGCCTGGGGCATGGAGAGCATAATGGGTTAGAGAAAGAGCAATGGCACCAAGGTGACTGGAGGAGAGTGAGTGAAGGGGGAGAGCAAGGCTTGTGGAAAGTGGGGATATCAGGAGGCAGGCTTTTGCAATAACCAAGGAAAAGGTAATGGTTATGCTGCTGAATATGGTAATGATAGCAGCGGGCAGAAGAGGCAAGAACATATTCTAGATGTGATTTATTTTTTTTTTAAGATTTTATTTATTTATTCATGATAGACACACACAGAGAGAGAAGCAGAGACACAGGCAGAGGGAGAAGCAAGCTCCATGCAGGGAGCCCGATACGGGATTTGATCCTGGGACTCCAGGATCGCGCCCTGGGCCAAAGGCAGGCACTAAACCGCTGAGCCATACAGAGATCCCCTCTAGATGTGATTTAAAGGTGGAACACTGCAGCAGACATGATATCCTAGACAGATATGACCCCAAACATAGGCTCTGGCTTCACTTTCCAGTTTTAGATTAAAGGCCAAGGCTACCCCTCAACATGCCCCTGCCCGGAGCGACCGTTGACCTTTCTTGTATAACATGACTCATGTTGGTTTTAGACAATAGGGAATTTCCCTGGGCCTCTGCCTGGATGAATATTCTTTCTCAAATTACTCCCACCTTTCCTCTTTTCTGACTGTTTACCAATTCCCTAAAATAATTGAATTGTCCTTTTTGTTATCTCCTTATCAAATCTTTGGTAAGCTCAGATGAAATAGCAAAATTCCCTCTTAAAATTAATCCACATATTTTCTTTGACAGCGAAAAAACAGACTCCCCACAGCCTTGGAAGGGAGTAGAATGAGGTGGAAGGGAAGGGAGACAGTCAGGAATGCTCAAGTCCAGTGCTCTTGGAGTAAAGTTGCCCTTGGGTTGAAAGTTGGAAAAGTGATTAAGGTCCTTTTCTATGCCATGAATCACCGTTGAGGGCCATCAGCAGCATCATGTGACCTCCAAGACATAACACGCTTCCAAATATAGCTAATAAGTTACTAGGGAGAAGCTTAGCCCCTTGAGAAACATCTCACTGAGGCGGAACAATGTGACTTCTGTGAAATCAATAACTAGCCTTCCTCCCCAACCTCCATCCCCAACCAACTGAACACTGTAAATCAAAGGATAACCAGACAGCTCTGAAAACATACATTGTCCCCATATTTCCAGCTATTATCAAAGCATTGAGATGAATTAATAATAGGGAAAAAATTATGCTCAAAAGTATGCCAGGAATGGGGCTGTCGAATTTCTGAGTCAACTAGAACTAGGGCTAATATCTGGCAAAATGTGTGGTTTAATTGCTCAAGGTCACTTTCAAGGAGTTGTGCAAGAGGCTGACGAACTTTGTTGGAATTATCGGAATTTTTGCAAGCTTGGTCATGTTGGCCTACCTTATGTAGGAGTCAGATAAACCGTCAGATGTCTGACTACCCCAACTCCACATCACATATTTTCTTCCTTGCCTGTGCTCCCTGGTTTTTCCTAAAGTCCACTGGTTCTGGGGTTAGATGATCTGGTTTTGAAATTTAACTTCACCACCAACTGGTTATATAATCTTTAACAAGAAGCTTAACATCATTCAACAAATCTTTGCTGAATGCCCGCTGTGTTCGGGTACTGTAAGCATTGATGAGTATAGAGTTCTTAGAGCCTCGGTTTTCTCATAAACTGATTGATGAATATCCCTTGCCTTGACCGTAAACTTAGCGGGAAACAGGATTAGTGGGAGAAATGAGATGCCTCCTGAGCAACCAGCACAGAGTAAGTGCATAGTAAATGATATCCATTATTGTAATTTTAAGAAAATATTTAGATTCTACCCTGGGTGGCGCAGCGGTTTAGCGCCTGCCTTTGGCCCAGGGCGTGATCCTGGAGGCCCGGGATCGAGTCCCACGTCGGGCTCCCGGTGCATGGAGCCTGCTTCTCCCTCTGCCTATGTCTCTGCCTCTCTCTCTCTCTCTGTGTGTAACTATCATAAATAAATAAAAAAAAAAAATTAAAAAAAAAAAAAGAAAATATTTAGATTCTAAGAGGGGGTATGGAACATTTTCTTAATCTACCATCCTTTGAACTGGCAGGAAAGAAAACCTGGTTCTCTTCAAGAAGGTAAACCAAAGCTGACTCTAGAACTCTACAGTCTTTTGAGATGGTCTCTCACTGGTTCACACCTATGTGTCTGTGATGATTAATTTTATGTGTCAATTTGTGCCATAAAGTGCCCAGATACTTGGTCAAACATTATTCTGGGTGTTTCTGTGAGGGTGTTTTTCAATGAGGTTAACATTTAAATCGGTAAACTGAGTAAAACAGATTGCCCTCCCTAGTGTGAGTGGGCCTCATCAATCAGTTGAAGCCCTGAATAGAACAAAAAGGCTGATCTTCCCCCAGGTAAGAGAGAATTCTTTCCTGCCTGAGTGCTTTTAGAATAGGACATCAGCTTTTATTCTTGCCTTCAATCGTGAACTGAAATATCAGCTCTTTCTGGGAACAGCCTTTGGATACAGACTATGCCACTAGTTCTCCTGGCTCTCCAGCCTTTGAACGCCGACTGAAAGTAAACCATTTACTCTACTGGGTCTTGCCAGCTCACTCATCACGTCTTGAGACTTGCTAGCCTCATAATCACATGAGCCATTTCATATCCTAAGTCTCTTTATATATATGTATATACATATATGTGTGTGTGTGTATATCTCCAACAGAATATATACATATATACCCAGGGAGAGATAAACACATAAACCCTTACATCTTTATATATACAGATAGTGTATATATATCTATCCTATTTGTCTTTTTCTCTGGAAACAGGTTTCTAATACACTTCCTCAACTGATTTTCTACACTCCTGTAATCTATCCTGTACTCCAGCTGGGCTAAACCTATAAAGCTCCTTAGCCTACCATGCTCTCATATGTCTTTGTGCCTTTGCACAAATTTTTCCTTTGCCTTAAAGCTCTCCTCCACCTTAATCTTCAGGGCCAATTCCTACTTACTTGTCAAAACTTGATTTTAGTACTACTTAGCCTAGAATGTAATCCTTTTGAATTGGGGCCTTCTCCCATAGCACCCACTGCTTACTTCCCTCTGGCACCTGTAACTTGTCACATTTTGGTTGAGACACTAGGCACAAGGTAAAACCTGTACCTTTACCTGGCTCCAAAAATAGAAGGTGAACCTCTTGATGGCTGGGGTAGTGATCTTTTATTCATAGTACCTAGCACTATTTTAGTTGCATAGGAGAAAGCCAATAAATGTTTGTTGTGCAACTAAAGGAATAAATGAGCATGTAAATAAGAGCATCTCTTTCTTCAATGAGATATAATATGCAAAGGTTAAGAGAAGAGTCATTCTAGAATCATTGAACCAAATCAATGAATTCATATAGTCACTAGCCACTGGATTCAAAAATCCTATTGAATGAGGGCCTCAAGTAAAACAGTAAGGGTTTTGTAGTAGACATTGAGGAGAGAATCATCTCTTTCAGAAGCCAAGATAGCCTTCTGGGCACATTTTCATTAGTTTTGACTGAGGTAATCTTTCTAGAGATATTCAAGTTAAGTCCTTCTTCAGAATTTTTGAAATTGAAAAGAGTAACCATGGCCAACTTTTATGAATGAAGGAGGTTCATAAGCCCCAATAAAAGAAAGTGATGCAACTTCAGATACTTTGCTGAACATGAGCTTTCTTCCACATTAGATGCCTACTACTATAACCAGCTCACCTGTAAATGCCCTTTTGCAATTCAAGATGAAAACTCCACCCTTCTACAGAAGCAGTCCTAGCTAGAAAGGGTAGAAGGCAAGGCCCATGAAAAGTGATACTAAGGGTTCGATGCTAATCAAACCTCCCATGTGCCACTGTTCTTTATCCTGAGGTCCAAAGGGAGATGTTGGCAGATTCAGATCATCTGTGATCCCTCAAGCTGAGATTCAGAGGGCAGCTACAGTCACTTCTCACCTCAGAAGCACACTGGTGACATCACAGGCAACCATGCCCTGTTGGTTCATAGAAGGGCTCAGTGAAACTAAGAAGCCAGAAGACAAGAGATGACAAAAGTTGGAAAGTTGAGAGGCAGGGGCGGGTACACTTCTCAATGGGTCAGAGACTTCTAGGACAAGGAGAAGAGAGTGCAGCAATCCTAGGCAGGTCAGGCTAGGCTAAGGAAGAGCCTAGGATGGAGAGAAGACTGCCTAGATATTTGGAGTTTCCATATCTTGTCCTAGTGTCTCCTAACCCAGAGAAGCTATCCTAGAGATGGGAGTTTCCACTTGACATCCAAGGGTCAGTACTGGGGAGAGCTGTGAGAGGGAGTTAATGTGCTATGGACACCAGACAAGTGGAAGACTAGAAGGAATCAGAATCCACATGGAGTATAAGGAGGTGAGTCTTGCACATGATGGAGATTAAGCACCTGTTTCGTTTGGTTTGAAAATTCTCATACTGCCAGGATCTGGATCTCAGAGATGAAACTCCCTTGGCTACTCCCCTGAGTGGGTCACTTTTAGAGCTATTAAAACAGTATTGTTATAGCACTGCTCTAAGAGCTGTTGTGTATGATGTGGTCTAGACCACAGAAACAGTAAGAATTTAGTACTCTCTATTAACTAAATTTTTCCGTTAAATTTTCTTCCAACTTACCATTTTCAGGATAAACTTAGCTTTTAAAAAAATGTATTTTCATCTCTTACTTTCCAGAAAGTGAATGAAAATATCTTACTATCCCAGGTTAAATAACTCCCACAGCCAAGCATGTGCTGAGGACTCGCTTTATTTTAGCCTCCTCAAACACATCCACTCTTAAGCGTGTTGATTAAGCGTGGCACATGGAGTAGTTTAGTATATTCCAGCCATGGATTGCCCAGCCCTTTATCAGAGAAGTAAATAGCACTGTGATGACAAAACTCCAACAAAGATTTCACTGTACAGACTCCCTTTGCTCACATGACATTGCTTGTGCATCTTTGTGGACGATTCTGGGGTCTGTACGTCCAGCCCTTGCCCCGGTTTCCTGGTGGCATCGAGGACACAGTTGTCCTTGCACTGCCCAGATTCGTTACCACTGAGAACAAGGGCACTATCCTGCTTTCCTTCTCTTCAGCCACAGCTAAATCCACACGGTGCAGGCTCCTGTGGGAGGGGCGTCTCAGCTCAGAGGCAGAGGAAACAGAGGAGCCCCAAACGTGCTCCTGGACACCCATCTGGATCCCAGGTGAGAAGAGACCGTCCTAAGATTTCCGAAGACCACCCTTGGCCCTGTCCTCAGACCAGAGGCCAGTCCCTGCTCCTAGCCCACGTTCAGGAGGATGAGACCTCGGCCAGTCCTGGAAGAAGGGTTGCTTATCTCCCCGGGTAGGCTTTGAGAAATCCTGCCCCGAAGCCTGGGTGGCCCTCACCTAAGGGAACAAACCATACCCGGAATCACCCTTCAGTGACCCTTGCTCATGGAGGAGGCATGATGTAAAAAGTCCCCAAATCCTCCCTCTTTGGCTTTATAATGCATTATCTTATTACTTCCAGATGCTTTTACTAATAATACTTGCTTGATCTAACATAAGAATGAGCCTGTGTTCCCTGAACACCCAGTGGATGTGGGGAAATAATCAAGAAGTGAGTGAGAAAACAGAATATTTTGGATTAAATATAGTTTTTGGTTTTTTTTTTTTTTTTTGCCTGAATGCTTCTCACAGTTGGTAATCCACCCATAATAACATTCAGATCAGAAAGGAACAAATAAGACTATCTTGATTTCCAGATAACAGTGAATAATGTAGAAAATTCTGAGGAATCTAAAAACAAACCAACAAAAACCTCTTAGTTTAGCTAGGCTGCAGGATACAAGATCAACATTCAAAAATCAGTTGTAGTTATGTATAATATCACTGACCATGTGGAAATCAAAATTAAAAACAACACCATTTATAGGACCCATTCTATACCATTCTACACCTTCCAAGGGAATGCAAGCTCTTTGAGACACAGTCTCCTTCGGACATATGCATGGCTGTATCCCCATCCCCTAGAGTAGTAGAGACTCAGAAAATATTAATGGAGTGAGTGACTCTTGATTAAACAAATAAGAAAAAGAAAAAAAGCAGAAACAATCTTGTATACAAGGAAAGAACGGGTCCAAGTTCCCCGTAAGAATGAGGCAACAATCTTTATGTGTGCGTGTCTTCTACGAGGCCCACCTAGCAAACCTTCACGGGCCACCCTGTGTGCGGACATTTCTCCTTCTTCAGAATTCCTACAAATAATGCAAAAAGGGGTTACTCTGTGGTACTCTCGGTTCAATTCTATTCCGAAGCGTTCACTGAGCCATACTATGCACCTGGCCCTATGCGGGCAGTGGGGGTTCAGAGGTGAGCAAAGCCTGTTTCCTGCCTCGGAGAAGCTCCTGACATAGTTGGAGACAGACAGGCAAGAGGACGGTCCCATAGGTGAGCCCAGGGCACTAGGACAGTGAGTGAAGCAGAATCCCAGTGTAGCCCGGGGGTGAAGCAGAAGGTCCCCCAGAGCCATTAGATGGGGAGATGGACACGCAGGCAGATAATGCCTCCTGAGTGTGGTCTCGGTCACACACCTGCTAAACGCTATTTAGGTCATCTCGGTGAGCCTTCTACTACTCTGAAAGGTAAGTTTATCCGTCCACTCACCTGAACCTGGGAGAACAAGTAGCATGAGGCAGGTTAGAGGAAGGGAAAAGCTGTCCCCAGATTGAGAGAACATTCTGGGCAAAGGCCAGGGCGTGTGCTCTGCCTGCAATGTCTGGGAAGTCCTCCGGCACAGACCATTCATTACTGTTGACTTGACTGAGACCAAGGTGGGAAGGGACCCGGAATTAGTTCCCAGGAGCCAGGCCCAGGTGGGCTTTGTTCACGGTGCCAGCGAATGCCAGTGACCTTCAGCCTGGGCTCTGTGGGAACCTGGCACTCAGAGCCAGACCACAGCACTGCAAGGATCTGGTTCAGATTTCATTCAAATGGTTGTGGAAGAATGTTGGTGCCTCACCTATACCCCCTGCTCCTTAATGTGTCAGGGCACACTTGCACTCTCCAGGGTGCCAGTCCTTGACGTTTCCTTGAGCTCTGTCTCTGACGGCCTGATGTCACTGTGCTGGTTGCCCACACCCCACGGCCCCCCCCGGCCCCCGCTTCATTCCCCCGGGAAAAGAGTGTTAGCCATGTGCCCAGAGCTCCCCAGTGGGGCTGAGCTTACGGTGCAGTTTATTCCATCTCCCCCCTCGCTGGCCGGTCTCCCTTTCCAACGTCCCCTCCCTGGCTCTTTCAGGGGTTTCGCAGGAGCTCCTCCCAGAGAAACAGCTGCATTTATTTATTTATTTATTTATTTATTTATTTATTTATTTAAATTTTTAACAGCTGCGTTTAAATCCTTGTATCAAGTCTGTTTCTGGGGTTAGACCAAGCTAAGACACACGTGTACATGCACATTTGCCCACACACGCGTACAGAATATCCGTAGGATTCAAGAAACAGAGCAGTGAAGGAAAACACTGTTGGGGATCAAGTGGAGGGAGCTTTTCTGTAAACATTCTTCTTTACTTTTTGGCTTCTGGACTGTATCTGTGGATTTTCTATTTTAAAATGTCTTTTTGGGGACACCTGGGTGGCTCAGCGGTTGAGCCTCTGCCTTTGGCTCAGGGTGTAATCCTGGGGTCTGGGGATCAAGTCCTGCATCAGGCTCCCTGCATGGAGCCTGCTTCTCTCTCTGTCTATGTCTCTGCCTCTCTCTGTGTGTCTCTCATGAATATATAAATAAAATCTTTAAAAAATACATATTTTTAAAGCTACCCAAAATATGTACCTTAAAGTCTTTTTTTAGGTGTATTTATTTATTTGAGAAAGGGAGAGAGAGAGAGAATGTGTGTGCACATGTGTGAGTGGGGAAAGGAGCAGAGGGAGAGACTCCTCTGACTCCCAGCTGAGCAGCAGAGCCCTAGTGGGGCTCAATCTCATCACCCCTGAGGTCATAACCTGAGCAGAAAGCAAGGGTCAGATGCTCAAGCGACTGAGCCACCAGGTGCCCCCAAAATATGTACCTTAAATCATCAAAAAAAGCAACTGCAATTTTACATCAATATAATCACATGTGCTCTGTATCAAATGTCTACACGTTGGAGACCACCAATGCATTAATTCATGCTGCCAGACAAGTGCTCTTTAATACACCCAGAAGAACTTATCTTTTCTGCTAATTTGATTCATGATTTTGAATAGTCAATAAAGTCATCAGTGAGTAGAAAGACTGTAGCTCTGTGGGGGTGATTTCTTAAAATTAAGGTCTGTGCATGCCCTCTCTCATTAATGCGTTGTCATGGTAAACTGAGTAATCAAAGGCAGGCTGACAAAATGTAGGTGGTCACCTTGACTCCCTTCTCCATAATTCCTTAGCTGTGTAGGTAAGAAAAACTGGCCCGAGCACCTGACCTAAACCTGAACTACTTTTTATGGGACTTTTTACCCTTAACACAAGCAATGAAAGCAGTTAGATACAGTTAATGATTCAGCATTAGACTCAATATTTTCTGCTCCACATTCAAGATCTTGGCTCTGTTGAATTCAGAGCATCCCGAGATCTCAAGGCAAGCTGTGTGAAAGTAAAAAGTAAAGTAAAGCTGTTGCTAGTGTCATTACTTATCTCTGTGAATCGAACTTCCTCAACACTGAGTGACAGAAACCAGTGCAGGAATAAATTGGATACCGAGACTGATCTGAAACGACAGATGCATCGCCGACCGTGAACGTGAAATGAGTGCTCGGCTTTATACGACGGATGTTATCAGTGTATGCCTATAAGGAACAGGTCTACCAAAAAAAAAAAAAAAAAATCCCTCCTCATTGGCTTTTTCTGTCGGTGTTCAATGTCATATGTTATTTGAAAAACAAGTTCCATTTCCCATTGTTTGGACCTGCGATGTGGAAGATGGTGAGCATGCAGGCCCCTACCGAGGCTGGAGCCGCGCGTGTCGGATGGGTGTGTGCCCGGCAGGCCGCCCGGACAGGTGCGTGGGGAGGGGATGGCTCGGAGTCGGCTGCGTTTCTCTGTAGCCCGGGAACTAACTTTGGAAAGTCAGGCTAGAGACCAAGATTGGGCGTTGAAAGCTTACTAGGAGGTGGCTGTTGTTCTGGGTGTCGGTGCAAGAGTCCAGGGAACACATATAAAATAAGAGAAGGAGCTCCAGAGAACAGCCCGAGGACCCATGCCATTCTCACCAACACGCTTCCTACAGTCGTAAGGGTTAACTGCATAACCTGACCAAAAACTCCTTGAGGAGTCAGACTTTGGATTCAAGGGCCTTGGGTCCCTCCCCCCAAGGGACCAAGAATAAAACCTTGCATACAGCAGGTGTGCTATAAAGGATTTTTTTTAAAAAGACTTTATTTATTTATCCACAAGAGACACACAGAGAGAGGCAGAGACACAGGCAGAGGGAGAAGCAGGCTCCATGCAGGGGGGCCGATGCGGGACTTGATCCCTGGTCTCCAGGATCACACCTTGGGCCGAAGGCGGCGCTAAACCACTGAGCCACCCGGGCTGCCCTATGAAGGATTTCTGGTTGACTGATTCATGCCAGAAGGTGAAGGATTGTATTACAAGAATGCCACTCAAACAAATGTATCAGAATTCCCACCTTACACCCAAACTTGTTTAAATGTCTCCGCTTCGACAGAGAAAGCAGCTGGCAACTTTTTTTTTCATTACGATTTTTTTTTTTAATTGGAGAGAATGTACACACACTGGCTATTTTTAGATGGCATCCTTTCTCAAGAGCAAAAGAGAGGGAGAGAAAAGAGTGATCAAGAAAGGAGAGAGGGAGGAAGAGAAGAAACAAGAAAGAAGGGAAGAAAGGCAGGCATGCGAGGCCCCTCAGCAGCCACATGGTGTAGAGGAAGGAAGGGCTGCTTCTCCGCACGTCTTGGCTCCTGTCCGCGGCTGAGCTAGTAAGGGATGCTGCACAACCCCTGCCTTCTCTCTCCTGGCCTGCGGCCCTCCTGTCTGCCAACCCCTTCCAGGTTTCCAAAGCAGAGTCTGGACCCCCGAGGGTGGGGCCCACCCAGCAGTTCAAGAGGCCCACACTCCTGTTAGTGAGGCCAGCCCCTCCCCACCACCTCCCCCTCCCCCCTCCACCCCCTCCCAGAAGGTCACAGCTCCTCCCCTCCTTTCATGGTGTGTGCCTTGCCCTCCTAATCTCTCTTCCTGGATGGGAGCAGAACCACTAAAATCAGAGAAGTGCTCCCTTTGGAGAAATTATTCCTGTCTTTCCCCTCCGAGGAGGGACTTAGGTGCCTCCCCTCACTGTCGGGCTTGGTGGTCCCTGTGGGCTGGCCAGGCTGGGACACACTGTGGACTCAACTCCTCTCTGTTTCTACTTCTATCTGGGCAACCCCCGGCTGAGATGGAAGTCCAGTAAGTCTGGAACAGGAAGAAAGTCGCAGGAGGGCAGCACTGTAGGAGGGAGGGAAGGAGGGAAGGAGGGATGCTGCCTTGGGGTGAGTGGGGTACTCTGGGGCGATCCCAAGCCCAGGCCCCAGATCCTCTGCTCCACCAGCAGGAAGCTACGGAAGTTCGGCTTCAAGGCCCCTTGCTTGCATTTCCAAAACCCTGGGCTTCAATTTCATATTTGTAATTTTATTTTTTTCTTAAAGAAGGCATCTTGAAACTACAAAGGCCTCAGGGAGCCCCAAACCCAAGCCAACCCTAGCTACCAGCCGGTTTGGAGCCGCTGTCCTCCTGTGATTACCTGCCAGGACTGCTCTGCACCGGCCCACGGGCCTTCCTAATTACCACTTCCCTGCCTCGCTGGCCTCCACTGGTCCCTATGTTTCCTGAACACACCGGCGGAGGCCAGGGCATCAGTCTTTGCCCCGGCTGCTCCCCGTGCCTAGAATGCTCCTCTCCCGACGCTCACCTGCTGTCATCGCAAGTGGGACCTTCCCGCGAGCCTGCCCTCACTCCCCGCCCATCCTGCTCGTGTCCACACCATCTATCACCTGCTAACACACCTCACAGGCTAGTTATTGATTGCTTCTTGTCTGTCCCCTCCCCGCCCATGCAAGTTCCACGAAGAAAGGGAAATTCAAATTCTGTTTCGTTCACTACCGTCTTCCTAGCATCTAATGTAGAGCGTATATTAGCCATTTGCTTAATATTTGTCTCATAAATGCATGAAGTTGCAGGACCTGAGGCAGGGGCCCTGGCTGCTGCTGTCTGAGGACAACTCTGACCCATGAGCTACCCAAGTGAGAGAAAAGAAAATTCTTTCTCAGGGGTGATTGGGCTTCTCAGGCTGGGCCGGGCCCCAGAGTGAGGCCGCGGGCGCCGGTGCATCCTGGCCCTGCCCGTCCGCGTCAGGCTGCATCCTTTGGGCCCTGGCCAGTGCTGCCACCCGAGAAGCACCCAGAAACGCTGAGCCTGTGATAGGAGTGGGGCTGGAGCCTACTGTCTGTGTCATTGGTGTCGGGGACTATGGGACTTCTCACGTATGTGTCCAATCCTAGAAAACCGTAGCCAATTACTAATACGGCCAAGAGTAGAGATGTTTAGTCAGAGTTTGGGCTAATTTCCTGCCTTTGCACATCTGGCAGACAGACACCGGCTGGCCCGGCCTGGGGACGCGGTCGTGCAACTCCCTGCCATGAGGCCCTTGTGTCATTTTATCCCCCTGGGGATACATCTCTGAGTGGGGTTCGTCCTGGCGCCAGGAAGAGGGCGTGTGTCTATGAGCTGCAGGGTGTGGGTGACACCAAGATGTCCACGGGCACCCCCTTCCTGGAGCCAGTGATCCACAGTCAGCCGGTCTGGACGCCCCCCACCCCAACCCGCCCCGGCAGACAATGCCGATGACATCATGGCAATTCTGGGCTTTATCTTGTCATTTAGGGTCGCCAAAGCTCTTCGTCACTCGTCTTTCATTTTCTGGTCATCCAAACCTGCAAGGAAGACAGATCAGGAAATATCATCCCATTTTCCACAGGAAGAATGTGAGGCTGGAAGGCTAAAGGATGCACAGGGTCACAGAGACAGCACGAGTCAAGGCCAGACTGGCTTCTGCAGTCTCAGCCACACCCTGTCCCGTGTGCTCAGTGACACAGGCCCTTGGCACCCCAGATTTAACACTAGCCGCATCAACCATTTCCTAGAAACCTCCAAGCCCCCGGTGACATCCCGGCACCAGGGCTGGATTAGAGTCCTCCCGAGGTGAGGCTGGCAGCAGAGAGACCCTGGCCCCAGTGCCCATGGCACACTTGGCTTGCTATGCGTAGGTGACACTGCTATTACCATCCAACCGATAGGGAAACCGAGGCCGAGAGTTTCATTCAATGCTTCGAATCTTACCACAGTTGGTGGAGCCGACTCAAATTTTGAGTCTCCGTGTTAACAGCCCAAGTTCTGAAACCCTGAACCGTACTGCTCCCCTCTCCCTGCCCCATGCGAATGCAATTGTGCAGCCTGCGTGGACTCTTACACGTGTCCGAACCCACCTGCCTCTTAATTCATCCCCTGGCGCTCCATCCCCTTTCTCTGCTCCCATTCTCTTTCTCCCCCTTATCTCAGGGCCTCCTTCTCTTACCTTCTCTCTCTTGGGATGACCTGGAAACTCAAAATTCTTCCCTTTAAATCATGCGAACAGTCCATGTTGTGCAACAAGTGGTTTTGGGCGACTGGTGCTGAGCTCTGTACTAGATGCCGGGGAAGTGGCAGTGAATAAAACGTACGAGAACCCCTGACTTCATGACATGCTCATGCTAGCCAAGAAACAAACACAAACAAATGTCCAAGGTAAAGTCAGAAGGGATAAGGCTGTGAGGAAAACAGGGCTAGGGGAGGTGGGATGGAGGAGGGATGGGGGCTACTCTTTGAGTTGTAGGATCAAGGAAGTCCTCCCTGAAGAAAAGGCGCCTGGGCAGAGACCAGAGTCCAGTGAGGAGGGAGTCCTGCCCCTGTCCCACAGCAGAATGTCCCAGTGACAGGAGTGAGCTGGACATTTTCACCAGGTTTAGCAAAAATGATAATATAAAGAAGTAAAAGAAAAATTGAGCACCTATTAAATTTAAATTTCAGATAAACAAGTAATTTGAGACATAGTTAGACTTAAAAAATAATTCATTGTGTACCTGAAATTTAAATTTAACTGAGAATCCTGTATTTTTTTCTGGCAACCTAGACACATGTGGTTAAGGAGCAGCAAGACCAACGTGGCCAAGGTGGGGGGGACAAGAAGATTGGGTGACACAAGGACGGGGGAACTTGCAGAGGGAAGGGCTACTGACATCTCAGAAGCCATCTAGAATTGCTTCCAGTTCTCCCAGCGGAATTTTCTCTGGGCCGTCCAAGAAAGAAACATGTCCCATGAGTTGTGAACGAGGACACACCACTGGAGGAATTCATCTAGTCTGGGTCATAAAGACGGTTGTGTCTGCGACATCTCTTCTCCAAACAAGGTGAAGCTCTAGGAAATCCCCTGGCATTGACTTGAACTTGGGTCTTTTATCCAGGAAAGGAGCTGGATCCCGAGCAGTCGGACTGATGGAGCCGTTGTGGGATGTGAACTTCGAGCCCAGGGACTAAGCTGTAGAAGGTGGAGGGGTTGGGGGTGTGGGGGCATCTCCTCTCATGGTGGGGCAAGGTGGGTGGTAGAGCCAGAGATCAGCAAGGACTTTGGGCTCCAGGATTCCTGGAGACTGTGACCAGCTGGGGAGGCAGTGGGATCAAGCATCTGCCATTGGCTGTGGTGGTTTATTTGGGTTTCTAAGCTGGAGGGAAACCATGGTGACTGATCTGAGCTGTAAGCACTAAGGTTGAAATAGAAATCACCCTCTGAGATGAAAATGTAAACAATCCACAGAGTCTCCTCCTGGCTGACTCTGGGATCTAGAGAAAAGCAAGAAAAACCAGAGGAGACATTTTAGGGAAACTTTCCACTATAACCCCAAACACCTACTTCATGGGTCACCTCAAGGATTAAATGAGGAAATGTGTGGGAAGCGCTGTGCCTGGTGCATAGGACATATATGTTCAATGTACCTTCTCCATTCTACCCTCCCCTTCCCAAGTCTTGGCACCTGGATGGACCTTGAGTGCCTCAGGGAAATAAAAAAGAAGCAATAATGTCAGATCCTGGGCAGCCTGAAGCTCAGCGCTGCAACCGGACCTCCTCCCTTTCTGTAAGTAGAGACCCCGTGGGATTCAAGTGCCGGCGCCCAGCAGCTGGCCAATGCGTGTTCCTGAGTGTGTTGCATGGAAGTAAGTGGCCTCACCCCCAAGGTTCTCCTGGAGTTTGATTTCTCACACTCAAACCAACAGAGAAAAGGAAGTTAGGGGAGCCTGAGTGGGGCTTCAGAGAATTAGGAACAAGCTCTTCCCTGCCCATCCCTGTCCCCGGCTGTTGCCTCATAGCCTACTGAAACGCGGGCCAGGGAAGCAGCCAGCGCCCAGTACAGCAGCTGCCTTATAAGGACATTCGCCAGGCCTGCCAGGTGTGTCATCCCTGGGCCCGCAAGGAGACCAGTGACGTCCCCTGTGAGTCAAGGCTGGGTGGGTGAAGTGGCCCCAGAAAGCCTCATGGGTGGCAAGTGAGAGTTTTCCCTCCCTCCTTCCATGTTTCCATATGTTTTAGATTATTATCTCATTTACCTTTGCAACTGGAGAAACAGAGAAAGGATTTTTTGATTACAAGAAGTACTCATAAGCTATTGCTTCAGGAACAAAAGAAAGACTCACTGCTGGGTTTTTGTTGTTGTTGTTTTTTGGCAAGAGTGTGGGGGGAGAGGACATGAAGAACATGTAGTTCTGTGGAGAGATCCCCTTGAGAATGAACACAGGGCAGCCCCTGCAAGGCAAAGCGATATCCCGATATCCGTAGTGAGGGAGAGCCAGCCTCAACCTGGGGGGGCGGGGGCTGCAGGAACCCCCGCTTCCTCCTGTTGCCTCCCAACAAAGACAAGCCAGGGATGGTCGGGGAGCCCTGGGGAGACAGTGGGCCTTCTGAATTATATGTAGGCAGAGGAAGAGGTTGTGGGCCTGCCCAGAGGTGGCGTGGAGTTGTACTTAAGACAGAAGGTTTTGAAATCATACAGATCTGGGTGTGAATCCTGACTGTGCTGCTTTCACTGGGTGAACCTGAGCAAGTTAATTAGTCTTTGTAAGTCTTGACTGCCCCCTGTGTGAAATAGTTGTTCATTTAACAAATACCTACGTAGCACTTTCCAATGCTTTCCTTGCATCAACTCATCGAATTTTCATAACCAACCTAGAAAGCAGACTCTACCCTTCTCCCCCTTTTATAGGTGAGGAAAGTGACTTGCCCACGGTCACGCAGCTGGTCATTGGCACAACCAAAATTCAACCCCAGATTTGACCACCACCAGGGCCCGTGCCCCTAAGTGCTAAGCTTTGCTGCTGAGAGTTTATAATTGTGCACCCTTCACCTGCTAGGAGGATTAAGTGGCCCAGGGCGCTAAAAGCTCTTACCATCATGCCCAGTGCGTGGTTAATGTTCAATGAACATGACCTGTCATTACCCATTATCTAAGGGGTGAAAGATTACCTAGAAGCAGATCCTGAGAAAAAGGTGCTAGTGCAAGTGATTAGAAAGGTCAGCCCTTGGAAGAAACTGGTGCGAGAGTGGGGGAAGCAAGCAGGGAGCTGGAGAGAGCCAAGGCTGCGAGATTTCAGAAGTGTCCCAAGGGCGTGACTTGTGAGCTTGTCTCTATTGAGGTGGTGCTGAGTGTTCCACTCACTAAGTCTGAGTCCCCGGCTAATGGGTACCCCGAGGAAATGGAAACAGCAAGGCCCTTCTGGGCTCCGGGCTTGTAGGCAAAACCATCTAATCATCGGCCCACAGCCTTCCAAAGGGAGTTGCAGGTATGGGACTATTCGAAGAAACACATCAGAAGGCAGGTGCCCCCACCAATGCAGCTGAGCCCGAGGCTGGATTGAATTTCACCATCTCCCCCGTCTCGTCTCCCACTCCCGGATTCCCCTCACTCTCTGCCTGCACTTGTGCTGGTCTGGATGCCCTGCTTGCTGAGGTGACATAGCCTTTTAACCCTGGAGGGTCTGGACCCCCGGTTACCAAGCCCTTATCAGGTGTGGTTGCTATCTTGCCCATCTACAACGAGAGCTGGGCACCGAGACATACCCCACAGGACCCCCTGAGTTCCAAACCTGTTCCTCCCCATCCCCACGATGCAGCAGCAGTCCTACCTCCTCATGACGATCAGAGGCAATCACTCTGCCTTGTTGGGTATATGCATTGTCCCCATTTCTGCCACCATGGCAACTCTATTCACAGACCCATGATGTCAGCACTGGGGTGATTGAGAGCAGGCCGCTCGATATCTAAGTGTCAAATCATCCTGTTTCCCTGGTTGTTGAGTCTGATTCTATAGTAGATTCTCTGCTGGGCACTCAGGTATAACAATTTCTACCCCCTCTGTATACTCTTCTGTATGACCTCAACCCTGATCTTCTGGTCTTGCTCCTTCCAGGGCCTGACCGGGCAGCCAAACCACTTACCATAGCTCAGGACTCACACTATAGTCGTACCTAAAGCCATTTGTCTCTCTTCACAAACTGGATGACAAGGTACTCTTCTCCTGTGTCACCTCACCCCTGATCTTCTGGCCTTGTTCCTTCCAGGGCCCTGACCAGGCAGCCAAACCACTTACCACCTTCTCTTTGCAGAGTTCCCTGATTGGAGCTGTGACACTAATGCAGTCTAGTCTCGGCTCACGCCAGGGTATCTAGTGAAGCCCTTCATGAACTGGCCTGGATTTTCTGTTTCTCGTCTGCCAAGAGGCACCAATGCAGTAGGAAAAGGTGATATATGAGTCTGGTCAAATTAATCAGTTGGCTCCCTCATACCCTCTGGACCTGCTCCCTCATACCCTCTGGACCTGCTCAGGCCCAGTCCTGGATGTGCCATGATCACTGTAAGATAGATAAGGCTGGACCACCCCAACCTCATGTCGGCCTATGATACACAGCTCTAGATGCAAAGCTATTTGGTGACTTCTGGCAAGATGTTCAGTCTCTCCCCTTGTTCAGAAGCCTACCAACACTTGCCTTTCAGAAAGTTCAGACTTTTTTGCTGCAGACAGCATGCCCCTGCTCCAGAACTCAGAGATCCACACTGCAACTGTCCAAATACAACTTGCCAGATACTCATGGTACTCCTATTTGTCACAGACACCTCCTGCCCAGGAGATTTTTTCCAGTTTATGGAGCCCAGGTGGCAAGGCTACGTGTGCCACAACCTGGACAAGAGCCCTCTCTCATTCTGGGACCAAGTCAAAATTGCCAGCTGTTTGAGTCCTCGGATAAATGGGATGGAGCTGCATTCCCAGCCCTAGTGGGACTTTGAGAGTTGAGGGCATCAGCCTGTTCTGAACACTAATATCTTGGAAATGGATGGCACTGTCTCATGTAATGTTAGAATGAGCAACAGAGCTGGCTGGCACAGAACCCTAGGGAAAATCAGGAGGGGGAGAGGGAGTGTGGGAGACTAAGAATCCTGGGACAGATGCCACTCTCTACAGGCTCTGAGTTGTCACGGTGGTGAGTCAAAACCAATTTAAGACTCACTCTTCAGCTCACTTAGTGAACCAAACTCAACACTTTCCAGTATGGCCACTCAGTTTGCTATGCCAGTCTAAACTTGGGAGCGTAGGGAATCCAGTACTTCTGCTTCCCATGCCATGGCCCCAACCCAGGCAAATTGTGTTTCTGCGCACTCCAGTTCCTTATGGTCAGAGCAACCAGCCTCCATGTGTGTGGTGTCCCTGCCCCTGGGTTCACTCTGTGACTTTTGCACAATCCCAAATAGCCCTCTACTTCCCCTCGCTCTGTTTCTTCATCCTTTGCACAGCCCCAAGGAAGCATATTATGTGGAGGAAAAGAAAACACACCCTTTAAGTATTCACGCTTTCTTTGAAATGAGGCATGTCTGCCAGCTGCCCAAGGTTTCTGGCTGGGGGTCGGGCAGGTTAGGCTTGTCCGATGACTGGTCCACCAGGCAAGTGTGTTTGGCCCTCGCCTAACAGAGAAGTTATTTTCGGCAAACGTTAAGGGGGATTTACTCTCATCCAGGATGATCCATTTTCCCACTATTTCAGTTGCCTTCCCAGAGCCCTTCTACTCTGGTCCAAATCACACTCGGGGAAATTAACTGTTCACTGTCGTTATCATCAGTTGTGTCCCCAGTTATATTAGAGGCTACCTGAGGAGGCCAGAGGCCATGATGTTACTTCTCTTGGAGCCCCCGAGTGCCCGGGCCTGGGTTGCATCCTGGGAGGCCCTTGGTGAAGTGAAGTGAATCCAGGAATGCAGCACCCTGGGACCCGCACGCCTCCTCCTTACAAACAGGCCTCCTCCCACTCCCCACCCCCCCAGTAGCATGTCCAATCACCCAGCCCACTGATGGCAGAACTAGGATCATTGCACAAGGAAGTGAGGAGACACAGAACAGTGACTGGCCAAGGGCATGGCCTTTGCCAGACCCCATGTGAACTTGAGCAAGCTACCATGCCTCTGTTTCCTTTTCTATAAGACAGATGGCTAGGAGGCCACGGCTCAGGGCTGATTAGAAGAACAAGTAGGCGGATGGATGGAAAGTTCATGGCACAAGGCCTGGAGTGGAATGAGTGCTCAAGGAACATTTATCAAGAGGAGAAATTTAACTTCAAAAGAAAACCATAGAAACTCAATGAAGTATTTGGCACTTCTAAGCATGTAGCACAGTTTTGTGAAATAGCTTGACATTTCCAATTTAACTCTACCCAGAATGCAGTCGGGAATGGGGTCTTTGGGCTCCCTGAGCACAAGACAGTTCCCCTCTGAGAGAAGGACCCACCCAGCTCTGAACCTTGTCTGGGCTACACTGACACTGAAATGTGCCTCGACCACACAGTGACCTGCACACAGCTGGCGGCCAGGAATGGAGACGTGCAGTTATGCAACCAGAGGCAGGATGGAGAAGTGGGCTCCACCACGTTGCGAAGGAAGGGCAGCAAAGTTCACAAGAGCAAAGCTTTTCCCTGTTGACAAACGCTGTCCTGCCGTGACCTTGCTTGGTGCAGGTTGGTGGGAGGTGAGGGGTCTCGGCGCCCGGAGCCCTTCCCACACCCACACCTGGCCTGGGCTGTGTCCCCTCAGCTTCTCTGTTGAGTTCTTCATTATGTTTATGCCACCTCCATGCATTCTCGTCCTCATCCTCCTGCCCGTCATGGTGAGCTTCTCCTGTTTCCAGAACCTCAGCAACAGGCGCATCCTTATTCTCTTCCATCGTCGTTGGTGTTTTTATCATATAGGCACCATGCACCTGTCTGTTCGTTTGTTGGGTGCTTTACGGTATGATTCCATTAACCCAGAGTTCGAGGGCTCGCCCCTGGCAGGATCTGCTCGGGGCTTGTATCTGGGTGGCATGCTGTGGGCAGCGGCCTAGCTGACGCTTCACATCAGAAGCACTTCACATGTATGAACTCCTATTTTACCTTCCAAACAACTTTAGCAGCTTGCATTCGATCATCATCCTCATGTCACAGCTGCAGAAAGCAGTGCGGAGAGGCAAAGTGGGCCGCCCAAGGATCCCCAGCAGGCAAGGAGCGGAGCCAAGATGTGAGAGAGCAGCTCCTGCCTCCAGCACCCACGTTCATACCACGGCAGCGCGCTGCCTTGGCGAAACAAAACAAAACACACACACAGAACGTGGAAAATGATCGTTCCAGGAGGCAGCGTAGTAACTTAGTGGTTACCTTTAGGGGTAGTTACTAGGTACTAGACAAGGGATAGAAATCGGAAAGGGATGGGGGCGGCGAGGGGTCCTAGGGTTCCGGCAGTGGTCCACTCACGACCTGGGTGGTGGTCACACGGGAGATTGTTTGGCAGTTGGTTGAACTACAGGGGTCCCTCATGCAATGCCTATTATGGAGGAGTAGAGCGTGAGGGCACCAAGCCTTGTGACTGCGCCTACATTATTTAGGGGTTGACTTCTCAGCCTCCTCCGTTCCATAGTGCTGTGGGGTCCTCTGCTGCGTGCTGTGGAGACTCCGCACCACGAAGCCTTCGGAGGGGAAATTACCTCCTGAGCCCTAAAGGAGCCAGAGTGCCTGAAAGGGCTCATGTTGTCTAAGTAACTGCCATCCTGGGCTCCCTAATCCCTGGGTCCAGGCCCTGAAAGTAGGGGCAAGGGCTTCTTCTAAACTTCCACAGGGGATCTGAGAGGTCCCTCGGAATTCTTCCAGAAAAATCTACCAGGAAGCCCAGGGCCATGCCAGTCTGGGAGGAAAGGGCAGGGCCTCCAGTCCTCCATGCTCTCATCTTGTCTGACCTGTGACCTCCCAGTGCCTTGAACCTCACCTCCACACCATCTGAGGCCCAGACAGGGACAGCAAACTCAGATCTCTGCCTCCTCAGAGCCCTCTGACTGGTGACAAAAAGCCATCGTCCACTTCTGCCCAGAATGCAGTTCTACCTTTTTCATGGGATTTTCAAGTGGTAAAGCACGGGACTCAAGTCTGCAGTGGGTGGAATCCTACCACGTTACTGTGTTCTTTTCATTGCTCCTCACTCCTTGTGGGGGGCCCCCACGGTGTCATACCTCCTGGGAGGAATGACTCGTGGCTTTGGGGAGAGTCTGTCTCTACCGCGCTTCAGGGTTCTGGCACTGGCATGCTGATGATGACTCCAGAATTCCCCTTCCCTCCCCGAAACAGCCCTTAAAGTCCAGCTTGCCTCCCAGCTCCCCCTCATGGTTCCATCCCTGTAAACTCAGTAGTCAGCAGAGTCCTGTCTCCTCCCCACCCCCTCACTCCCCAGCCAGCTCAGCCTCTCCCAGGACACTCACTCCCACATCAGCATCCCGCAGGCCTCCCTGCTGACCGTCTAACACTCCCCATCTTTCTAATACTCACTAAACACTAACATCTCCAGAGCATCTATGACACGGCGGACACAATGTCATTATCTCATTGAATTCCCATTAAATATAGCTCCTGGCACATGAGAGGGGTTTCATAAGTATTTCTGGACTGGATGCATCCTCACAACAATCTTTCGTGGGAGATTTTATTAATCTCTCATTGCATAGATGAGAAAAGTTAGGCTCAGGGATATTAAATAACCAGCCCAAGTTTAGACACAAGTTAAACACAGTGACAAGTTTAGAGCTGGGATTCCAAAGCAGATCTATTTCTAGAACTTATGTGTTCACCCCATTGGTTTATTGCAATTTATTGGTTCACTCAAAAAATATTAATCCAGTATCTACTATGTGCCAGGAACTATTCTAGGTACAGGGGATACAGCAGAAAATAAAATAGACAAAACCTCTGACTTCTAGAGCTTACATTCTAATGAGGGAGACAGGCAATAACTGTGATAAACATTTATCATATGAGATTAACAGGGGTAAGAGCTAATGAAAAATAAAGAAGGGAAGGAAAGAGTAGGGGTATCATTTTAGATGGGGTGAGCAGGAAATCTTTACAGAGAAGGGGATAGGTGAATAAAGACCCAAAAGTAGTGAGGGAGACAAGTCCTCAGAAATGCAAAAGAGCAGTAACACGTGCAAAGGCCCTGAGGCAGGAGGGTTCTGGGTGAGTTCTGGCAACACTGAGGAGGTCAATGTGGTTACAGCAGAGTCACTGAGGGAAAGAGGACTGGGAGCTCGGAGACTAGCAGGGCCAGTTCACACTGGGCCTTACGACATGGTACAGAGTGATATGACCACCGAGTGCCATGGAACTCACTGGAGGTTGTGAACAGAGGCATGCCATGTTCTGATGTGGCTTTTAATAGGATTAAGAAGATTACTCTCGCTATTGGTGGAGACTTGAGAAAAAGCAAGACAAACTCATCAGCAAGGAGACCAGCTAGAAGGCTGTGGCAAAAATCCAGATAAGAGTTACAGTGGCTTGGATTGGGCTGGTAGCAGTGGAGCTGGTAGGAGCTGGTAGATTCGGGATATGGTTTTAAGATGGTGCCAACAGGATTCCAGACCCCTCTACCCAGCCGCAAGTCCCCTGGCACCTCAGACACATCATGCCTGAAACTGAACTCATTTTCCTCCCCCAGGAAATTTTCATCCCTCCCGTACTCTTATCTGTGTTTATCCTACTCCCATCTAGATAGTTGCCCAAGCCAGATACCTGCACATCGCCCTGATTCTTCTCTCACGTTCACCTCCCACACCCAGTCGGCCACTTGTCCTGTCCAGTCTACTCTCTCCTTCTTCGTCCCAGCCTCCTCTGCCTTCACGCAGAACCACATCCCTCTGGCCTGGACTCTGTCAAGTTTCCATCCTCCCATGCGGTCTCAGCCAACTCCACACCGTACCAGATGGATCTTTATGGGAAGCAGACCACATCCATTTAAAACTCTCCAAACACTCTGTGTTGCCTGTTGAATAAAGTCCCAATCCACTGGGCCAAAGCTGTCTAAAGGAAATATAATGCAGGCCAGTTATGTAGCTTGGAATTTTCTAGTAGCCACGGCCTTAAAAGTAAAAAGGAACAGATGGCATTCATGATAAATATGTAAATCATGCAATGCATTTAAAATACTATTTTAACATGTAATCAGCATACAAAATATTAATGAGGTATTTTCTATTCTTTTTTCATGAAGTCTTTGAAATCCAGTATGTAGTATATACGCACATCTCACCGCGGACCAGCCGCATGTCAAGGGCTCAGTGGCAATGAGCGGGCACCACGTTGGGAGATGCGGCTCTAGCTGGACAGCTGAAGCCCCTTTCTTCCTGGCTTTTCCTACCTGCCCTGCAGTCTCATCGCTGCCTGCCTTCCACCCCCCCACAACTTGATCCCCATGCCGGCAGAGCTCGATTCCTTGGAGTGCCCGGGGCATGGCACACCTGACTCCTGCCCTTGCGTGGAAGCTCAGCAGTGCTTGCGCGGGCTCCACAGATCTGCCCTGCACATCTTTCCCACTCCTCATTCGGGGTCGCCCCATTGGGGCCTGACGTTCTCCACGGTGGGAGCACCCACACCATGGAATCAAGGTTCTGGGGAGGGCTGGAGAACCGTTGGTTAAACAGGCAGCGGCACATCACTGCACCCAACACTCCCCTTACAGTGGTCCTTGCTCAACCCTGGTTCAGCCGTAACTTCTCCTCGTTCCTGGTCTGTGTCTGTGTGCACCCCTTCTAGACTTCCAGTTCAGGAAAATAGAGCCTACTTTTCTGCACGCAGTTCTTGGTGTATGATAGAATTCCTCCCTCCTCCTTTGGTTTCTGGTTCCCTGAACATCCTATCGTAATAGCTAGTGTACAGAAGAAGCCATAAAGAGAAAAAAATTAAAATATAAGCTTAGAAATGAGACCTTTCTGGGTTCGAATCGCACCTCCTCTACTCACTGGTGGTATGGGCTCAGGCAACATGCCTAACCCTAATGAACATTGGTTTACCTTCCTGAAAACAGGTTGGAAAACATACTCAACCACCAGATTAGTGAGATGATGAAATCACATAACTTGTTTAGTCCAGGGAGTAACATACACCAAAAACCCATAAAGCTTTGGATATTATTTCACCCTTCAGGATTTATTTATCATCTGTATAAAGTAGTTGCTGAAAACCTTTTTGTTAGAGTGAATGCTGAAGGAGATTTCAGAAGTTCTTCAATCCCCATTCACAGGGTGTATGAGTCAGAATTCCAGCTGGAGACAGGTGGCACACACACTCAGAGGGCTGACTAAGGAGACTTTATTGAAGGACAGTTTACAAAGGTCTGAGCAGGCTTATGCCTATTGCCGCCTCCAGGACTGACGGTGTGACGAAGAGGGCATCTCCCAGTGAGAACTGTGGCTGCAGGAAAGGTCACACAGTGGGAGCTGCATGTAGCCTTCTCTAAATGGATCTAGCAGCCTTCAAACCATTGTGGAGGAGGTTGGATGGATAACCCACCTCACTTTCCTTCAGTTCTTCTGGAGGACTTCCCACCACTGCTTCCTCTTAACCAAGCCCAACTGCAAGCCCAAGGGCCAGGAGCCTTTGGCAGCCTCTTGGACAATGAATCTGATGGAGAAGGTGTCAGATGGGCTGGAGGCCCAAAAGGAGACTTGAGAACAGAGTCTTCGAGTGGCTCTGAACCACATCAACCTACAGGTGTCCAGGCTTGCTAACACACCAGAGATGATAATCATCCATATCGGGCAGAATTTCCTTGATTCGGGCCTTGAAGGATAACATCAGATAACAAGCATTTATATGGGCTGAGTTTGATTATTTTATCTACGAGTCTGTTCTCTCAAACATAAGAAAGCTGATTTCATCCCATAACCCTTCCACTTTGTTGGCATCCATTCATTCTTAGATGTGGGAAGTTCTTTCCAACAACCGACTTAAAAGATTCCCACAACAACAGAAATACTTTGTATCTTAACTTAGCTGGATGGTACTGGAGGAGAAATAGCAGTCATGGGAACAGAGAGTAGAGGCATTCTCTTCAGGGATATGAGCACAGCCTCATCAGAGCAGCTATGAGCAAATGAAACAGAAAAGAAAATTCAGTGTGTGGAGCAGGAGAAGAACTGGTATATATGTAATCTTCATTAAGCCACTTCTGTAGTATTTTTACCTATATCATCACCAAGGTTCTTTTAATTTTTTTCCTATGGTCCTCTTCTTTAGCCTTCTAATCAGCCTCTAAAAATAACCTAACAAATATCCTACTGATTCTAGAACTGTTAAAATGCTGGATTGATCATTTTTCCTGTTGGTGTATTCCTGGAAAAAATTTATGTTTTTCTTGGGAAAACCTGGAAGGAGGCTGTAATAATTTCCTGGCTTTATTCTGAAACCTATTTGTCTCTTACTCTGGTAAGGATGGTTAGGACCAGGAGATCAGTTTCACTTTCCTATCTATTCTAAAGTATGCTGTTCTGAGTCTTCTGTCCCGCACTAACAATTTCTAGAAGTACTGGCTAGAGCCCATTCCACAAAAAAGAGGTGGGGAAGAGGAAAGGCAGGCAGCAAGGGATCTAGATCTAAGCAATATTTTGATTGGTCGAGTAGAGTGTAAGTCCCCGGGAGGGCAGGGACCACCCACGTCCCTGGTGTCTAGCCTGGCACCTGGTACAAAGCAAGTGCCCATTAAGAATGACTCAGTGAAAAAAAAAAAAAAAAAGAATGACTCAGTGAATAAATGCACAGTGCATGCTAAACACTTTCAGGTAGGTGATAGTGGAGATCTGATTTTTCACACGGGAAAATGGAAAGCCCAATGACATTTATGTCAGCAGTGTTGCAGGCCTCAACCCCAGGATTATGGCTTCTAGAGCAGTGCACCCACTACTTCCCATCCAAGGTGTTGCCTCCTTCATGAAACCACTTTGCTTTGCCTTGGCTATCCCCTGCCCAAAGTTCAGCTTTTCAGTAATGAGCCTGGACTATAGGAGCTGGCATGATCAAGAGTTCCTCTTCCCAGAGTTAATTATGCTATGTGTGCTGCTGTCTCTCTCTTGTTGACCTTGCCCCATGGATCTTCTCCCTCCTGATCTTAAAATCTGCAGCCATTTGGGGGCAATTCGGAGCATGTCCCAGAGACTGCTCTTGGAGTAAACTATTGTTGAGATATTAGAAACTTCGGCTGCCCCAGAGCCACCACCTACCAGCAGTGGTCTCTGTGACCCGGTGTCTTGGCAGTTCCTGGGGCATCCCTGGTCTGAGCGGAAGCCTGGTTAGTTTCCGGCTGCCCTAGGGTACCAAGTCAAGCTGTTACCTGCTTCCAAACAGTTTCCCTTTCCTCCCTCCAACTTGTCACCATGGGCTCCTAGACACCCCTGGCCTAAACGCCCTAGTGAAATGGTGAGGACAGTGCCTTGTCTGAGTTGCCCTCCACCCCACAACCCCCAAGATCAGCGCTTCACTGTCCAGGCTTTCTCCCTCCCGGCAGCCAGACTGACCAGCTCTGGGACCTCTGCTGCCTCTGCCTGTTCTGGTTCCCTTCTCTGCGATAGAGGCAGCCCGGGGGCTGGCAAAGCTGAGAGGCATGCCTTCATCTTTCTGCAGGTCCTTCTCCCCCATTTATAGGTGCCACTTTCACAAAGCCTTGACTCCTGTGTGTTGGCCTTGGGACGGTGCCACATTTAAGCACAGGACAATAGCCAAAATGTAATTTAAAAGGAATTTCATCTCTGCTTGTCCCTTCCACAAGTCATCACGGACAGGAGACATAGAGAGGGACTCTGAAACATAATGAATATTCTTTTCTGTCTCATTTGCTCATAGCTGCTCTGATGGGCTGTGCTCATATCGCTGAAGAGAACTCCTCTGCTCCCTGTCCCCATGACTGCTCTTTCTCCTCCAGCCCCATTCTCCTCCTTCCTTACGGTTTTATTGCACAGCTTACCTTGGCTTTCCTCCCAGCAGTAAGGAATCTTACTTCTTTGGAAGTGAGGAGTGGGGAGTGCTCAGGGGTACAGCAATTAAAGAGCTCTCTTTAGAGTACAGCGTTGGGGGAGGGGTAGCAAACAGAAGTATCGGACCTATAGCCTAGACATTTTCCAGAATAGGCATAGCCTCATGATTTCGTTATTAGATACCAACATTAGAAGCACATTTCTAATTGATCCTTATGACGTGTAAGGTGCCCCCATCAAATGTTACCATCCCAGCTGGTAACTACCCCTGCAAGCCTCTGTAAAGCAACACCTCTGTGCTCAAGTGCAGATCAGGAACTGGGCTGAGATGAGTTCTAGTTGAACAACTTTATCTGGTAGAGGCAGGGAAGACTGAGACTACATCATGGCTCTACCTGGTGTGCAAGAGCCTATTTACCCATTCTTTCACTTGTTCACTCATTCATTCATTCATTCATTCATTCATTCAACTGACCAACCAAGATTTTCTGTGCAGGCATTATTAGTCTAGCTCTCTACTAGATATGGTAGAGGCAGAGATGCATAAACCTCAGCCTTCACCTCCAAAGAGCTCACTTTATGTTGGAGAGACACATATGTGACCTCATCAGCTGTAACACAGCTGGGTGGTGTTACAGCAGACACAGAAATGGGAGACCGCGGGGCCACTGGAACAGAGTAACTATGTCTGACATGGGTCAGGATATCTCAGTCTAGGAAGGCTTCCCAGAGGCAATATTTGTGCCAGGTCAAAAAAGAAAAGCAGAAATGTTTCAGATGAAGAATGGAGCACAGGCATTTTGAGCAGAAGGCACAGAATGTGGCGCCGTGGTGGCATGAAAGGGGATGCTACCTTGGGGAAGAATGAAAAGCTCAGAAGGCATGTGGCACAGTAGTAAGAGAGGATACTGGGAAATACATGAGGGCCAGAATGCAAAGGACCTTGGCCATTTAAATATTTTGGAAGAATATAGAAAAAAGTTTAAATTTAGCATACTCCCCATCATTAATTAAAAGTTACAAAAGTAAGATATGAGGGGAATTTCCTCTCTGCCCATCCAAAATAACCTCACTGAGGAAACCTCTGCCAAGACTAGAAATTGTTCCTTCTTTTTCCAAAATTTAAACAGGGATTTTTAAATAAATATTTAAATCACATTAAAAAAAAAAAAACTAAAGTATTCTAGAAGTAATTATCTGCAATTTTTTTTTCCAGTTAGTAACAGATATTTTTACAGGTCAATTTATACAGAACTATCTTGTTATTTTAAACAGGCAATGAGGAACTCACAAGGACTCTAAATTTGAAGGTGAGTGAATCAGATCTCTTTTATGTGGAGGCTGGACGAGAGAGAAAAGACCAGGGAGTCAACTCTGGAAGGTAAGGGTAAGAATTCCATTGGAAAGGCCACAAGAATGAGATTTAAGAGCAATTTCTAGGTTAAAATCAGCAGTATTCAGGGACCAGTGATAGACATGCCAAGCAGAGTATCTGGTGAAGGTTCATTTTGTTGTGCATAATAGAAGCTACTCAGAGTAGCTACAGAAGAAACATTTGGAAGGAAAGATGGAAGAGTGGAACTACAATGTGGCCTGAGGATGTTTGAAATCAGAACTAGAAATCTCTCAGGAGTCAAGATCACTGACTACTCTTTCTAGAGCCTTGGTCTTTCATTCCAACCTCTCTCTGAAGGCCCACCTCGTTGTCCTCTGTCTGCTTTGTGTACTGTGGCTCCTTTAGCTGTACTAGGAGGCTCTACAGAGCAGGCTCCAGTATAGATAGATCGTGTGTGTGTGTGTGTGTGTGTGTGTGTGTGTGTGTGTTCAAAATTCCCTGGGCAATTTCAACATAGAGCAAAGGTGAGAAACCTCTAGTTGGCATGTGTTCACTGTCTTGAGACACCATTCCCAAGTTCCCAGGAGAGGATGTGATTGGTCCAGACGGGTCAGGGTCAGGGGTTGCTCTGGTCCAGTCAGCTGCATGCATCGCGGAGCACCATGCAGAACAAACTCGGTGGTAGCCCGGCCTCGAGGACATGGTAGTGGAAGGGGAGGGAGGGAGTGGCCTGAGACAACAGGATTTTGTGGTTCCACACAGCACAGGCAAATCAGGTTTTGTGTTTACCTCTTGCTCTGTCCCCTAGAGACACAGCCCTGGCCTGAGTGAAAAAAATGAGTACTCTGTGTCACTGGCAGCGGTCCCATCACACCCCTCCCTGCCTAAAAGGGCAAAGGGAGCTACTGAGTCCCTGGGCGTCCGTCGCAGGCCTGCCGGGTCCCTCCAGCACAGGGAGCCAGCACCCCCTGAAGCTGCCCCAGTCTCCAGCCACTTAAGGAAGTGGGGATGGCAAAAAGCACGCCTCCTGGGAAGTAGAAGCAGAGGCAAACAGCTGTAAAATGATACTTCATTGGAGTCAGCTTCTTGTTTGTCAGAATGAGTAAGTGGGAGTGAATTATGCCTTCATAGTTCCATCCCGGTTTGGGGGAGGAAGAGGACCGAGAAAGAACTGACCAGAGGAATCTGATTCCTCCAGGAGGAGGCCACTTAATGTGTCTTCCCCTATATTTACCTGCGGTTGTTAGGCTTCTCCTCCCACTCACCTCAGCCACTCTCCTTAAATGGAGAATTCCTCACATAGGGCTTCCACCAGAGGAAGGGAAGTTTGGTGACATTTGAAGGGACTTAGCCCAACCACAAGAGATTTCCGTTTCCTGTTCCTCCAACTCAAAGTCATATTATTCTGGGGAGAACGGCGGCCTTAATATAGCTGCAAACCTCAAGAACAGCCCAGTGGTGGGTTTGAAGCCAGCAACCTCTTTGTGTTTCTGTTTTGCTAGGATCTTATCTTCCCTTTTAATATCCTACCACCCTTTCAACACTCTTTCCACGCTTTGCCCACTCCGTAATTTATGGATGTGTTTTTGAATGATTTTCTTCAGTTTTGTTTTCACACCTCTGGAAAAGATAAGGGAGTTCGTTGTTACGCCAAGACAGAAAATTTACTTCAGACTCAAAAGACCTTATGGCAAGTTCCAGATCTGCCACTTACTGGTTTTGTAAACCTCAGGCAAATGACTTGGTTTTCCTCCCCCATTCTCCTATGGCTGTGTTTATATTTCTGTTATTCTGTGTATCACATCTCTGTATCCTAGGAGATTTTAAACTTCTTAAAGCTAAGCTTTTATCTGACAACCACAATGCCTAGCATAGTGCCTGGCACATAGCAGATATCCAAAAAATATTAAAATTTAACCTCTCAGAGCATACCAAATCAAATAAGGCAATTCATGTGATTTACAAACTGTAAAGAAAAATACGTGTCTCAAAGCTGTCACAAAACCATTACAAAAATTTGTATTGTTTTTTAAAAATATATATGGTCTATTAAATTAATGTTACTTTGTATTTGGAATGTTTAGGGTAAGGGATTTGAGGGGAAAGACTAAGATTTCTCATTCGCAAGGATTTTACTAATCACATGACTTAATCTGTTTCTAGCCTAAGCCTCTGTTCTCCCCTGTGGTGTTTTTTCACTCAATCATATAGTTTAATGGTTGATATATTTGGTTTAAAGGATGATAGCTCTAAACCAGGGTTTCTAAACCTCTGTACTATTGACATTTTGAGCCAGATCCTTCTTTGTTGGGTGGGGTGGGGGGGCTGTCCTGCATATTGTAGGATATTTAGCAGCATCTCTTCCAGTCTCTACCCATTAGATACCAATATCACTTCCTCCCAGTTGTAAGAATCCAAAATGTCTCTAGACATTGTCAAATATCGAATGGAATGAGGTAGGGGGCAAAATTGCTCTCCTTCCCTTCTCTGTGAGCACTACTGCTCTGAAGTTTTGACTTGGGCTTTTTTTCTCTTTCATCTTCTATTATTAAGTTTCTCAGTATTTTAAATGCATAAGCTCAGGTTACTTAAGCTCTGAGTCCTACTCAAAGCATTTTTTGCTGACTTGGGTTTGAAGATATGCAAGTCCTTCAACACATCTGATTAGTCAGAGAAAATTTCCCAGTTCTTGCCAGAGGAATTCCCTCTTTCTGCTTTACCCTTCCATTCTCAGGGTTGGTACTCCCTTTGTATCTATCCTTTACTCTAAGACTTCAAAGATCAAGCCTACAATTCTATCCTCATTTCTTCTATGGAGCAGGCAGGCTTCTCACCCTTCGGCCTCTGAAGGCCTGACTTCTCAGAGTTCCCCAAGTAGACACATAATTGTGACCCCTCTGTGAGCCTCATTGTACTTAGAGACCCTAGGTCTGTCACATATACACATTTTGGCATGGTCCTTTCATATTACGACAAGGCACAAGTCTCTCTTAAGTGAACTACACCCATGTTCCTACTTACACAGGTACTTTTGCTCTTTCTCTCCTTTCCTCTGCATTTGGTGTCTCCATGGACTTACTCCAATTCACAGGCCATGACTTAACTTTGCTAACCCTTTGATAACTGGAGCTAATGACAGTCCTCTCACTGCAGATGAGATGCCTACTTTCTGCCCCTTCTCTGCTTACTTACCTTCCTTTGAAGAGCCCGGAAGTTCATGCTCTTGTTTGACATTTATTTTCTCCAACATGCAAAATCTGTTATTAATAGTCTCCACTTGTTTGCCTCTGAACTTGGAAAGCATGGATTTACCAAGTACAGATGCTACCCACTTCTGTGCACACCTGTGATTCTGGCCCTCCACAAATGCCTCTCTCCTTGCTAGAAAGGATACTGTCCCATCAATGGAAAATGCCCCCTATCATGCACACTGCTTCCCTATCTCCTTGAGAAACCACATTTAGAATGGGACTTGCTGTCATCTGATTGCCTTATGGTCAAGTTGGATGCTCAGTGTCTTATATGTAACACTTCTACTTGCTTTTGGAAAGAGAGTTTGCTAACTCAAAATTGCTACCGTAATAAAGTAGTATGACTAGCTACTCTTTAAGTTAATATTATGAAGATATTGTGAGTTGACATGTTAGAAGACAAGAGAGTAGTTAATTAGGAGCCCATCTGAAGAGGAAATTTGGAAAGGCTGTTTAATGTGTCCAAAATGTTTTAAAATAATTCTCTCCACATTGACAACCACCAGCACTCTGAGTCCCAACTTAGTGCCTACTATATATCATTTAAACCTTGGTGAGGTTTTATTGGAGATAAATATTAGTATACCTGTCTAACAAATGAGGAAAATGAAACTCCGAGGTGTTGTGTGAACTTGACCAAAGGCACACAGTAAAGTAGCAAATTTGAGATCCAGTCCAAAGCCAGATAAAGTGAGATGCTTAATATTACCATAAAGAACAGAGATTTTGACAAAACTCTGAAGCACAGTAAGATCTTGTCCAATGCCAATAATTATGAAAAACACCCACAAGTATAAAAAACACCCACAAGATTAGTGATCAGAAGACCTGGATTTTAATCTGCACTGGACTAACTTTCTAGCAGAATGACCATGGACAAACAAAATTACCATGGCTGAGCATCAATTTTCTCATCAAAAATAGAGATTAAGGGCTTTTGTAAATAATTATATTAACTACTGTTTTACAAAATGGTAGTTTGACCATAAGCATTTCCCAGGAGTCTCATCATTCAATGGTGGGAAGAACCTGGCTTCACTACTCAAGTCGAGTTAGACAGCCATTGCCAAGGCTGTATGAAGGTAATGGTGTTCTCTTTCCCATAACATCAGCGATGACACAGGGAGAGTGACCATGTCAGGCCACGGGGGAGCCTCTCTAGTAGGCTGACCACATTTGGAACACAGACAGGGCCTCTTCTGAGTAACCACAAGGAAAGGACAAACAGACTCTGAGGCACTCCTCCAAGTGGCTGGCCAGCGCCCATGGGCTTCAGAGCACTGTGGTTAACCCTAGAGTCTGTCAGGAGGGAAAAGTCCCAGCTCTTCAGCTAGTTGCTTCCACAAAAGTAAACCAAAATGAGTCATATAAAGATGGAGAAACCAGCAGAGACAGCCTTCCATGTAAGGATCACCAGAAAGAATCAAAGCTGGAGACAGGAGAATTCAAAGGACCTGGGCGGCTGATGTTCCTTCTCAGTGAGTCACTGTGTAAGACACATGGCAGGATGTGAGCTTGTGTGTGTGCATGTTCACGTTCATGTGCAATGAAGGAACTTTGTGTGTTCTTCTACCCTCCCCCCCCTTGGTTGGTTTGCCAGCTACTGTCCTACATCATTTTTGTGGATTGGAAACTTATACAATATTATTATTAGAGGGAGAACTTGGTTCTTTTTGATATTACAAAATTGCTCTTTGAAAAGTTTGGACCAATTCAATTTTCATTCTCACAAATAGAGTATAAGAGGATCAGTTTATTTCACCAATGCCAACTTTGTAATAGTATTATTTTCCCCACATATATGTTTTTTAAGATTTATTTTATCTATCTGACAGAGAGAGAGCACGGGGTGGGGGGAGGGAGAGGGAGAGAGAAACACAAGCAGACTCTGTGCAAAGTATGGAGCCCGAAGCAGTGCTCGATCCCATGACCCTGAGATCAGACCTGGGCCAAAACCAAGTGTCAGAAGCCATCCAGGCACCCCTCCATCTATATTTTTAAAGTCACACTTACTTGTAGGTCTTACTTTAAATTACTTTCATATAGTGTATAATTATGAAACATCTCCTTCTCCCCCTCCTTACTCTGTTCCACTTTCTATGGTAACCAACTTCAGCCAACCGGATTTTAGTGCTTCTGATGGTTGCCATAAAATACTAAATAATATGCTTATATCTCGGTTTCTTGATTTATCCACTTTCTAGTGTTTTTTGACTGCTGCACATGAGGATTTGTGCTAACTTATCCTCACTATATAATTGAGGAAATTGTCCCTCTACTCTCTCCTCCTCACCCCTTCCCCCCCTCCACTTCCTTCACCTCTTGTTTTCTGTCATTACTGCCCCATTCCTTTTATATACTTATTAGGTTTGCAATAGTCATTTTATTTTATTTTATTTTTAAATATTTTATTTATTTATTCATGAGAAACAGAGAGATAGAGAGGTAGAGACATAGGCAGAGGGAGAAGCAGGCTCCATTTAGGGAGCCGGACGTGGGACTCAATCCAGGATCACGCCTTGGGTTGAAGGTGGTGTTAAACCTCTGAGCCACCCAGGCTGCCTAATAGTCATATTCTATTCTGAAACCAAAGTTAAGCCTTTCATACTTTTTCTAAAAATTTATTCTAAATTTTGAAAATCAATAAGCAGTTTTTATCACTGTAAATAAAAATTATTTACTGAAGAATCAAGGAAGGAAATAATCCTAAGCTACTCAAAAGAGAATGTTCAAAAGTCAAAATCAAGTAAGTCTTCTTTTCTGACCCTAATCAGTTTCTCACAACTATACCTTAATTTAGGTTGCTTCTCATTTGGATCAGGATTTTACTTCTGATTTTTGTTTTTTTCTGAGGTTTCTACTTGCTTTTCTTTTATAAACTAATTAACAGAAGAAACATATATCCTCACTACCATATCATTAAGAATATCCAGTTTCTTAAACATACCAATTTTGAATGGCCTAGTTTTATCTGATTGTCTTCTAGGTATGTTCTAGTTGCTCTCATGTGGATTTTTTTTTTATTTTAATTACACCCTTAAGTTATTTCTAATATTTCTTGGATCCCATGACTTTCTTTTTCTTGGATTCCTCTTTCATCTTATTGGAGAACACACAAATAATCTTTCTTTCTTTTTTAAGATTTATTTATTTATTTTAGAGGGAGGAGGGGATGAGAGAGGGAGAGAGAATCTTGAGTGGACTCCACACTGAGCACAGAGCCTGACAAAGGGCTTAATCTCACCACCCTGGATCATGACCTGAGCTGAAGGCAGACAGTGCATAAATGTTTGAATCTTTGTCTATAGGCATTCTGAGAATTAAAAATCAATTGTGGGCAGCCCAGGTGGCTCAGTGGTTTAGCGCCGCCTTCAGCCCAGGTTGTGATCCAGGAGACCCGGGATCAAGTCCCACATCAGGCTTCCTGCATGGAGCCTGCTTCTCCCTCTGCCTGTGTCTCTGCCTTCTCTCTCTCTCTCTCTCTCTTTGTCTTTCATGAGTAAATAAATAAAATCTTAAAAATAAATTAATAAAAATCAATTGTTAGTTTTTGTAACATTGTAATTGTGTAAATATTAACTGAAAGATTCAGTAGTATGGTTCTGAAAAACTCTTTATGTGCCCTGATATTTGGTAAAGTTCGGTTGAATTGATAATTCTAGATTTAAAAAATCACATTCCTTCAGCACTCAAAGGCATTGTTCCACTAGGTTACTCTTCTGGCATCCAAAGTTACTGACAACAAGACCATGGACATGTTAATTCTTATTCTTTTATGGTACTCTATCTTTACTCCCTGGAAACATTGAAAATCTTCTGTTTGCATTTCATGTTCTAAATTTTATCACAACATGTATGGGTTCTTTTAAAATTTTTTGTTTGCTCAATCCTCAACAACTCCTTCTAATTTGAAAACTCTTTGCCTTTCTTTTAATAATTTTTCCCCTTGGGATGCCTGAGTGGCTCAGCAGTTGAGCATCTGCCTTTGGCTCAGGGTGTGATTCCGGAGTTCTGGGATTGAGTCCCACATTGGGCTCCCCGCAAGGGGCCTGCTTCTCCTTCTGCCTGTGTCTCTGCCTCTGTGTGTCTCATAAATAAATAAATTAAATTAAATTAAAAATAATAATTTTTCCCCTTCATGTTCTTTGTTCTTTCTGGAATTCCTACCAGATAAGTGTTAGACATCTTGACTTGATCCTACATGTCTTTTAACTTATCCCTCATATTTTTCATCACTGTCTTTTTGGTCTATATTCTGGAATACTTCCTCAACTTTACTTTTTAGCCCTTCTATTGAAGTGTTTAGTTTTCATAAACTCTGGCTGTCTTTGGTATATCCACTCACATTTACAAGTATATGTTAAAAGGTAGAGCATATGGACTTGCACGGCTCACTGTAGATATAGGGGTAGAAATCAGGCTGACTGCATGCCCCCTCCTCAGGGCCAACACAAGGACAGCCTCACTCTGGAGGGGCCAGCCTCACTCAAAGAGCCCTAGACCTCCTCCCAGGCCAACTGTTAAATTCCCTAAAGAGCACAGTCATCTCTGAAGGTGACCAGTACACGGCTGGTGACTCTGCACCCATGGCAGGGAAGTGGTGGGAGTGAGGGTGGGCAACCGGCTCAGCTGCTGCACAAATCACCCTGCACATGGTCATCCTGAGAGCCAGCCCGCACTCCATTCCTATTTAACCAATCTGTCAACTCAGGGCTTGACATCCCTTCCGGATCCCCCAGGGAGACGGCTCTCCTTCCAGGAGTCCAACTCTCTCACAGTACCATCCTTTCAAGCATCCTGGCTTCCCCTTCTGTGGTTTATTTGACAATTCAATCCCATTTGCTTTCCATTTTCTGGAAAACCATCAAAAACTCTGCTGACATGCCTACCTGCTGCTCTGTGTGCCACTGAATTTGTCCCCTTGTACACATCTTTCAATAGGTGTCTGAGTGGGAGGGAAAGATCTAGATGGGCCCACTTCACTTGGAACTAAAACCTGGAGTAGTACTATTAAACATTGTAAACTTCATCTGGGAGGCAAATATACATATCATCTTCTACTTGCCTTTCTACAACTTTTAGTGGGGTTGAGTTGTTCTCATATCTGATTGGTCATTTAAACTTGTTCTATGAAGAGCCTGTTTACACAATGAGTGGTTCTAGACATCATTCAGGCCCAGCAGATGTTCTGCTTCAGCTCCTTACCCGGACCCAACTTTAGGTTGCCAAGACACGCTGCTGTGCTGCTCATGAGCCTTTAACCTTTGTGAGTAGTAATTCATTGTTCTTTATGAATTATTAATCCCCAAAGTAGAGCTATTAATTAAAAGAGCTGGACATTCTCCTTTCTCAATTTTTCTTCCTGTTCCTTTTTTCCTGATGTTGTTGAGAAATTAAGGGCAAAGAGGAAAGGATGCACCACATCGTGATATTCTCTCCTGAAGGCAGGTTTCCATCTTGTCACCTCCCTGAATCCTGACTCTCTGTTCTCGGTGTTGTCCTATGAAGGACTTGAGGTTGGAGCCACTTCTGCTTGCCCATAAAAGTCCTCTGGAACATGCCAGGCTGGCACTCCTGCCCTGTATGCCACTTCCCAGCAGGACATCAGGGTGAGATGGAAGGCTCTGTGAGTGGCACCATTCCTGCAGCTGAGGTTCACAGTGACAGACACCAATGTCCACTTTTGTCAGTAACCCAGCCCTCACCTTGGTTTATATCAGCTGAACTCTCTCTACCCCCTACAGCTTAGAATCATGATGGTATTTAATTTCAATAACTCTCTGAACGAAGTTCTTTATTTGGGGAAAGCATCGAACCCCTTCTGAAAAGAAAAAGTCATGATAATCCTGAGAAAACTTGAAATGATGGATGTGTCTCTTAGGAGTTTTATTTTTAAGTAAGACCAGGAATTTTAATACACTTATGCAGCATACTGGGAAGATCTGGGGACTTCAGAACCTACATTCTCCCTCCAAGCCTGGCAGGGGGCCGCAGGAGTGTGAGTCTGTCTATGGCAGAAAGCCCATACCTCAAGGCATTGAAAATGATCTTCCTCCCACTTATCTCATGGGTACACAAACTTCTGAATTTAGGAGAGAGAAAGAGGAGCCAGAGGGAATGGCCTTTAATGAAGGTCGAGTGGTAGTTTCTCTCAAAACTTCTAGCAAGGCTTCAATTTTATCTTCAATCATACTGTGACAAGAAGAAATCCTACCTAAGGAGACTCAAAGAATGGGAGTCAGACAGGAAAAATCCCACTTCCTTCCAGGGATCCTCAGTTGCAACCCACAAAGGCAAAGGGCTTTGCACACAGTAGGTGTTTGTATCTGTCTACTGGGGCCACCATAACAGAATCCACAGGCCAGGGGCGCTTAAACAGCAGACATGCATTTTCTCACAGCTCTTGAAGGCTCATGGGAGGCTCAGAGTCCAAGATCACGGTGCTGGCAGAGGTGGGTTTGGGTGAGGACTCTCTTTTTGGCTTACAGAACTTCGTCTTCCTCTTCTGTCTTTCTCTTCTAAGGACACTAGTCCTCTCTGATTTGTGCCTCACCTTCCTGACCTCTTTTGACCTTAACTACTTTCTTAAAAGTCCTATCTCCAAATAAAGTCACATTGGGGGTTAGGGCTTCAACATACGGATTTGGGGAAGGACGCAATTTGGCCCGTGACAGTATTCAAGAAACACTTATGGTTAACTAATTAATAAAGCGTTATCTAACTGCTTTCCTGGATATGTGGGGACTCTCATATACTCCACAGAGGCTGTAAGAAGAAGAAATGATCCTTGTCCACATCCTTTTTGTTCTTCCTCAAGATAATGCCGCTGCCAATATGATTGCACCACTAAGGTCATTGGGCAAGTTCTGATAACGTTTCTGGGAGATGGAAACATCCACATGTCCATGACCAGCCAATACCTCATCCCCACTCCACCCCCACATGGAGGCCTGGCCCCCTCTGTCTGTCTCTGTTCTTATGTCTCTCTAGCCCAGGGAGTGCAGAGAACCTGAGATCTGTATTTGTTACTAGGGTGAAACGGAGGCCCCACCTCAGTGGGGCAGGTTCTAATGATATGTTCTAGTTCAGTGTCTCCAACGCTGTGCTTTGGGGCCAGGGAGTGGGGGTAGGCAGGGGAGTAAGTGGGTACTGTGCACAGCCCACAGAAATAGCAGTACTGTGCTTCCTATTTGCTATCATGTGCTCTCTCTCACTCTCTCTCTCACTCTCTCCCCTCAGAGAAGAGGTATCTTTGGCAAGGAGAACATGGGCATTCCAAGGCCTTAGCCAAAATGCCATCAAAATCTAGTCCATGTCTTTACAGTCTCTTCAATAAATGGTGCAGTCTCTTCAATAAATGGTGCTGGGAAAATTGGACATCCACATGCAGAAGAATGAAACTAGACCACTCTCTTTCACCATACACAAAGATAAACTCAAAATGGATGAAAGATCTAAATGTGAGACAAGATTCCATCAAAATCCTAGAGAAGAACACAGGCAACACCCTTTTTGAACTCGGCCATAGTAACTTCTTGCAAGATACATCCACGAAGGCAAAAGAAACAAAAGCAAAAATGAACTATTGGGACTTCATCAAGATAAGAAGCTTTTGCACAGCAAAGGATACAGTCAACAAAACTCAAAGACAACCTACAGAATGGGAGAAGATATTTGCAAATGACATATCAGATAAAGGGCTAGTTTCCAAGATCTATAAAGAACTTATTAAACTCAACACCAAAGAAACAAACAATCCAATCATGAAATGGGCAAAAGACATGAACAGAAACCTCACAGAGGAAGACATAGACATGGCCAACATGCATATGAGAAAATGCTCTGCATCACTTGCCATCAGGGAAATACAAATCAAAACTACAATGAGATACCACCTCACACCAGTGAGAATGGGGAAAATTAACAAGGCAGGAAACAACAAATGTTGGAGAGGATGCGGAGAAAAGGGAACCCTCTTACACTGTTGGTGGGAATGTGAACTGGTGCAGCCACTCTGGAAAACTGTGTGGAGGTTCCTCAAACAGTTAAAAATATACCTGCCCTACGACCCAGCAATTGCACTGTTGGGGATTTACCCCAAAGATACAAATGCAATGAAACGCCGGGACACCTGCACCCCGATGTTTCTAGCAGCAATGGCCACGATAGCCAAACTGTGGAAGGAGCCTCGGTGTCCAACGAAAGATGAATGGATAAAGAAGATGTGGTTTATGTATACAATGGAATATTACTCAGCTCTTAGAAATGACAAATACCCACCATTTGCTTCAACGTGGATGGAACTCGAGGGTATTATGCTGAGTGAAGTAAGTCAGTCGGAGAAGGACAAACATTATATGTTCTCATTCATTTGGGGAATATAAATAATAGTGAAAGGGAAAATAAGGGAAGGGAGAAGAAATGTGTGGGAAATATCAGAAAGGGAGACAGAACGTAAAGACTGCTAACTCTGGGAAACGAACTAGGGGTGGTAGAAGGGGAGGAGGGCGGGGGGTGGGAGTGAATGGGTGACGGGCACTGGGTGTTATTCTGTATGTTAGTAAATTGAACACCAATAAAAAATAAATTAAAAAAAATAAAAAAAAAACAAAAAAACAAAATCTAGTCCATGTCTTTAATAAAGACTATGAGTTTATTCTTCCAGAAGTCTGCATGGTCTCCCTAATAAAGTGTCATGTGAACATAAGGAGACTCTGGTTCCAAGCTAGAAATGTGTTTGCTCACTGCCCCAGCACCGAACTGAAGGACTGGTGCGCTACATGAGGAGCCAGAGCTATGCAGTGTGGTCCGCCCCAAGCACATGTGACCCAGACTGGTTTCTCAAGGGGCTCATCTCCTCTCACTGGCCCATGGGCCATCCAGGCCATCTGAGCTGTGTTCAGAACTGTCCTGGTACTCTCCGGACTCCTAGGGCATCACGGCTCCACCTTGTTCTCATTTCACTGTCCTGCCTCACATGTTTCTTTCCTCCCTAAATCCTTTGATTCTCAAAATTATCCTTAACACATTTACAGCCTGCAAAGTGTTTTCACATGTCATCATTGAATTCTCACAAGTACCATGTGTGGTGACAAGACTCATTCATTCATTCATTCACTCATCCACTCATTCAGCAAGCACTAATGGAGGGCTTAGCACTGTGCCAGGTACTGGGATACAGAGGGACTGAGGCATACTGCCCACACTTGAGGAGCTCAGAGACCCCTAAGGAAGAGACGATGTCACTGTCACCACTCGGTATGATAGTTTCCATGAGAGGAGGAGGGAGCCTTGAGACAGCCTGTTTTGGTGGACTAGGGTGGTTTCTGGAGGAAGAATATGAATCTCAGTAGAGGCAGGGCAAAAATGGGGTCAAAGGAATACTAGGCAAGGGAGAAAACCATTCAAATTATAAAAGAGAAAGTCTTCCCCTTTTGTGGCACTCTGAGTAGGTGAGCATGGTGAGAGGTAGAGCATGAAGTTGGGGAGGGAAAATGGGCAGGAAATGAGTCAAGAGAGAACTAAGACTTGTGAAGGAGCTTAGATTTTTGCCCATTGGAAATAAATAGGTGATCACTAAGGGTGTTAAGTACAGAGGCCCAAGAGCTTGGCAATTCAGAAAGAGCAATCATGCAGGAGGACACGGGAGTTACGGGTGAGATAGACTCGGGCACTGCATCGGCCCCGGAGGGAGGCGCGGTGATTTCAACCCAGAGCAGTGGCAATGAGGATAGAGAGCAGGATTGGATTCCAGAAACATTTAAGAGGGCTGTATGGAGCTTGTGACTGAATGTGGGAGGTAAAGGAGAGGCTAGGGCAAACATCTAGCTTTGTTTTGGGGCGCAAGGGTAGATGACAGTGTCACTTACCTCAATGCAATCAGGAAGAGGAGCAGGTTTGGAAAGAAAGGTGAGCGTGTCAGTGGGGCATGCTACACTCTGGGGGTCTATGAATCCCAAATGGAGGTGTTTGGGGAATTTGGGTTTAGGGCTCAGGAGGGGACTGGCTTGGTGACTGGAATTTGGGAGACACTGGTGTATTAGCAGTAGATGCTGTAACAGCAGTGTGTGAGGTCACCCAGCAGGAAGATGAAGATGCCTGACGTCATCTGATGGTTGGGGAGATTGAGGCCAGCCCAAGCTTTCTAGGCTGGCACATGGCTGAGCTGGGCCTGGAGGCAAGTCATCTGCATCTAAGCACAGTACCTTTCTTGCCATTCCAAAGCCTTTGCAGGGATCCTGGAAATGAGCCCAGCCATACCCGGAGACCAGCAGGTTTTGCCTCTGTGGTTCTTCTGCTTCTCCAGTAGGCAGCCCCTGCTGTGCTGCTCTTGGGGCTCTGGGAGAGTAATCCAAGTACCCATCCTAGAAACGCCCTTGAATGGGATAAGGCACAAAATGCATGCTTTTGGGGCACCTGGATAGCTCAGTTGGTTAAGCAGTTAAGTGTCTGTCTTTGGCCCAGGCCATGATCTCAGGGTCCTGGGATTGAGCCCCAAATCAGGTTCTCTGCTCAGTGGGGAGCCTGCTTCTCCCTGTCCCTCTGCCTGCTATTATACATTCTCTCTCTGTCAGATAAATAAATAAAATCTTAAAAAATATTGCACGTTTGCTGCCATATTCACAGTTGCATATGATCCTTACAGCTGTCACTCACTGCCCTGACCCCTTTTCTAGGCTCTGCCCACAACAGGTCCTTTGCGTCACCTCCCCTAGTCACCCAAATTTACCTGTGTTAGGTCCCATTCTATCTCCACTCTAGAATTTAGGTTCTCTGCTACACCCTGTGATAAAGCAATTCCTGCTTAGTACTAATAGGTTAATGAAAAATCCATCCTACAATATTCACTCCTTCAACCAGGATCCCTGGAGACGTGTAAGCAGCAGTGCTAAAGGCAAGAACTTGGCAGATTATTGAGGAAAGGATAGGAGTGTGAGCAGGAGAGGAAACAGAGAGAAAGTTGGGAACTAGATCTCCATGAGTATATTTCATATCACATTAAAGTGTTTGGATTTGAGTTTATTCAACGTAAGACAGGAGTCTGCTTGTCCACAAGCCCCTTTTTGTCATGATAGTTGACATTCTATTTTTCCACCTGGCAAAACAATTGATGTGCCTGCCCTTGACTACACACATACCACAAACATCTCTAACTTCCTGGTCTGAAATACAACAAGGGTGCCTGGGTGGCTCAGTCAGTTAAGTGTCTGACTCTTGCTTTTGGCTCAGGTCATGTTCTCAGGGTCATGAGATCAAGCCCCACATTGGGCTCTGCGCTGGATATGGAGCCACTTAAGATTCTCTCTCTCCCTCTGCCCAACCACACTGTCTGTCTCCTTCTCTAAACAAAACAAAACGAAACGAAACGAAGCAAAACAAAACAAAACAAAAAGTAAACCCCCTCCACAGACACACACACACACAAAATCAAGCATGAACTACAACAGAAGCAAAGACAGAACAGTTTTCAAATCAAGGCTGCAAGTTCCAAATCTACCTTCTCAAGTGCTGTGAGTGCTATTGGTAGATCCAGTGCTGGGCCAGCTTAGAAGCGCACTCAGAAACAGTGTTTACTAAGGAACAAGTTGAGAAGAAATCCTCTGCATGAGGCATTTTTTTTCTTTCTTGGCAAAATACAATTTGCTGTTTTCAAGTTAATGAAAAGAAGGCGGTGGGGACTGAAAGGTCTTTTAAAGGAAGTACAAACTTGGGCAGACTGAGAAATACTTACAAAACAGTCTGTCCTGCTCCAGTTTGTCCTGTTCTAGCCTTGCAGGACTCAAGCCACAGTGACCCGAGGGTCATGGTAATAAAGAGCCCCCGGGGGTTGGGGTTTGGAGTGGGGTAGTGTTATCTGGCACAAGATGCACAGAGCATCGGCTTATCTCAAGGGTCTATGACTATATGAGGCCCTGGGGCATCTTGCCTTCCTGGGTAGCAGGCAGCTGGCAGCCCCACCCCCCGAGGAGCCCTAGAGCACTAGACCAAGACCGCAGGTGGTGAGGCAAGCCCAACCGCCTCCCAACTGCAGACAGGAAATGCTGGAGCACTGGGAATCAGGGTAATGGAGTTCATGAAATCACATGCTTCCCGGCTGGAATGGAATTGTAAGGCTGTGCAGTCATACTCCCACTACTTGACATCTGAATTTCCTCCACAACATTCCCATCAAGTGGTCATTAAACCAGAGCTTGAAAAGCTCCTATGACAGGACATGATTATCCTTCAAAGAAGGCCATTTTGTCTTTGCACAATTCCAGCTGGAGGGCCAGTCTTGCTAACACTGAGTCTGAGTGCCTCTCTAACCTCAGCTACCTGGTGCAAGATGATTTTCTGCAGACACATAGATGCAAAAAATCTTAACTAAAATTTAACAAATCAAAACTAACAACATATTACAAACAAAACCAAACAATTGATTGTGACCAAATGGAGTCTAACACAGCTCTGCAGGATAGTTTAACATAATAATAATAGTAATCAATGTAATTCTTCATATTAACAGACTACAAAAGAAAAATTATATGATCGACTCAACTAATACAGAAAAAGCATTTGACAAAACTCAACAACCTTTCCTAATAAAAATTCACATCAAACCAGGAATGGACTGGATCTTCCTCAGCTTGATACGGAGCATCTGTGAAAAACCTAAAGCCAACATCATACTAACTAGGTGAAAGGATGAATTCTTTCTAAGAGTGAAAACAGGAAGGTTATCTGTTCTCATCACTCTTCCTTAACATAATATTGGAAATCCTAACCACAACACTAAAGAAAAAAGAAAAGCATATAGATTGGAAAGGAAAAAATAAAACTGTCTTTATTTGCAGATGATATGATTATCTACACAGAAGATCCCAACGAATTAACAAAAAATACCCCTTAAATTAAAAAAAAATTTTTTTTAAGATTTTTAAAGTTTATTTGAGAGAGAGATGGAGACAGATCATGAGCAGAGGGGGGAAGGCAGAGGGAGAAGGGAGAAGCAGACTCTGCACTGAGCAAGGAGCCTGATTCCAGGCTCAATCCCAGGACCCTGAGATCATGACCTGAGCCAGAAGCAGATGCTTAACCAACTGAGCCACCCACGCACCCCTACCTCTTATAATTTATAAGTGAGTTCATGAAGACAGGATACGAGATAAACACAAAACAATCACATTTCTATGAACACCAAAATTAAAACCACAATATCATTTATAATCACTTTAAAGAAAATGAAATACTTACATATGCACTGAGCAAAACAATGTATAGTATATGTATGCTGAAAATTGCAAAATGCTAATGTAAGAAATTAAGGAAAACCTGAACAAATAGAAAGATAATCCTGTTCATGGATTAGAAGGCTCAACATAAAGATATTATTTCTCTCCAAATTAATCTATAGGTTTAATGTAATTTCTTCTTTTAATTTTAATCCCAGTATAATACCATATAGTGCTACATTAGCTTCAGGTCTACAATATAATGATTCAGCAATTCTGTACATTACTCAGTGCTCATTAAGATAAGTGTTCTTTTAATCCTCTTCACCTATTTCACTCATTCCCGCCACTCACCTCCCCTCTGATAATCACCAGTTTGTTCTCTATAGTTAAGAGTGTTTTTTGGTTTGTCTCTTTTTTTCTTTGTTCATTTGTTTTGTTTCTTAAATTGCACATATGAGTAAAATCATATGGTATTTGTCTTTCTCTGACTGACTTATCTCACTTAGCATTACACTTTCTAGAGCTATCCGTGTTGTTGGAAGTGGCAAGATTTCATTCTTTTTATCATTGAGTAATATTTCATTGTACATATATACCACCTCTTTACCCATTCGTTTGTCGATACTTGGGCTGTTTTCATAATTTGGCTGTTGTAAATAATGCAATAAACATAGAAGTATGTATCTTTTTGAATTAGTGTTTTTGTATTTTTTGGGTAAATACCCAGTAGTGGAATTACTGGACCATATGGTAATTCCTATTTTTAATTTTTTGAAGAAGTCCCGTACTGTTTTTCCACAGTGGCTGCACCAGTTTGCATTTCCACCAACAGTACACAAGGATTTCTTTTGTTCCACATCTTCACTAACACTTGTTTCTTGTGTTTTTGATTTTAGCTATTCTGGGAGATATGAGGTGATATCTCATTGTGGTTTTGATTTGCATTTCCCTGATAATGAGTCCTGTTGAGCATCTTTTTCTGCTCAACAAGACTGCTTTTGTTCTGTTGGCTATCTGGCTGTCTTTGGAGAAATGTCTGTTCATGTCTTCTGCCTATTTTTTAATTGAGTTATTTGTTTTTCTGGTGTTGAGTTGTATAAGTTCTTTATATGTTTTGCATATTAACCCCTTATCAGATATGTCATTTTTCTAGAGATGTCTCCTGAAGCAAATGAAACAAAAGCAAAAATAAACTATTGGGACTACATCAAAATAAAAGGCTTCTGCACAGCAAAGGAAACAATCAACTGTTTGGGGCGACAACAGCAAAGGAGGCTGTGGGGCGATGTATGAAATCCAGATCGAGTCAGAAGAATTTAAGGAGAAAAGAACCATCCAACAGCATCAAATCGTCAATCAGGCAGTAAAAGAAGAAATCAAAGGGATGCATGGATTGCGGATATTTACCTCTGTCCCCAAACACTGACCACGGCCTGGCTACATAGATGCTGCTATTTAACGCCTTTGGATGAACTTGGCTGACACCATCCTTTCCTAGGCATTTATCAAAAAAGTTATGTATTTTGTTCATAGACATTTCTGTATTATAATCATAGAAGGATATGTTCTCTATTTAGAGATTAATTAAAGGCAACAGACAACTGAAAAAAAAAAAGTAATTTTGTTGATTGTTTCCTTTGCTGTGCAGAAGCCTTTTATTTTGATGTAGTCCCAATAGTTTATTTTTGCTTTTGTTTCATTTGCTTCAGGAGACATCTCTAGAAAAATGTTTCTATGGCCTAAGTCAGAGAAATTACTGCTTGTGCTCCCTTCCAGGATTTTTACGGTTTCAGGTCTTATATTTAGATCTTTAACCCATTTTGAGTTTGCTTTTGTGGATGATAGAAGAAAGTGGTCCAGTTTCACACTTTTGCATGTAGTTGTGCAGTTTTCCAACACCATTTGTTGAAGAGACTGTCTTTTTCCCACTGCATATTCTTGCCTCCTTTGCCAAAGATTACTTGACCATATATTCATGGACATATTTCTGGGCTCTCTATTCTGTTCCATTGATCTATGTATCTATTTCTGTGTCAGTGCCTTACTGTTTTGATTACTACAGATTTGTAGTATATCTTGAAATCTGGGATTTTAATACCTCCAGTTTTGTTCTTTTTCAAGATTATTTTGGTTATTCAGGGTTTTTTGTTCCATTTAAATTCTAGGATTATTTGTTCTAATTCTATGAAAAATGCCATTGGTATTTTGATAGAGATTGCATTAAATATCTAGGTTGCATTGGGTAGTATAGACAGTTTAACAGTATTTGTTCTTTCAATCCATGAGCATGGAATGCCTTTCCATTTGTTTGTGTTGTGTTCAATTCCTTTCATCAGTGTTTTATAGTTTTCAGAATACAGGTCTTTTACCTTCTTGATTAAGTTTATTTCCAGGTATTTAATTACTTTTGGTGCAATTGAAAATTCGATTGTTTTCTCAATTTCTCATTCTGCCATTTCATTATTAATGCATAGAAATGCAACAGATTTCTGTATACTGATGTTGTGTCCTGGGACCTTACTGAATTCAGTGATTGGTTCTAGTAGTTTTTTGGTAGAACTTTTGGGCTTTCTATATATAGTATCATGTCATCAGCAAATAGTGAAAGCTTTACTTCTTCCTTAGTAATTTGAAAGCCTTTTATTTCTTTTTGTTGTCTGACTGCTGTGACTAAGACTTCTAGTACTAAGTTGCATCAAAGTGGTAAGAGTGGACATCCTTGCCTTGTACCTGACTCTGCCATTGAATATGATATTAACAATGTGTTTTTCAAACATGACCTTTATGATGTTGAGGTAGGTTTAATGTAACTTCTATAAAAATCTTAGCAAAAATTTTTGTAGATATGTACAAGCTTATTTTAAAATTTATAAGGAAACGCAAACACTCTAGAATAGCTAAAATAATCCTGATAGACAAGTGGCAAGAATCACTTTGCCCAATATTAAGACCTACTATACATTTAAAGTAATCAAAACAGCATGGATTTCTGGCAGAAGAGTAGACACATAGAGGAATCAAACAGAACAGAGAACCAAGAAATAGATTCACACAATATGCCCAACTGATTTTTGACAATTGTCCAAAAGCAACTCAAAGGAAGTAAAGATCACCTTTTCAACAAATATTGCTAGAGCGATTGGATATGCATAGGCAAAAAAAAAAAATTTTTTTTAATAAAACTTGATTTATACCTTAACCCTTACACAAAAATTAACTCAAAATAGATTATAAACTTAAATGTAAAAAATAAGACTATAAATTTTTTAGGGAAAAAAAAAGAAGAAGAAAATCTCCTTTTAAAGCCAGACAAGGAGACCTTAGATTTGACACCAGAAGTTAATCTATAAAAGACTGATAAATGGGGCTTTATCAAAATTAAAGTTGTTTTTTTTTTTTTTTCTCTATCAAAGACTCAAGAGAACAATAAGGCAAGCTACAGGGTTAGAAAAACATTTACAAACCATATATCCAACAAAAGATTAGGACTAACATTTAGAATATATAAAAAAAACTCAGAAAGCTCAACAATAAAAAAAAAAAGATCAATATAGGTAGAAGACAAAGATATGAATTCACTGAAGAAGCTATCAATGGAAAGTAAGTACATCTGAAAGATATTCAAATTAAATGCTGTTAGAGAAATGCAAATTAAAACAACAATGAGATATCACCATACTCCTATCAGAATGGTTAAAATAAAAAATAAATACAATACTAAATACTGGCAAGGATTTGGTAAAACTGGATCATATATTGCTGACGGGAATGTAAATTAGTGCAGCCAATCTGCAAAACAGTTTGGAAGCATTTTATAAAATTAAACATGCAGGGGCATCTTGGTGGCTCAGTCAGTTGAGTGTCTAACTCATTCTTGGTTTCATCTCAGGTTCTGATCTCAGGGTCAGGGGGATCAGACCTTGCATCAGGCTCCACACTCAGCAGGGAGTCTGCTTGAGGATTCCTTTCCCTCTGCCCCTCCCCCTGCTCATGCTTCCACTCTCTTGTTTTTTTTCTCACAACTGCATGTTGCCTGGAGATAGAAGGCCAGGGGGTCAGGGCAAAAGGGAAAGGCAGGAGGTGGGGGTGACAAAGGAGCATGAGGAAAGTTTGGGAGGTTGATGGATATGTTCACCATCTTGATTTTGGTGATAGTTTCACAGGCATATGCATATGTTAAAACTTATCAAAATGTACATTTAAATATGAATAGCTTATTGTATGCCAATTATACCTCAATAAAGCTTTTTAAAATCTATATCTAAATATGTATTTTTAAAATAATTTTAATATAAATGTATATGTAAAATATGTAAGTATTTTATATATATAGAATATATTTTTTAAAAAATATAAAACATATGCAGGGGCACCTGGGTGGCTGTATATTTTTATAAATACATTTTTAAGTATAAAAATAAATACAGTTTTGAAAAACATACAGGGGTACCAGTTAAGTGGCTGATTCTTGGTTTCAGCTCAGGTCATAATTTTGGGGTCATGATATGGAGTCCTGTGTTGGCTCCATGCTGTGTGTGGAGCCTGCTTAGGATTCTCTCTCTCCTCTCCTTCTGCCCCTCCCTCCACCCCATATATACATGCTCACTTGTGCTCTCTCTCTCATTAAATAAATCTTTAAAAATATGTATATATGTGTTTGTATAAATATGTATATGTATATATATATGCATGTGTGTATATAGATACAGACTCCTGTGGCCCAGAATCAGAATCTTCAGGGGTGAGACAGAGGAATGTACACTATAGCCCACCTAGAGGTGAAACCACCGAAACTCCATACGAGCCCACCTAGAGGTGAAACCACACGAAACTCCATACGAGCAACAAGAATGAAAAGGAATGGGTTAGGATGGAATGTGGTGTGATGTGATGGTATGGGCCTTGAAGCTCTTGACAAAAAGCTTAAGATGACGAAATAGAAATACATACGACTTCTGAGAAGGGAAGTGACATGATTAAAACAAAGCTGCCACAACCTGATGGTTGAAGAAGCTTCAGAAGTGGCAGCTCCTGTGTGTTCACAGAAGAGTAATGACTGGTTGACTCTTCCAAAGTTTCAAGAATGCCAAAGACTGGTCAGTGTTTTCATGGGTGACCTCATTAATAGATAACTTGATTGCATCATATGATTCTACCACTCTAGATGGTGACTTTTCTCAGTGATTTTGTGCTAGAAGTTCTTTATCTTCATTAACATATTCCTGGTCTCAGCATTTTAAACACCCTACCTGCCACAGACTCAGGCAAGATTAGTGTTTTGACCTGTCATGATTTTTAAAGGGACTTCAGGTGGTGGCTGTCTAGCCCGTGACCCTTTGGCCTGAGAACTGCGCCTGCTCTGCCCAGCAGTGCATGCCTTTCAGCAGCTATTCTTGAGCTACGTAGATTATTGACCCAGGTGGAACGGAGTCCCCAGGAAATTGGAATTAAGATAGACATGAACTGGCTTTGTCTGTAACCTATACACAGGTCATTCAGGTGCTATGTGGTGGTTGAGCTGGTGATGGTCAACCTGCAGGCAGAGAGAAGACCACCGATTTGGGAGAAGCAGAAGCCAGGACTGAATGGAGCTCTTGGCATTCAGTGACTCTCAGTGACTCCCTGTCTTGGGTGAGTGCAGATGCCCCCATAATCTCACAATATGCCCCTTTTCCCGCCAAAGCTGCTTTGAAGTGGCATTCCGTCATGAGTCGCTTCAGGAGATTTGATTTTGATGGTTAATACCATCACAAACCCCATTATACCTGTTATGTCCCATATACTGATTTTAAATTCACAAAGGAATTTTGCACAGCTATTTCCAAAGGTGAATTCATATCCAGGGCTTTTTGGTTTTCCCTTAAGTAACAGTGATGCTGACTTTTCTGTTCAAAGAGGAAACTGCTGACCAAGGAGGGACTGAGATGGCTTCCAGTAAGGGAGATGAAGGGAAGCATGTCTTCCCATGTTCAGGAAGTGACGCAGAGATCGAGGCTCAGAAACAAAACCATCCTGAATATAAAACACTTCCTGCTCTCTGCCTCTCTTTCCCCATTTGCATATTCTTTCTTCATATCTCCTCTATACCCTCCAGATCTTAACTTGAGCCTTTTTTGGAAGAGATCAGGAAACAGTTGTGCCCGGTGTCTCTCATGTACAGATGAGCTATCACTAAAGTGTGGACCAGCCCTTTCTCTAGGTTAACCAACCCCCTTCCCCTCAGCTGCACAACCTGCTGCCCCTCCCCGCTCAGTTCCCACAGTGGAGCTCAGACGTAGACAAATGGAGATCAGTCCTCTCTTTCTGCCTCCCAGAGTTTCGTTTAGTGTCTTCCCTTCCCTTCTTTACATTCTCTCTGTGACTTCCAAAGTTCAGGCCTCATCAGCTCTTACCTGCATACATGACTAAGCCCCCTGCCCTGTCCTGTCTTCCTGCCCTTTACGTATAACTGCCCACAGACTCCCTCCTTGACCAAGGCATTCTTCTGAGGCGCCCTCGCTGTGATCCTACCACTCCCTGGCCCCAAAGCCTTTCCTCTTCATGTGGAAGCAGGTGTTGACTCTGCAGTCGTGCATTCACTCCGTCCTCTATGAGCTGGCCCAACTGCTCTTCCACCAAACCCCCTTTTGTGCTTCCTGTGGTCCAGTCCAACATGCTGGGTACACGAGCTGATGCCATGAACCTGCACACGTTTTCTGGCTTCTACACACCCTCTGCCCAAATATTCCTGTCCTGTCTTGTCCATGCATGTTCTGCTTTGTCTCCAAAGCCTAGCTCCGTGTGCCTTCCTTTGCAATTCTCCCCAGACAGAATGAATTATTCTGTGCTACCCAGTCACATAGTTTATGTTTTTGCTTATAAAACTTTTTAATGTCTGGCTTATAGTCCTAGGACATGGACCTGTCCTTCCCGCTAGAAAGCCAATGCTTTGTGGACAAAGCTGGGCCCTACTGCTCCCAGTGAGTTCCAGGACCCTAACTGAATGCAGGGCACTGCAGTATATGATCTGGGCATATTGGTTGGATCAGGTTTTTGACAAGCTGTGTGCTCACAACAGTTTCCTCTGGTCGGGTGATTACCGTTTCAGAAGATGCATGAGGTCAAATGACTCAGCAAAAATTCTGCAGACCAAATGACAGGAAGTAAGAGCCTCAGAAGCCGACTCTATTAACACTGATCTAAAACACATGTGTCTGGAGCCCCAGTGCCAGTGTGGGAGGATTTTCCACAGCATATGCCAAGGGTCTGCAGCCTGATACCATGCCCCGGGAGGGACAAACCACAGGCTCCCTTCACCCCTGTGCTGTCTGATGCCCCATCGAGGACACTTAGAGGTCTGCAGAGCCTTGAGCATGGCAGAGTTGTGCCTCCCCTCTCCAAGAAACCCACCTGTCTGGATTTTCCAGATAATGGAAACTTGCCCCTATAAAGCACTCAAACTTTTCAAAGTAAAATCCATTTTGATAAACAACTTCCAAAAGGAAGAACAGAATCCAACACTCTCTCATCCCCTCAAGCCATCGTGAATGTTATTTGACCATTTCTTGATAGCTCTGGGCTCACATCAGGTATACCAGTTGCTGTTTTCCCCACAGGCTTCACTGCTTCTTTTGTATCTTCAAATTGTAATAATTACAGCAATGATAGCCAGCACTCATGAGCCCTTCCTATGTGCATAATTATTTCATTTTGGCTTCACAACATCCCTAAAGGGTAGATGTTATTTTTTTCCAGTGTTTAGGTGTGAAACTGAGGAGAAGGGAGGGTAAGTGGAGCATGGTTACATGGCAAGTTAAATCGTGGAGAGTGGTCCTAACCCAGGCAATCAGCTTGAGCCCACATTGACAAATCCTTTACTCTGCTGGCTTCCCTCCGCACTGAAATAAAGTGATCAAACTCATCCAGGGACTTTCCTGGGTTTAGCACTGACCACTCTGAGTCCAGGAAAATGCATAATAGTTGATTACCCTAGCCTGAGAGCAAGAGAGCACTCACTGGAATGCTTGGCTTTTGTAAACCAGACGTGCTATTTCTGATCATCCACCCCTAGCCATTGAGGATAGTAAAGGAACCCAGTAACAGTCAGACCAGGAGGGCCAGACAGAAACAGGCCTCCTAAGACAGTCAATAATGTTGCTCTCCTTGAAAGCATATCTGTTCAACATGAGCACAGGTGAGAAACTTCTGTGAATGAAAATTGTATACTTCTTTCTTCATAATTCAAAATGAGAAATGGCTACATATACTTATGGTGGGCAATTTTCTAAGCCAGACCATTTAGTGAGACATATTAAAGGGTATATCATTTAGGTAATAAAAAAAAAAAAAAGAAGAAGAAGAAGAAGAAGAACCGGGATACCTGGATGACTCAGTGGTTGAATGTCTGCCTTTGGCTCAGGGCATGATCCCAGGGTCCTGGGATTGAGTCCTGCATCAGGCTCCCCACAGGGAGCCTACTTCTCCCTCTGCCTGTGTCTCTGCTTCTCTCTGTGTGTCTCTCATGAATAAATAAAATCTAAAACAAGGAAAGGAAGAAAAGAAAGAAAGAAAGAAAAGAAAGAAAGAAAGAAAGAAAGAAAGAAAGAAAGAAAGAAAGAAAGAAAGAAAGAAAGAAAGAAAGAAAGAAAGAAAGAAAGAAAGAAAGAAAGGAAGGAAGAAAGAACAGACCCCCTCATTGCCAAGGAATAGCATCTTAGGAACTGTGCATTACTCTGCTTCCCAGGTCAGCTGTCTGTGACCTCTCCATGTGGACTCAGGTGGTGGAGAGTCTGAGGTCCCCTGCCACTGTGGCCCACCACTTGCATGGAGACATCACAAAAAGGAAGGCTTCCCTGAGGAGAATGGCAATGGTGAAGTTGGCATTAAGGATCCTCTGAGTTCCATGGGAACAGTTGGAAGTGAAACCCTTAGTTAACTGACATCGCATTTCTAGTTTATTCCAGTGGAGTTTTAAAGCTTAAACCTTGCCTCCTCCTTAATCTGCCCGGCTCTCTGGCCCAAGGAGAGTGGATGGACTTTGGGACTGCCTTTTCCTCAAAGGCCTTTTCCAAAATCTTTCGTGACTGGGCATGCTCAGCAATGGCAGTCTGGCTCCCAGAATGGCAGGGTTGCTGTATTTGGAGGGTGTTGCTTCCACAGGATATTAAGTGCTCCTCTGAGAGTTCAAGATTAACCTCTAGGCAAAACAAGTGCGCTGGCTTTCTGCCTCACTTCTTGCTTCTGCACAAGCCCAGATATTACCTTGGCGGGAGGACTTAACATTTTAAGGAAAGAGGAGGAGGAAGAAAGCCAATCATCCTAATGGCAAGGTGGATGCTGCTCTGTTTCCCAGAGAGTCCCTACGTTATCCTGCACTTGCTTTGCAGCAACTTCCAACAGGAACTGGACTCAGAGCCATGTCCTCGGCTCTGCCCTTAAGCTTCCCCAGAAGGTTCCCTAGCTCTGAGCAGCCAGTGGGTATTTGAGCAGCCAGCCATGTCACTCTTCTATGAGCTAAATAACTTTTTTTAAGAATCAGAAACCAAATAGTTTGAGGATACCAGAAAAGGTGATGAGTTCGCTTTTCCTTAGCTGTACAAAAAAAAGTGTTCCATGAAAAAATCAGAAGGGCATTTTTAAAGGAATTTGGAATTCACTTTTCTGTTCATTTTATTTTTCATTTTCTTCTTAAATTTAGCTATTTCGGAAATTGCTTATTAAAACCAAAATGAGTGAATGAGTGAATGAATGAATGAATTAAATAAAATAAAACCAAAGGTATCTTCTCCTGTCAAGCCAAATCTGACTTTTCTTTCATGGGAAGCTCACGGCAGCTTCTGGGAGAGAAGTGATCGCCTCTCCTGGGAATGCCAGTACTATCTGGCTCAATCTCCATAAATACTATTTAGTTTGTACTTTTCCCAACTTTCAACTGCCTGGCCCATTCATGGGGTTTTGAGTCTTCCAGGGAACTTCTGAACTTTGCCACGGACTCAGTATTAAAAGCCTACACAGGCAAACACCTTTGTACTACGGTGGGATTCTACTGGCTGTGAGCCACGGTAGAGGTAGACTCTGCAACACGGTCTCTCTCTGGAGGAGCCTGTCTTCCCCAAGAGTGTTAAATGAGTATGCCAACTTATTCTGTTCCATGACTTTGATGCCTGAATAGAAAAACTTCCTCAGACCATCCACTTTATGGGAATATAGGAAGAACATGTGGACCAAAGTGAAGAGACTCAGAAATGTCAAGCCATTTTTAAAGTAATAAAATCTGATTTCAAATCAAACTATATAATTTGAGTTGTTTGTGTAAGGCGTTAAGCCCCAAATAACGATATCTTGAAAGTTAAAATATACAGAAGTTACAATCCCTTTCAAATAGATGTACAGAGAAAAAGCTAGAAGATCCTTGTTTTTTGTTTTTGTTTTGTTTTTTAAGATTTCATTTGTTTATTCATGAGAGACACACAGAGAGGAGCAGAGGCAGAGGCAGGGGGAGAAACAGGCTCCCCAAAGGGAACCTGATGTGGGACTCAATCCTAGGATTCTGGGATCACAACCTGAGCCGATGGCAGACGACCACTGAGCCACCAGGCATCCCAGATCCTTGTTCTTTGGCTCTTTACATTCAGATTACGACAAATTAGATCCACTCATCTTCATGATTCACAGATTCCATATCTGCAAAGATGTCTACTGGCTGGAATGTAACTGTTATCCCCAAGTCAATCCTCCCTGTCCTTCTGGGGTCATGAGAGACAGCAAAAAGTTGAAGTACTCAATGCACTCCTTTCTAGCTGAGGTCCAAGGAAGGCAGCTGAGTTCGAACAAAGGAGTGCTCTACCTTTTTGTTTCCATTCTTTCTACAAACAAACATCCTTTTTAATGGTCTATTTAGTGTCATGTTTTCCATATTTTAGTGACTTTTGTTGGTGATTTCATGGTGTAAAGTGGCTCCAAGCATGTGATGAAGTGCTGGCTAGTGCTCCTAAGCACAAAGCTGGAAGGGGCCTTAGGGGAGATTACACGTGTTATACAAGCTCTGCGTAGGCCTGAGTTACAGTGCTGCTGGCCATGAGTTCAATGTTGATGAATCAACAGTATATAATAAAGTGCCTTAAGCAGAAACATACATAAAACAAGGTTGTGCATTGATGGGTGGAGGCAACTGTTGTGACCAGAGGCTGGCAGGAATCTAACCTCGTATTTCCACTAGGAGCAATGGTTCAGTGTTTACTAATTCAATGTTCACAGAAACTTTATAGAACACAACTACCATAAATAATTAGAACCAACTATTTCCTCAAGCTTATAACTGCCCTTTTAAGGTATTTTAACTCTTGTGGTCTCTCTTTGTTGTCAATTTTTGTTCACCCTCACTTATTAAGAATCAGTTGTGTGGGCAACACCATGATAATTCCTTAGAGGGTCCAGAGTGACTAAAGCTAATATCCTTGCCCTGCAGAAGCTTCTGGTCCAGCAGATGGGAGTAAATTTGGATTGACAGAACCTAACAGCTTGAGGTAGGAATACTAATAATATCTTTTCAGGTGTTTACCATCACAGAATCATAAATTGCAAGACTTTGAAAACAACGGTGAGCTCACTGCCTCCTCCTTCGACATCTTTCTCACCTGGCTTCTGGGGCACCAAACCATCTCCCTGGTCCCCCCTTACCTGCACATTTCCCTTATTACTAAATGTCTGGCTGCCCCAGAACTCAGTGCTTGGGTCACATTCTTTTTTATCTACACTCACTTCCTTGGCCATAGTATCTGCCTTTCTGATTTTAAATATTAACTAGACCCTAATGGTACTCCCTGACCTCTAAGTTCACATATCCACCTGCCTGCCTGATTTCTCCATATGAAAGTCCAAGGGGCATGTCAAAATTATCTCAAACTCCTGACACCAGCTTCTGATCTCACCCCACTCCAAACTTCTCAGTCTGTAGTTTTCCTCATGTCAGTAGATAGCTATTTCTTCTGTGGCAAATTTTATATTCCAAGAATCCCACAATAATATATCCACTCTCATGTGCTCTTGCACTCTCCCATGAAGAAATGGAGTTTATTTCCTTTTCTCCAACTCTTGGCAGAAATGACTGCCTTGATGAAAAACATGTATCAGAAGTGACACAAGACTTCCATGATGATGTCAAAAGTTTGATACACAAAATACCAACAGCATTTTTCACAGAACTAGAACACATAATCTTAAAATTTGTATGGAACACAAAATATCCCAAATAGACAAATCAATCTTGAAAAAGAACAAAACTGGAGGTATTACATTCCCAGATTTCAAGATATACGAAAAAGCTCCAATAATCAAAACAGTATGGTAATGGTACAAAAATAGACACATAGACCAATAGAACAGAATAAAGAGGCCAGAGATAACCATAAAACTCTATGGTCACTTAATCTTTGGCAAAAGAGGCAAGAATATGCAATAGAAAGACAGTCCCTTCAATAAACAGTATTGGAAAACTGCACAGCTACAGCAGAACAGTGAAACTAGACCACTTTCTTACATCATACACAAAAGTAAATTTAAAATGGATGAAAGACCTAAGTGTGAGACCTGAAACCATAATAATCCTGGAATAGAGCAGAAGCAGTAATCTCTCTGGCCATAGCAACATTTTTCTAGATCTGCCTTCCAAGGGATACAAAAGCAAAAATAAACTATTGGGACTATATCAAAATAAAAAACGTCCACACAGCAAAGAAAATAATTAACAAAACTAGAAGACAACCTACTGAATGGGAGAACATATTTGCAAATGACATATCTAGTAAGGGGTTAGTATCCAAAATATGTAAAGAACTTACACAACTCAATGCCAAAAAAAACAAAAAAAATTAAAAAATGGGCAGAAGACATGAACAGACATTTCTGCAAAGAAGACAGCCAGATGGCCAACAGACACATGAAAAGATGCTCAACAGGACTTAGTATCAGCAAATGCAAAGCAAAGCCACAAAGAAATCACTTCATACCTGTCAGAATGGCTAAAATAAATAATACAAAAAAACAACAAGTGTTGGCAAGGATGTGGAGCAAAAGAAACCCCTGTGTACTGTTGGTGGTAATGTAAACTGGTGCAGCCACTGTGGAAGACAGTATGGAGGTTCTTCAAAAAATTAAAAATAGGAATTGCCATACGATCCAGTAATTCCACCACTGGGTATTTACCCAAAGAATATAAAATACTAATTCAAAAAGATACATGCAGCCCTATGTTTAATTGCAACATTATTTACAATAGCCAAATTATGGAAGCAGCCCAAATGTCTATCGTTAGATGAAGATGTGGTATATATATATATGCAATGGAATATTATTCAACCGTAAAAAGAATAAAATTTTTCCATTTGCAACAACATGGATGGATCTACAGGACATAATATTAACCGAAATAAGTCAGAGAAGGACAATGATTTGATTTCACTCCTACATAGAATTTAAGAAACAAAACAAAGAAAGAAAAAAAGAGATGAACCAAAAAAAACAGACTCTTAACTATAGAGAACAAACTGGTGGTTAGCAGAGGGGAGGTGGGTGGGGATGGGTGAAATAGGTGATGGGAATTAAGAGAGTACACTTATCACAATGAGTGCCGAGGAACATAGAATTGTTGAATCACTATATTGTACATCTGAAACTAATATAATAGTGTATGTTAATTATAACAGAATTAAAATTTTAAAAATGCTTTTGGGGAAAAATAACTTGGTACAGGTTCTACCTAGCTCTCTCTCTCTGAAGCCACTCACAACTGGAACCTTGGAACCCAGCCATCATGGTGTGAGGAAGCCAAGCAGCCATATGGAAAGGCCACATGTAGATGGCCCAACCTTAGCCAACAATCAGCATCAACTCACATAAGCAAGTGGGCAAACTCCCAGATGAAGCTAGCCCCCAACATTGGAGCTGCCTTGACTGACATTGAGCAGAAGCAAGCTGTTCCCTCAGAGCCCTGCACAAACTGCAGATTTGTGAGCAATGTTGCTGTTGTTTACACCACTAAACATTTAGGTCCAATGGCTGTTTTTGCAGCCATAGCATTGTCAACACTGTTCAGGCCCAAACCATGGGGTCATCCTTGCCACCCCTCTTTCTCCCATATTCGTTCTTCCAATCTGTCAGGAAATGCTCACAAAACATATCAAAAATCTGAGCTCTTCTTGCACCTCCATTGCTCCTAATCTTTCCAGTAGCTTCCCACCTACCTTCCCTGCTTCCATCCTTACCCCTCTTTGATCTGATTCTCAACGCAGCAGCCAAAGTGATCTTATTAAAAATAAGTCAGATCATGTTAACTCTAATCAAAAGCTCAAACCACTTCCCATATCACTACACAGTTTCCTCCCACCTCTCATGAGCTTTCTGTCCTCATTTCTTACTATCTTCAGTCTCCAGATCCACTGACCACTGCTCCTCTGTTCCCACCTGGGCCTTCAGACATGGTTCACTCCCTTACTTCCCTCAAGTCTTTACTCAATGTCACCTTTTGCATGGGGATGTCCCCAGCCATGGTATTCTCCTTCTCTGCTTCATCTTTCTTCCCAGCACTCCTTACCACTCACATAATTTTAATTATTTATCTGTTTTCTCACTTGTTACCCACCACACCACCAGCCTTATATACACAGAGACCACAGAACACGTAATAGAATGTTAGCTACATGATGACAGGGGTTTCTGTCTGTTTTACTCACTAATGAATCCCTAGCATCTTAAACAGTACCTGGTTGGCACGTTGAAGACCATTGATAAACATCTGTTGAATAAATGGATGAGATTAAATGTTCTGCAGGTTAGAGTCCTATCATCTAAATAGCCTTGGGGAAATCTGAACCCAATCTTCTGCTCTAGCTTTTATTCCAAGTAAAATACCTTTTAGCTATAATAATAGAATAACCAAATAAATCCATGAAGAAAATGTACTATCTTATTAAATAAGACATCTTTGGAAGTGTTTCCAAAGTTGATTATTTCAGAAGCACAATGAATGTATCAAGGACCTAAGTGTTTTCTATCTTTTCTCTTTACCATCTTTACGTAATGTATGTTTCTTATGTTGAAACTATAACCCCCAGTGCCATGGTACTTGGAAGTGAGACTTTTGGGAGGTTATTCGGATTAGATAAGGCGATGAGGGTGAGGCGCTCATGATGGGATTAATGCCATTATAAAAAGAGGAGGAGACGAGGGAATCTTTCTTTCTGTGTGCACCTATCAAGGAAAGACTACATGAAGATGACCAAAAAGATGGCCCTCACCAAGAACTTGATCATTCTAGCACCCTGATTTGGGACCTCCAGCCTCCAGAATGTGAGAAATAAACATATGTTGTGTGAACCACCCAGGCTATGGTATTTGTTACGGCGACTCCAGCAGACTTGGACAGTGTGGCAGATTATATTTCCCAAAGACGGCCACTCCTATATATTTCTTCTACAACACATGCTCTTCATACAATATGATTGACACGTCTCCTACCAAGAGGTGGGGTCTATGTTCTCTCCTCTCAAATCTAGGTAGGAGTTGTAGACTGTTGATCCCAATCGACAGAGTAAGGTGGAAGTAATGCTATGTGATGCCAGGTTACAAAAAAGGATATGGCTTCCACTTGGCTCTCTCTTTCAGGATGCTTACCTGGGAACCCTGACAACACATTGTGAGGAAGCCTGTGCCACATGGAGCAGCTGACATGGAGAGGAATCGAGCCCTCCCTCTAGCAGGTAGTACCGATTTGCCAGCCATGTGAGTGAGCCATCTTGGAAGTGGGTCCTCCAGCTGTAGTCAAACCTTCAAATAACTATACCTCCAGCCAACATGTTCTTATTACCTCATGAGAAACTCCTAATCCAGAACCTTTCCCAAATTCCAAGATCACAGAAACCATGGAAGACTTTTGTTATTTTAAGCCACTACGTTTTGGGGTAATTTATTAGGGAGTATTTATGTGAACCAGATTGATGCCATCTTGGACAAATCTGCCATGATAACCCCTCAATGACCTGAAGCCTTTTTAAGCACACACACCCTACCCCTACCCCCAGCCCTACCATCCTTGCTTTTTGTTTAACCACACCCTTAAGTACACTCTTGGAGCATAACATCCTTGATCTGTGCTGGAGATAGGACTATCATTCTCAAACATTCTCCTTCTGGGTGGTCTTCCAGCCTTTAGGGCAATGAAAACAGGTCAAAACAGATTTTATAGGAGGTGAGGTTGCAAAAATCTCTTGCCACCAGCCAAGACCTGTAAGTCCCTTTAATAAACCATTTCTTGCCAGGCTGTACTTGTCAGCCTTATTCTTCAGTCTTATAACCCCTTCGGCCTTTGGAGGTCATTTTGTCTATACCTCCCTTTCATGAAGCAGTATTGGATAATTAATACACTGAACATATTAGCTTTTATCCTTCATAGTTAAGGCATGGCTGCTACAGCTTCTGACATCGCATCATCGTTTCAGAAAAGCATGATGATATTCTAGGAGCAGATTTCAATCAATCTTATAAACCTCCAGCAACTAGAATCTTTGGAATTCAATTCTGGGTGTAGGATTGCATCACTAAGAACTACAGGACTGCTTAGTTTTTTTATATTCTTTTCAAGCAAGGGCAGGGAGCTACTCTAAAGTCTACACATCTTTACCACTAGTAATCTTACTAATGAAACTGCATTGGTAGCATCCATTATGCATGCTAATTGAAAAGCCACCAACTGCATCAACAGAAACCTATCTCTTTTTTCTTTTCTTTTTTTTTTAACAGAAACTTATTTCTAACATTAATTATGACAACTGGTAAAGCCTCTGCTGTTGATCAGAGATAAAGATCATGGAAGCCTTTGCGGTAGCTGTTTCTGGAGTACAGGTTTCCACCCTAGGATGTAAATTCTCAATTAGGACAAACAACAGTATCCAGGCTATCACATAACTCTGAAATGCATACATGAGAACACACCACCTATGATGAAATATTTTAAGTATATTACAGACATTACAATCCTCAGAGTGGCTCTCTTGTCTCAAGCTCATTCCTACATCCCCTTTCACACATGCCCTTCAAGTCTTCCTATTAATTTCATTAGTTTCTGAAGAACCAAATCCACTCACACAGGGATGGATTTCTTTTCTGATGCTCCATTCAGGATGGGCTGCAGGTGCTCCGTTTTGGTTCTTTGATCATCTAAATGCATGCCCATTTCCCAAGGAAGGCAGTAATCCTCGTAGGCAGGTGAGTTCAAACCTGTGTTCAAGAGAGATGTACACGGTACCTCTTTCACTGCCTCATCGCTTGCACCTAGAGTCAAGATTCTTCATGGTTGCAGTAGGGGTTGGTCCCTTGGTGCCTACTGGATTAAGGACTGTGTTACTCCTTCATGGTTGTCTTCTGGTTTTCACAGGAGAACCACTGAAATGATACAGATACCATTAAATTCCTACCGCATACCTATGTTCTCCTCAGTCTCCATCTGAGGATGGACGGGAAATGACCTAGTCTCCTAGTGGCAGAGGTTAGCTAAGCTTTATCAAGCCGTGTGGTTGCCCTGACACTGACTAAGGAGAATGGAGAGGATAACCCAAAGGACAGCAGTGAATGTGAGGAGGAGACCTCGCGGAGCCTGGACTCCAGCCCTACTTCTGCCAACACAATGGTTTAGACCTGCTCCTCCACATTTTTTGCTCCTTCCATTTCCTCATCTCCAAAACATTAAGATCCTTCCTAGCTAGATTGGCCAGTTCTGGCTACATGGCTGTTACTTCTAGACAAACCCAGCAGTACCACCTGCTTAGCTGTTCCCATATTTCCCTCTTCCCTACTTTTCTCTCCATTTCTTCTCTTCCTTTATGCTCCTATCCCTTCTCTTCTGTTTCTCCCTCCCACCCTACCCACGTATATAGGGTACCTACTATGGCCTCAGAACATTCGCGGCCCTCAAGGAGTTCACCACTGAATAAAGGACATAATAATAATAATAATTACTATTATTTAAATGAGAATAAACACCAAAATGCTACTTGCTAATATTTACCATTCCCCGCCTATGTGCCACATAGCAAGCTAAGAGTTTTTCATGCATCGGTTGATTTAATTCTGGCAGCATCTCTGGGTGGAAGGAAGTGTCCCAGTTTGTGTTTCAGAGAAGTCAAATGCTGCGCCTCAAATCTCACAGCTCCTACCTGACAGAGCTTCTTGGCCAAGCAAAAAAATCACTGTGCCTCGCTATAAGTGCTACCACAGAGATAGGACCCAAAGCAGAAATGCTGACGAGGAAGAGAGGAAAAAGGATCTCTCTCCACATGAAGCTGGAAAGATCCTTTGAGAGGTAGCACTGAAGGATGAGAGGAGATTTACCTGATGGGGAAGAGTCTGTCGCCTGGTTAGATGACCTCATAACTTAGAAAATGATAAGGAATTTAGAAAGTTGGTGTCTTCTAAAAATATCAGAATAACAGAAATTACTTGGGTTTTCATGAGTCTATATATTAATGCAGATGCTGTATCTTTTTTATTATTATTATTTTGTAAAAAAAAAAAAAAAACCCACTTCATGATTTTAGTTCTTGCTACATTTCCTCCCTTATGCTAATACTGAAAGGACGTGAGCCTTCTCTCTCAGCTTCCTCCCTGCCCTTCCCCCAGCTTCTAGGCCATACGTTTGTTAATCATGTGGTTACTTTTCCAGAGCCCAGTGCTTGAGCACACTTTATCTTAGGAAATGTTCTAGAATAGGCTGGGGGAAACCCCACTTTCTAGGAACATTGGCAATTACGTGAAGACCTTAGGTGACTGATTCTTTATTTTAGGTTCTGGCTTTGACTTATACCCAATCACATATTTCCAAGTCAGGAAGTGTGGAAATGTGAGGTTTTAGCTGCTCAGCGCTCACACGCTCCTCTGAGATGACAGGAATCAGGTTTCCTTGAGGAATCACTTCTCCTCCAGTCTCAGTCCAAGGCCTTGAAAGTAGTTACCTCCCCCAGGCCTGGCCAATCAAGGTCACAGTCCTACCACATGGCCATGCTGGGCTAATGAGCAACAGCTTTGGAACTTTCATGGTCTTCTTGGGAAAAAGGAAACATCTTCCCGTGCTGGTAACAAAGCTGGTGGCATATGAACCTGGCACTCCAGCTGCTCTTCTTTGCCACCACTTGAGACGAGCCTACCTAAAAATGAAGCTAACATAGTGTTTCTGCTCAGGCTGGGTATGCTCTTCATGGCTTTCTTCAGATCCACCCATAAGGTTCCTAGTGTCACTCCAGATGTGGGGACACAGTGACTGCTGATACTGCCTCTATTCAAAGGGTCAGTGCTGTCCCTCACCCTAGCTGAATTCCCCACATCCTGGCTGAGACCCATAACCTCTCCAGTTACTTAAAAATCTCTCTCTTGGAGATCCCTGGGTCGCGCAGTGGTTTGGCGCCTGCCTTTGGCCCAGGGCGCGATCCTGGAGACCCGGGATCGAATCTCACATTGGGCTCCCAGTGCATGGAGCCTGCTTCTCCCTCTGCCTGTGTCTCTGCCTCTCTCTCTCTCTCTCTCTCTCTCTCTCTGACTATCATAAATAAATAAAGAAAAAAAAATTAAAAAAAAATCTCTCTCTTGCTTAGTATGTTCCAAACACTGTCCTTGTCCCTGGCCAAGACCTGCCAGCCCCTTCTTCATGTCACAGATAGTACATCCTAGCAGTCAGCCTGAAGCTCTCTCAAAGCCATTACGGGCTCCTCCATCAGCAGGGTGACATCATTTTATGGCCAGAGAGACTTTGACTCTCCACTTTCCCCTGAGGCCCCAGAGTCTTCCTGATGAAGAACAAGGTGCCAAACAGAGAAAAGCAATCATCTAAAGACACAACAAAATGTTTCTGGAATATGTGTGTTTAAGTTTATTGGGAGGAGAAAATTGTACTTGTTTTATTTGGCAATCATAAACCTGTCCTAGATGTGCGTAGAGGATAACAAAATTCCTTCTCCATAACTTTTATTCCCACAGAGAGTGACTTCTCAAAGGCCACTAGACTGAGTTCAGGGACTAGAGATTGGTAAATAGCAACCGGCTGTCCTCCCTGGACCAAGCACAGCTGTGGTCCAAACCCTAGTGCCAGGAACTTGAAACCATGTGCCAGGCCGTCACACCAGAGTCTGGGCCATCCTCATCGCTGTGGCCACTGGTGCCAAATGCTGAGAGGGCAGGTGGAGGTGGCTGGGCTTCCTCTCATTTTTAATTCTCCCATGGGGATAGAATACGGAGATGGGGACAGAGGAAAATAAATATGAACAAGTGTTCTTGTTCAGCCCAGACTCTGGTTAGGAGACAGCAGCTCAATGCCCTTCATCCCCAGGAGACCTCCTGCTGTGTCTTCAGACATTTCTGGATTGGAAGGCTTACAGTCAGCCAACATGATTCCAGGCTCTTCCTCATTCTAGCTGTGTGACTTTGGATAAATGACTTTTCTCATTCATAAAATTAGGAATAATATAAATGCTACTACCACTTTGGGCTGACGATGAGCTACCATCTGTACGACATATCAGGCCACCATATCTGGCACGTAGACAGCAGGCCACAGTGGGAGTTAGCCTTCCAGAGGATATTACTTGGGGTTTACTTCTGTGAAACTGCAAAGCCTATACTTTCTTCCCCATGTTGAAGAAACTGCTTTTCCATTTAGGCCCAAAAGATCCAGAGACTTGATAATTTACAGGTTCAGCACAATGGTCAATAAGAGAATTCCAGCCTCTGCGTGAAGTGCCCTGCTCAACCCCGAAAACAAGCTTGCTTTGTTCTTTCCATTCAAGGGCGAATGACATCACTGCTCCATTTTTTTGAAAACCAAATGCCGAAGTCATAGAGGCAGCTTTGCAGTTTCCCCACACATTTCTAATAGATTTCCCGCAAGCTGGTATTGCAACCCCAAGCAAATCAAAAATTATGCAACACTTTTCTTAAATATCATCTACATAAAGAACATCAAGTTCTGGTTACAAAGCCATGAAGAGTTGGGAGAGGGAATTTCATAAAATACCCAGGGCTGGATATAAGGATGGAGGCGGTGTAGGTGGTAGATAGAGAACTGAGCAGGCAGGCAGACAAGCTCGGGTCCTGGACCCGGCCCCTCCACTTACTAACTGCGCGGTCTCAGGCACAGCCGTCAACGTGTCCGGGCACATGTGCTCAAGTGTGCAATGCAGGGGGTGGGCTAAATCGTCCAGAAGGTACTTCGGGTCTGAGGTTCCAGTTCTGGAGGAGAAAGGGGACATGGAGAGATGTGAGATGCATAACAGAGCAGTACCGCATCCCACATCCAGAGAAGCCAGGGGAGAGCGAAGGGGTCATGGCTTGAGTAGGGAGGACAAATGCCCGCTTTTCCCAATTGGGTTTAAGTGTTTCACATCCTTGACCTGTCCGTTTGCCTCAGCTGATTGGAAGGATCTAGGAATAAGAATATTATGAGTCCTCTGAGTTTGTCAGGACAGAACCCTGAGCTGCTGATGAGGAACCACTGCTCTGGAATGCGGGACTTCCCAGGAGCCTTAATAAGAACCTGGGCTGCTGATCACTTTATGATGACAAAGGTGTTACAAAATGCTGAGCACACCTGGGTCACAAAGGAAGCTTAGTTTCTACATGGGAGCAAAAGGATCTCACAGATCTCACAGAAAGCCAGGCCTTTCACCTGTGGATAAAAACTTGCACTCCCATCCCCACCCTCACCCTGCCATGTCACTTCACAAGGAGAATCAGTGTCAATATAAACAGACAGCTTTGAGGGAAAACAAGGCGGCTTGCTGTGCTGAGGAACAGGCTGAACTGAGGGTGTGCCTCTCTTGGGCCCGCTGCCCAGCGGTCCACCCTAAAGATAAGCCAACCCCGACTGGCTAAGGCCTGGCTCCCCCACAAGCCAGCTGGGGGGCAAGTGTGCGTCCACTGTTCCAGCCCCCTGTTTCCACAGAGGCTTCTGACATCTGGGAGGCCAGCCAAATTGCCCATCTGGCCCACCCACCTCTCCCAGGCCCGAGGCCCTTCACATCAGTTCCCACCTCTGTTGGAAGAGCTTAGGCAAGAGGTCTCCCATTTCCCAAACCTGGAAAGACCTTGAAATGAATCATAAATATGGAAATACAGCAGTCTCTTGGGATCTCTGTTATAGGAAAGGGCTGGAAACAAGATATCTCATCTCCCCATTGGTGTCAGTGGCCCGGGAGTGTGGTTTTTCAGAAACATACATGGAAACCATTCCCATAGACACTGCAAGGGGAGAAAACCCATTATCGCCCAAAACAAACACCACCAAACACTGCTACCATGAGTAGGAACAAACAATATCCAGTAAGCCATCATGAACCCTGAGGAAACATGCAGGGATGGGTTCCAGACTTGCCAGGAATTCCCACACCTTCATGCCTTTCAACATCCTGTCCTCTCCACCTGGAACACCTTTTACCACCTAATTTGCTCTTGTCTTCAAGACTCCCTGGAAATCCAAGGGCTGCTCTCCGAGTGCCTGGCCTGCCTCCCACAGCACACCTACAGCATGTCCTCGTTACCAGTGTGTGCCAATGTCTTCATTCAGAGCAGCTTCTGTGTGGGCCCCACCTGCCCAGCTCAGTGTGTGACAAAGAAAGAGCTCAACCAAAGACCTTAGATGGATGAGTAGTGACCAGATGATGGCCTTCAAAGGGCTTCCACTCCAGGAGTTCCTTGAGATGTTTTATCTCATTTTCCTTCATAACATGGTAGTACTTTTGTTTGGGGTATAAATTTATAATTTGTTTGGGTCTTGTCCATGGTAACATCTTCCTTCCAATTAATTCATGGATGGGGAAGGAGAACAAGTTTGCCCTGGCAGCCAAATACATAGCAGCCTGGAATCTCTCCTGGGACAGCAGCATTGACCAAGCAATGGCACTTTCCAACTCAGAGAGAGGTAGCCCATTCTTGAGAAAGTAGACATTGTTATTTCCATGTAACTGATTAGCAACTGAGGCAGAAAAGTCTCATGGCCAAGAGCCATGACTGTGCAGAATTGCTACAACAAAGCCAGCTGTCCATTCATTAATTCACCATTTATGTGGCAAGGACCTCCCTGGTGCCAGGCGCCTTGCTAAGCACCCAAGGTGGTGAATACAACAGCCATGGTCTCCGTCATCACCACGTGGGTGCGGGAGCACTGAGGTCAAACAAATAAACATATAATTGGATGCTGCAATTCATATCATGAAGGAAACGTACGGGATGCCAAGAGAGATTCTATGGGAGGGCGGGAGCAGGTGCTGATTGTCTGGCATTTGTTTATTAAGCACTTAGTGTGTGTCAGGGGCTTTGTGACGCTCAGACGGGGCTCATTTGAGCATGACCCTCGAGGATGCACCCAGGGCAAACACTCAAGGTTTTTATATATATATATATATAAATTTTTATTTATTTATGATAGTCACAGAGAGAGAGAGAGAGGCAGAGACACAGGCAGAGGGAGAAGCAGGCTCCATGCACCAGGAGCCCGATGTGGGATTCGATCCCGGGTCTCCATCGCACCCTGGGCCAAAGGCAGGTGCCAAACCGCTGCACCACCCAGGGATCCCTCAAGGTTCTCCCCTTGGGAGGTCCTCAGGGTTTTCTGCAGCCCCCATCTCCTCATCTGTCAGAGCAGAGATAAGAGCAACTTCTCCACTTGTACATCTGGACAGGGAAGATCGATGCTGGAGCACTTTGTCTTTCAAAAATACTGGGTAAAATTAGTGTGGACTAAAAACTTGTATAGAAATAAGCTATTATGTCCTCGAGTTCAGATCTATATGTAATACACAGATCTCATTTCTTCAACCAGCCCAACTCTAAATTTTTATATGTAAAGTGTTTTTTGCCATATTTTGTTTAAAAGACCATAGCCCTGGGAGAGGCAAAACCATGGGACTGAGATGCATGGTCTCCTCAGGAACCTGCTGGGGAAGGTTGCTTTTCCTCCACTCCCCATTCCTTCTCCGAGGCCTGAGACCAGCCAGGGAGCCTTTGGCCTCGTGTTTGCGTGAGTGACTCCTCCACCACAGTCTGGCTCCCAAGGAGACAGCGTGAGACCCCAAAGAGAATGAGATAGAAACCGGGTCCTCCAGGTGTGAGGGAGAGGCAGCCCTTCCGCCCCCTTGGGGCCCTGTCTGCAGGCCCCTCCACCTGCAGGCTGGGCTTGAGGCCTCACCGCCAGGTGAGGCAGGGAGGCAGGGAGAAGCTGCCCAGCCCCTGGGCCCAGGGGATTAAAATGTGGCCTTGAATGACTTCTTGCTGGAAAGCAGAGCCTGGAGGCTCAGTGCGAGGTGCCAGGGCAGGCTGGAGTGGGGCTGCTGCTCTGGGGAGGCCTGGGGCCATGAAGCAGAGTCTGCCTTTGGCCCACATTGCCTCCCTCCCACCTGGGCCACCGGGGATTGGGCCTCTGCCCTGCTGCCCCCCACCCCCGGGGCAGAACGAGGAGATGCAGCCAGTGCCTGTGGGCCCAGTGCAAGAGGCTGGGAGGATTTCCTCGGGAGGAGAAGCCGCAGGGAGTCTCAGAGCAGGAGGCCTGCGAGGTTCACCCCTCTCTCCTCATGGGGGTGGTGGCGGTGCCCCTGCGGGGAGGCTCACGGGGCCCTTTTGCACCTGCAGCTGCATTTGAGATTCCAAAGGAAGGCGTGCACAGAGCCCTGGTACTCCTTTTTTCCCCCTGCTCACCACAGGTGTAGCTTCCATCTGCCACCTTACAACGCTACTCCAGTAGCACCCACTATTCCCCATGCTGCGCCTTTCACCAGGAGTCCTGGGCTACTTTGGTTTGTAAACACGGGCTTTGTATATGGTAAACAGATTGAATTAAAGAACAACTATTTACACAGATTCTGAAAGTTAATACTTCTTTTAATTTCATTATTTAAAAAAATGTTTCTTATCAAGAGCAACATCTTTGAGGCTTCTCAAGAACTCTCATTTATTATCAACAAACTTCGGAGTCCCATGAGAACATTTCCTTTTCATTTGTAAATATATCATCTTTGGAATCCGTCTGTGATTTATTTGGTTGTTATGACTCATAAGTTAGAAGAGATTACCTAAAACTTACTCAATCATAGAGTTTTACATTTGGAAGGGGTTATTCAGGCCAGCATCCCTCCCCAGGCAGGAATTCCTCCTATAACCTTGGTCAGTGCTCTGCTTGAATACCTCCTACACTGAAAAGCTCACTACCTCCCATGAAAGCCTAGTTTGTTTTTGAAAGCTGCTCATCTTTAAGTTATATCCATCACAGAGGAAAGTTTTGTGTTACCCACATGTGCACTTCCAACCCCCACACAGAACTCAGCACATCAAAAATGTTCAATGAATGCTTATTGCATGAGCAAGGAGAAGTCTGAATTCATTCACTGAATTCATATTCATTGAAGATGTGTTATATGGCAGGTGTCACAGCATCGGACAAGAAAGACATGGTTCCCGGCCCAGGAGGTGTTCTCATTCCAGTTGGAATGAAGTGTCCCTCCGTATTTCCCTCTCCTACTTAAATCTCAGCATAAGGAAGGCAGCAGGGAGCAGTACCACTAGGATAGATTGAGGAACAGTAGGGGTTTCTTGAATAATCCTAGAAATTACTCCGGAACCCTCGAGGAGGACAAGATTTCCTGTCAGGCTAGGCTGGTGGGCATTCTAAGTCAGTGTTGTTTGAACTTTTGAGAAATGTAAACTTATTTTATCCCTAAAGCAGGTGATGCAGGATATTCAGTATAGATATAAGGTGGAGAGGCTTCAGCACATACTTAACACTTTCCCACTCATTGACGTGTATATGTGTGTGTATATATACATATGTATATATGTGCACATTTATTTTATTCAAACATAAACACACACTCACATAAAAATGAAAGAATATTCACCAAATTTTAAAAAAACAATTACCTCTCGGACGCCTGGGTGGCTCAGTGGTTGAGCATCTGCCTTTGGCCCAGGGCATGATTCCAGAATCCCAGGATCGAGTCCCACGTTGGGCTCCCTACGTGGAGCCTGCTTCTCCCTCTGCCTGTGTGTCTCTGCCTCTCTCTCTCTCTCTGTGTCTCTCAAGAGTAAATAAATAAAATCTTTAAAAAAAATTACCTCTAGGCAGTAGGATTATAAACTTATTTTTTTTTGTTTTCTGTATTTGATACATTTTCTACAATAAACAAGCATTGCTTATGCAAAACAAATGACAAACAAAACCTAGCAGGTCCCATGAACTGGTGGTGCTGGTGGTGCCTTGGCGCTGCCTCCTCGCTGGTGCCTCCCTGCGTCCTGCCTCTGCCTCTCCGTACCTTCTTGGCCAGGTGTCCCAGCTCAAACATCATCTCCCCTAAAAGTTTTCTTGATGCCCCCAGCCCCAGGGGCCATGCACCCTCCTTTCTTTGTGTGTCTACCTAACTTGGTACGGACATTTATGATGACACCTATGACTCTGCATTGGGTCCTCCCCTGATTGTGAGCACTGGGTGACCTTGCTCTGTGCTGCTTGGTTCTGGACTCCAGGCCCCATCCTGGAGGTGCCTCACCCTCCACCAGCCTCCCAAGATGTGTGATGATGCTCATGCCTCACCTAGTTCACTGCTGCAGTTTGTTCCTGGCTTATATTATTTGTTTGTTTGTTTTAAGATTTTATTTATTTATTAGAGAGAGAAAGAGAGCATAAGCAGGGACAGGAAGGAAGTGGTAAGGTAGAAAGGGTTAGGGAGGAGGGAGGGGAGGGGGAGAGGGACAAGCAGACTTCCTGCTGAATGTGAAACCCCACGTGCGACTTGATCCCAGGACCGTGAGATCATGACCTGAGCCAAAGTCAGATGCTCAAATGACTGTGCCACCCAAGTGCCCCTTGTTCCTGGTTTCTACTCTCTAGTTCAGGTCACATTGGCCCCTCTTCAATGGCTCCCTACTGTCTACCAAAAAAATGCAGCGCCTTAGGGAATCCAAGAGCCTCTACAATATGGCACCAACTCACCTTTCCAGCCCTATTTTTCTCCTTTGTATCCCCTCCCAGGACCACCCATCCTGCATCCAACAGGCCATGCTTTCCCAGCTGTGATACTGCTGTTGTTTTAAACTGAAATTCTCTTCTCCATCTCTACCTTAGGAATTCCTAAAAATTTATCAAAAATTGGCATGCCTGGGTGGCTCAATCAGTTAAGGAACTGACTCTTGATTTCAGCTCAGGTCATGATCTTAGAGTCGTGAGATCGAGCACCACTTGGGGCTCCTCACTGAGCATGGAACCTGCTTAAGATTCTAAGATTATCTCTCCTTTTCCCATAGCCCCTCCCCTCCACTTACATTCTCTCTAAGTAAAATGAAAACAAAAACAAAAATCAAAACAAAAAATTCACCAAAAATTAGGATAACACCAACAGCTACCCTTGAACTGTGATGGGGATGATACCAGGTGTGCGGAGCTCTTGGCACTGTGCTTTGCAACTGCTAAGTATATAATGAATAATAGCTGCTGTCATTATCATCATCACCAATGTGTGTCAAGCATCACCTTGCACTCTAAGGATAAGGAGTTAAAAAAAATTTTTTTAAAGGTTCTTGCACCCAGGCAGGTAAATAACTCACTATGCTACAATATGGTAAGTACTATGACAGAGGCAGAAACAAAAAGCTGTGGGAGCAAAGGGTAGGGGGAGAGACATGGCGAGAGAGGGTATTTTTACTGAGCCTTAATAGGCAAGTGGGAATCTCCCCAGGAGGAAAGGAAAGAATAAGGGAAGGAGCTCCAGGCAGAGGCAATGTCAAAACAGCCTCGGCCTTCCTCTTTTCTAGCACACTGCAGAGAATTGCCTCCCACTGTCCAGAGAGCACAGCTAGGGGGCTGAGCTGATGGGAAGGAGTCTATAGGAAGGAGAGTGAGGAGTGTGAGGAGACCTGGCCCTCTCTGCTGTCACCTACCAGGTGAGGGGACAGGAGGCCCAATTCCAGAGTTACTAAGGTCGCAGCTGAGGGAGACGAGGGGCCACCCCCAGAGGCCTGAGCCACCCTTCCAGCAGAGCCTAGGGGAAGCCATAGTCGGTGGCAACTGTGAGGAGACAGCCAAGGAGCTGAAGTGCAGCCAGCAGGCTGCTCGTGTGGCCTTCCCCGCAGCAATCACTGTTTACTTTGGATGCGGGCTGTCCACACAATCCACACACAAGATTTATCACCAGAAGCCAGTCACTCAGACTGGAACACTAACAAACTTCCCAAACACAAGCCTTTGCCCCCCAGGCGGGAAGTGGAGGACATGAAAGGAGGAATAGTGCTCGTTCTGGGGACAATCTCCTCATGGATTTAGAGAAAGGAAGTTCTCAAGAAGTGTAAGGAGGTTATCTCCCTCTATATTCCACTTTGGTATCTCATCCCCACCACAGGGTAATATCCTAAACTTTTACACTATGCACATGCTCCCTGTATTTTCCTTCCCCTTATTTCAGTCAGGAAGCTGAGGCTTGTAATTTCTTGAGAAGGGATTTTAGCAAAACAGAAAGCTAATAGCAATGCTAGAGCGATAGAAGGTTCAATTCTTCTAGAGGTCAGGAGCAGGAAGAGTGTCCTTGAGGAGCAGTAAGACAGGAAATAGAGGTTCCTAAAAGTGGAAAGGAAATGACAAGACTCTGCAAAGGGATGGCTCAGTGGTTACAGACTCACCAAAAATTCCTGGAGCTCAGGCTCAGCCCTGTGGGACATACAGAGAAGAGGCCAACGGGAGTAACTAGAGGCCACCTAGAACTGGAGGGGCCTCCCTTGTGCCCCAATACCTAAAACCCTGGGACAAGCCTGAGTCTTTAAAATGACTAGGTTGAAAATTTTTGCTAGTTAAGTAAAACGGGGACTCAAAAGAATCTTGTTTGCCGGGAGAAACAGCCCTCCCACCGCCATCGGCAACTGCCCGAGGAAGCTGTGAAGCCTTCCCTGAGGGAGTTGCCCTCGATCCTCCTCAGGACCCACCTCCATCACCTCTCTTTGCTTCCAGGCCAATAACTAGACTAAGTCCCAGCAGGACCCAAAAATGAGGAACAAAATGTGACCCATGAGGAGGCACTATACTGCAAAACAAGTACATGATTTTTCCAGTTTACGCAGACAGAAATCTGGGGAAATCGTATGGGAATGGATACTGAAGGTGTGAGGTAATGGCGGAAGGAATGTAAAGTTGGATCAGGCCAAATTGGTCGGTAGGGGCCTGCTAAGCAGAGATTCTGAATGTGATGCTATAGCTTGAGGGATTAGCAAGGGCTCCAACAGTTAGGTTGGTTGGCTGAAGCGTGGGCCAGAGTCGTCTCCTTGAAATGAAGTTGAAATAGCAGACTTGTCTTGGTGTACTGGAGAAGGGATCCAAAGTCTTAGGGCAATTAGCATGTTACAGCAGATTTGTCATGGAAGACCTGCTCACTCACCCTAGGAAGGTCCAGAGGACACACCTTCCACTGTGACTACGATGAATTACTTTCCGAGGGAGCCCTCGCATTCTGCAAGAACTCTGTGGTCACTCTTCTCTGAGGTCAGTAACCTCCATGGTAACTGTTATCACTGAACTGCAGTCCTTGGATGCAATGAGGATAATTCAATCCTGGGATAGCAGGGGCCAAGTGGTGACACTTAATTGCCAAAGACAAGGTGGATGTGGCTACCATACTGGACAGCAGTAATCCGAATGGTAGGACATAGAGAGACTTTGACTAGTTGGTTGTGGTGTCTCTAGAACACAAGACACAGACAGGCAGTTTATTAAATTCTTACTTATCTATATAAGAGTCCAAAGCCATGTGAACTAAAGTCTAACTTGAATCATGAAAATAGAGATCCATCACCCCTCAATTCCTGGATTTGAGCTGATGTACCGACCCAGAACCTTAAATGAAGAGAAGCCTGGACTTCGCTATACTGCCAAAGATTTATACTGTTAATACACTTTCTAAGGTAAAGGATAAACTGTTGTATCTGGCCCCTCCTACCACCAAAATTGAGACTCTCGATTTTGAAGGAATGTATTTCTCATTTGGGTGTACTACTCTAGCCCATTTACTGAGTAAAAGCTACTAGCTTTGAGTGGGTCCCAGAATAAGAGAAAGCTCTGCAGCAGATCTAGGCTACCGTGCATGCTACTATGCTACGTGGGCCATACAGCCCAGCAGATCCAAGACTGCTTAAAGTGTTAGTGGTGGGTAGAGATGCTGTTTGGAGCCTCTGTCAGGCCCCTATAGGAACATCATGGCTCAAGCCCTTAGAAGCAAAGCCCTGCCATCTTCTGTAGATAAATACTATCCTCTTGAGCAACAGCTTTTGTCAGTTACTGGGTCTTAGTAGAGACTGAACACTTGACTGTGAATCACCACATTACCATTAGACCTGAGATGCCCATCATGAACTAGGTGTTGTTTCACCCATCAAGGCATAAAGTTGGGCATGCACAGCGGCACTCTGTCATCAGATGCAAGTGGCATATACAGTCAGGCCTGAGTAGACCTGAAAGGCACAAGCGAATTACATGAAAAAGTGGCCCAAATGCCCTTTACCCATGGTCCCCACATCTGGTCTCCATGTTACTTTCTCTCTCCCTGCCTATGTCTGTGGCCTCAGGGGGCATTGCCTACAACCAGCTGCCTGACAGAAAACTCAGGTCTGGTTCACAGATGGCTCCACAACATATGCAGGCATCACATGAAAGCAGATGGCTGTAGCACTTATAGCCCTTTTCTGAGACATCCCTGAAGGATGGGTGGTGAAGAGAACTCTTCCCTGTAGGCAGAACCTCAAGCAATACATCTGCTTGTCCATTTTATATGGAAGAAGAAATGGCCAGATGTGTGATTGTAGACTGATTCATGGACTATGGCCAATGGTTTGGCGGGGTGGTCAGGGACGTGGAAGGAACATGATTAGAAAATTGTTAACAAGGAAATTTGGGGAAGAAGTATGTGTATACAATAGCCAAACTATGGAAAGAGCTCAGACGTCCATCAACAGATAAATGGATAAGGAAGATGTGGTGGATATACACAACGGAATATTACTCTGCCAGCAAAAATAAAATCTTATCATTTGCAACAATGTGCATGGAACTAGAAGGTATTATGCTAATTGAAATAAGTCAATCAGAAGAAGACAATTATCATATTATCTCACTTATATGTGGAGTTTAAGAAACAAAACAGAGCGCAGCCCGGGTGGCTCAGCAGTTTAGCACCGCCTTCAGCCCAGGGCGTGATCCTGGAGTCCCGGGATCGAGTCCCGTGTCGGGCTCCCTGCATGGAGCTTGCTTCTCCCTCTGCCTGTGTCTCTGCCTCTCTCTTTCTCTCTCTCTCTGTGTCTCTCATGAATAAATAAATAAAATCTTAAAAAAAAAAAGAAATAAAACAAAGGATCATATAGGATGGGAGGGAAAAATAAAACAAGATGAAATCAGAGAGGGAGACAAACCGTAAGAGACTTTTAATCAAAGGAAACAAACTGAGGGTCATTGGAGGGGAGAGGGGAGGGGGATGATGCAACTGGATGATGGGCATTAAGGAGGGCATGTGATGTAATGAGCACTGGGTGTTATATGCAGCTGATGGATCACTGCCCTCTACCTCTGAAACTAATAATACACTATATGTTAATTAATTGATTTTAAATAAAATAAAAAATTTTTAAAAGACATATGTGTAAAGACTGAATGGGTGAAAAACATGAAAACATTTCTGTTACATGTGAATGTTCACCAGAGGGTAACCTCAGCAGAAAATTTTAATAATCAAGTGGAGAGGATGATTTTTTTTGTAAATGCCAATCAGCTTCTTTCTGCAGCCACCCCTGCCAATTTGGTTCATGAACAAAATATCCGTGGTGACAGGAATGGAGGTTATACATGGGCTTAGCAACTTAGACTCCTACTCACCAAGGTCAGCCTACCTGAGTGCCTAATCTGCCAGCAGCAGAGACTAACACAGAGTCCTCGATATACGACCATTCCCCAGAGTGATCAGCAGGCTACCTGGTGACAGACTGATTACATTGGACTTCTTCCATTATAGAAGGGACAGTGTTTTGTTCTTACTGAAATGGATACTCTAGCTATGGATTTGCAGTCCCTGTACACAATGCTTCTGCCAAAACTACCACTTGTGGACTTGAAGAATACTTTATCTATCATCATGGTATTCCACACAACATTTTTTTTTTTTTTAACCAAAGAACTCACTTCACAGCAAATGAAGTGCAGCCATGGGCCCACGCTCACTGAATTAACTGGTCTTACCATGTTGTCCACCATATTGAAAGAGCTGGCTTGGCCTTTTAAGAACTCAGTTACAGCACCAGCTAGGTAACAATACCTACCAGGGCTGAGATAAGGTTCTCCAGAAAGCTCTATATGCTCTGAAACAGTGTCCAATATATGGTACTGTTTCTCCCATAGCCAGGATCCACAGATCCCAGAATCAAGAGGTAGAAACAGGAGTGACACCACTATTACTCTTAGTGATCTACCAGCAAAATTTTTGGTTCTTTCACCCATAGCCTAATTCTCTGCTGCTCTAGATATCTTGGCTCCAAGAGGGGAAATGCTTCCACTAGGAAACATAGCAATGATTTTGCCACCCTGTCACTTTGGTCTCCTCATGAATGTGAATCAATAGGCAAAGAAAGGAGTTACTATACTGGTAAGGGTGAATTACCCTGATTATCAATGGAAAATTGGAGTGTTAACAAACGGTGGAAGTAAGGAAGAGTATTTCTGGTAATCCAGAAGATTATTTACAGCATATCTTGTACTTACTATCACTTCCTTATGCTTAAAGTCAATGGAAAGTTATAACAAGCCAATTCAAGTAGTATTACCATATAGAAATTTAAATTTATTTAATTTATTCCAACAAAACATAATCTATATGAAATGGACAAGTTACAAAACAAAACAAAAAACAAAAACCCTCCATGAATTATCAAAATTGACTCAAGAAAAAGAAGAAAATCAATAGCCCAGTATCAAGAACATGGAATTAGTCATTAAAAAATCTTTCCACAAGGAAGAGCCCAGGTCTGATGGCTTTCACTGTTGATTTCTATCAAACGTTTAAGGAAGAAACACTGTCAATCCTATACAAATTCTTTCAAAAAATAGAGGATGAGGGAATACCTCAATTTTATTTTAGTAGCCCAGTATTAGCCTGATAGAAAAGCCAGGCAAACAAGTTACATGGAAAGGAAACTATAGTTTAATACCCTTCATAGATTCAGATGCAAACTCCTTAACAAAAAAAATATCAAACCAAATCTAGCAACAATAACAAAAAAATCACCATCACCAAGTGGAATTCACTCCAGGAATACAAGATTGGCTCAATATACAAAACTCAATACACATAACACGACATAACAAAAGAATAAAAGACAAGTCCCTAAGATCATCTCCAATAAAACAGAAAAGTCATTTGGCAAAACCTAATATTTGTTTTAAAAACTCAACAAACTAGGAATAGAAGTAAACTTTCGCCACCTGAAAGGGGCATCTATGGAAGACCTAAAGCTAACCACATAATTAATGGTAAAGACTGCATGCTTTCCTGCTAAAACTAGCAGGAATAAAGCAACGATGGCTGTTCCTACCACTTCTATTCAACATTGTACTGCAGGTTCCTGCCACGGTAATAAGGGAATGGAAAGAAATTAAAGGCATACATATTGAAAAGGAAGAAGCAAGATTGTCTTTATGTGCAGATAACATAATCTTGTAGATAGAAAATTTTTGAAATCTACAAAAAAAATTAGACCTAAAAAGTTAGACAAAGCCACAAGATAAAAGAGTCTGTGTTGTAGAAATTAACAAGCTATTTCTAAAATGTATGTGAAAATTTGAGGGATGTAGATAATGAAGAAAAAGAAAAAAACTGAACAAAAATCACATTGGAGGACTTACTATAAAGCTCTGGTAATCAAGACAGCGTGCTACTGGGGTAAGGAACAACATATAGATCAATAAAGCAGAGCAGAGTTAGGGTGAGTTTTAAAAAGGTACCAAGGCAATTCATTAAGGAAAAGGATAGCTCTTCAACAAATGGTACTAGATAGAACATTCTGATATCTACATACAAAAACAAAACAAACCAGAAAATGAACTTAGACCTTGACCCTACACTGTACACACCATGCACAGTTTTAACTAGATCATAGACCAAAATATAAATTCTAAGCCTATAAAATTGCTAGAAAAAAAAAATAGAAGAAAATCTTTGTGACCTCGGGTTAGGCAAACATTTATAAGAGAGGATTCCAAAAGTAAGATCTATAAAAGAAAAGAAATGTTAAATTGGACTTTCATCAAGATTTTATTTTTCAGAAGATACCATTCAGGGGTGCCTGGCTGGCTCAGTTGGAAGAGGGAATGACTCTTGGTCTTGGGGTCATGAGATTGAGCCCCATGTCGGATGCAGAGATTACTTAAATAAATAAATATTTGTTTAAAAAGATACCATTAAAAAATAATAAAAAAAATAAAAAGATACCATTAAGAAAATGAAAAGACCGATAGTAGTTATACTTGGTGGTTAGAGCAGCATAACATATGGAGAAGTTGAATCACTATGTTGTACACCTGGAACTAATGTAATGTTGTGTGTTTGCTATTCTTAAAAAAAAAAAGCTTTTTATTTAAAAGACACATCACAAACTGGGAGAGAAGACTTGCAAATCATATATGTGATGAAAGTCTTGTAAGTGAAACATATAAAGAGATGTTAGAATTCAATAATATGACAACCAAATAAAAAATGGGCAAAAAAATTCAAATAAATATTTTACCAAAAAAAAAAAAAAACAAAAACAAAACAAAACCCAAGTTGTCCACATGGCTAATTTGCACGTGAAAAGATTCTTGACATTGGTAGTCATTAAGGAAATGCAAACCAATACCTCAATAAAATACTTAACCCCTGAAACAAATAAAAGACTGACCATACCAAGTCATATAGTATTGGTGAAAAAATAAAATGGTACAGCAGCTTTGGAAACACATTCTCAGTTTCTCAAAATGTTAAACATACCCTTCCCACCTGACTCAGCAATTGCACTCTGAAGTATCGATCTGTGAGAAATGAAATCGTACGTTCACACAAAAACTTGTAGGTAAGTGCTGGTAACATTACTGATGATAACCCCAAACTGGAAACCACCTAAATGTTCATCAAATAGTGAATGAAGAAACCTGCTGTGCTCTATCCATACACTAGTGTGCTGCCGGGCAGTAGGAAAGAACAACTACCGACAGGTACAACAACACAGATGAGACTCGACACATCACGTAAGTGAAAGACACCAGACGAAGCCTCCATATCGCCTGATTCTATTTACGTGAAATTCCTAGAAAAGAAAATTATGGGGACAGGAAGCAGTTCAGCGGTTGCTGGCAGGGCTGAGGGTAGGAGTCTGGACTGACTAGAAACAAGCAGAAAGGAATTTAGGGGGATGATAGAAGGGCCCAAAGGCTGAATTGTAACCTGTAACAATTGTAACAGTGGTAGCAAGTCTACATAAATTTACTGAAAATCCTCAAACTACGCAGTTGCAGTGGATGAGCTGTACAGGATGTAAGTTATACCTCGATAAAGCTATTCTAGAAAACTGGACTGTCTTACACACTTGAGTTTGTAGATACAAATGTATTCCTATTTCATCAGCTTTAATTTTCCCCAAACAGAAATCATTCCTTTTACTATGAGAATCTATTTAAACAAAAGCTGGCTACCCACCTACATCATTCTGTAATTTATTTCTAGGACTTCGATTCCTTCTCCTTCCAGATATTTGCTGCTTTGCAATTATTCCACTTGGGAAGGACTCAGTCACTGGGTCAGAGCAAAGAATGCAGAGTAATCACCAGTCCCAGGTTCAGTTGCATCCATTTACGTACCATCTCTCTTCCCAATTTATAGCAATGATTGCTTAGAGCCAAGATGACAGCATTTCAACGACGGAGAAAATCATCTGGAAAATTTAAATTTCTCATCGTATTAAATCTTACTTGCATTAACATAGAGGAGAAATTAATTGTGGAGTCACTATACTGAGCTTGTTCTAAGACTTCCAGATCCAGTGCCATCCGGGATGTGAGTTCTGAGATCTTGGATACCCTGGATAAACTTCAGCAGCCTGTTTGGCCACACTTTGCAAATCTTTCATACTTGGCAAGTTCTGTGAGTGGTTTAAAAGGTTTTTAAAACTTTCACAAGACAGAACTCAAATCAAATCACATTTATGATCATTCTAAACCTATAAATTTCAGCTTAATTGAATGCTCGATGAAATCATCACCCCAAATAATACAGCTATATGAAATCCAAACCAAACTATACCTACCAGTTTGGACAATAAACACACACACACAGCGAAATCCAACCCTGGAACCACTTGCCCAAATCTAGTAGCAGAAAAACTATGGCTCTATTTACAAATGATAGGTTTTAGATGAAATGTACCTTTTATGTCAAGATGATGGTGATTTCGCCAGTGGAAATAATAATGGTTATATCTTTAAATTTGTTTTTCCTTTAGAGGTCACCTAACTCTTCCCAAGCACCATCAGCACTGCTTCCCCAGAATGGAGTGTGTCTGTCACTAGCTCTCATTCAAAAGATTATTTTGGTCAAACATCTCTGAGATTCTAGATGGCTGAAAAAATGTCTCCCAGAAGAACTCATCAGACCTAGCAGAGTAAAAAGTCACGGAATGATATCATCTCAGAGGTGAAGGAGACCACTCACCTGACTCAGGAATCATCTCTGTAATTTCCCTGGTATTCATCTGTGTAATTCTAGAAAACCATGACTCTCAAAGCTTGGAATTCCACATTCTAGTCATTTTCCTGTGTTTTGGTTAGCCATTTGTATACATCAAACAGAGTAGGGAATTGGTTCTGGCTGTATTTGAATTAGATGATGAGACTTCTGAAACTGGGGAGAATCACACCAAAAATAAAAGGTGAATGTCATGAATTTAAACACAGGAGAGAAAATGTTTCCCTCTCTCTTCCCAGGATCATCCCATTCATGGCCCATCCTTCATTTTGACTTTATCCACAGACACCACCTCTGCCTAACAGAGGGTGGAGGAGCATGCAGAGGTCTGCAGTTTCTGTTCCTGATTTACAGTTTATATTTTTGTGAGACAATGATAGAGAGAGAGAAATACTTCCTCTACCCAACTTTGTACGTTTAGGTTGTGAGTCATTATACAGGAAGTAAAAGTAATTCCCAAGGCCTTATACATATATCATTTGGGTTTTTTTTTTTTTTAATGAGGTTTCAACATATCACAAAATAACACGTACAAATTGTGTAAAAAAAACAATTTGTAAGCCTGCCAAAGAAGGACTCTAGACTGATTATCTGGCATAAGCAACATCTTGCCAAATAGTTATTACTCATGTGCCTGGGGTGCCTTACATTCTTTCTAAAAATGGATCTTTCCATGAAAAGTCACAATATGTTGGTGCTATATGAGGTAAAACTACAAAAGAAGTTATTTTTATCCTCCAGGCAGTTAACATTAGATTCTAAATGGAGCCAATCAAATAGTTTACAAAAGAAGAAGAAGAAGAAAAGGCACGGAGGCTCCTGGAAACATTCTGTTTTCCTTTTCTTGCAGTTTACATTTCTGTAATACTTTTTCCTATGACATAAAACCATATTCTCTAAACAATTATGCCTGTTAATGAATGTCTCCAGCTTATAGAAGGCAGTAACAGTAAATTCTAACTACAAAAATGAAAGGAAATAGAATGCAATCCATCATTGGAAGAATGAGCAGCTGACTCTAAAACACACTTTCTTTTTCTACCATTTCTATACTAGGCTCTGCATTGAAAGGTAGTGCTAGGGAAGAGTTTGATCTGCAATTGGAAAGATGTAATTGCAAAGAGGGGTGCCTGGGTAGCTCAGTTGATTAAGCATCGGACTTTGGTTCAGTTCATACGTGATCTCAGGGTCCTGGGATCGAGCCCCACATCAGGCTCCCTGCTCAGCGGGGAACTTGCTTCTTCTTCTGCCCGCCACCTCCCACCCCCGGCTGTGTGTGCTCTCTTCTCTTTCTCGCAAACAAATAATTTAAATCTTTTTTTTTTTTAAAAGAAAGAAAGATGTAATTGCAAAGATCTGTGTGGGAACAGTAGTGCCATGCCTTACAAATGGATCTGGAGCAAGATACTTCATCACTAGCACAGTTTCCTATCTACAAAGTGGGGCTACTGGGTAACAGCACCTCCCTCATCAAGAGCAGGAGTAAATGAGATGGGAGGAAGGACCATTAGCACATTGCCGGTCACACATCAGGCACCATGGGGATGAGCAAGTAGGATCCTCACTCTTACACGTACACAGAATTTTGAGGAAGGAACAATTCGGAACAGTGAGCAGAAAAAAGAAAAGATAAGCAGTAGAAGGACGAGGACAGAAGAGGGGAATTTGCCTGGTGACCTGCACAGATATTGAGGTCCCAGAAGTATCACAGCATTCGAGAACCACATCTTTCCATGTTGGTCATTCTGAAGTCATGCACCAGCTATTTTTCCATTCAGTGGATTTGTAAGGCAACTAGTCATAAGCTCCCGCTTTTCACGGATTGAACTGAAATACTGAAATGTTGGAGGCCCAGGGGCAAAGCCAGAAAGGAAATCCCCAACTTACTGTGGTCATTCAGCTGCTCTGTCCATAAGCAACAAAAAATGGATCTGATTGTCATTTTGTTAAAAAAATCGCTTATGCATGAATATACATGCATGAAAATATAAAATATTGAGGATATTATAAATAAATTCTATCACAAGAACTAGAAGAGCATATGGACAAATAAAAATAATTTTATTTTAGGATAAAATTACATGCGATATTTCTGTTAGATTTCCATTATTTAAAATCTTCAGAATAAAAACTACACTATGCATCCATAGATCTTAATACCTTTCTTTCTTTCTTGCTTTCTTGCTTTCTTGCTTTCTTTCTTTCTTTCTCTAAACACTAAAATTAGAAATCACTCGATGATCAGTGAAGCCTTTAGCAGGCCTACCTACCTGGAAGGCTCCCTCCCATCAAGTTCCAAGACACATGGCTAGTCCCAAGAGCTAATTTTAGTAACTGTGGTGCATTCCTCCTAGCACAATTACTTACCATAGACTAAAGGAAAATCAAGAAGAAAGAAAACCACTGAGAACTAGTTCCAAAGCACAGGGTTTTTAAATCTTAAAGGCAGATTCTGGGGACCAGCAATTTGAGCACCACCACACTGAATGTTTGCCTTACCTTAAAGGCACTGCAGTCCTGAGTGACTAGATAGTCCAGAGCTGGAGTGGGCCTCTCGAATCGCTTCCTGAGGGATGCTAACCATTGACATCAAACCCAAGAAATGGCAGTGGCTTTCTCCCACCCTCATGCAAAGCAACATGGAATTATTGAGCGGTCATCATCCCTCAGTGAAACACATGAAAGAGAAGGGGAGAGAACAAAGAGACGGTGAGTGAGAGCCATGAAGGTAAAGAGAAAGGAACACACAGAACTTCTGCATTCCTGAGTTTAAGAAGCCCTTTTGTCAGCGGAGGCAACTGCATGAAGAAAAGCCACGCTGTGCTTTGAGCAGGGATGCTGTGTGCCATGAACCTGGTGCCTCCTGGGAGAGGCACTGTAGACTGCCCATCCTGGAACAATCCATCCTTCCCTTTGAGAGAGGCAACAAAGGTCCTATTTTGGACAAGATCCACACTCTCATACTCGCTAAGATGGCCACTGAGAAGTTCCCAGCATTGCATTCCTATTCCTGGAGGAAACAATGCCCTACAACCAGTTTTCAGATGGCAAATAGATTATTTTTTTTATTTCTTAGATTGGTATAATTGCCGATGGAGCACAATCATATAATAAAGAGTTGGCTTTGGGCCAGTTTTATTTCACAAGAAACTTGAGGACTTCCAAAATGCATGATATATGAGCCTTGTTTAGAGTCTTAAAAAATTGTATACCAAAATGTACATCCACACGTAGCGTGCAAATGCTTCATAAGCGTCATGTTTTTCTAACCATCTTGGTCTGCTGTTCCACTTCCTGCCTTCGTGAACAGGATGTGACCCAACAGGATGTAGCTCTCCCTTGTTTTCCAGTTTTCAACTCTAAAAACCTCATGTCTGGGTTTGATGACTTGATCATTGACCTCTGGTAACCATGGCTGACAAGAGGAAAATCTGTGCTCCAATAATCTGAGCCTGTAAGACTGTTGGATTTTCTGTTCTTTCCCTTGGCGACTGGTAGCTCCCCTCCCTAAAAAGGTGAAGAGCAGGTAAAGACTGAACTGCTGATTCATCATCTGGTTGCACAACAGTTCTGCTACATCTCTGCCGGGGGCTGTGCTTTCCCGAGGGTGGAAATTTTATACCGTAGGTGAAGATGGCGGGACACAAGTCAGCTCACAGCTCACCCCCTTGTGGACATTGCCCTCCGTCATCTGAGATCTTGCACACTTGCCCAGGTGGATGTGTACAGGCACCCTAACTGGCCATCAGAGCTGGTCCCTTCTAATGGGTTGTCATCCATCCAGTTTTTATAGATGAGTTAATGAGGCACAGAAAGGTGAAGTAAGTTGCTCAAGGACAAAGCTTTTCCTGCTCCAGCACACTTCTCAAGGGAGCAGGAGTAGAGGAACCTGGAGACTTTTGAGGAGTGCCATGTATGGCCAGGTAGCAGACTAGAGACAGATGCCGTGAGAGGTATGAATGACTCTCTTTGATTTCAACCCCCCACTCCTCCTAGTCACCTGCCAGAAATTCACCAATTTCTGGAACACTTTTGGAATCCATTTGTATCTCTCATTCATGCCAGCCATCAAGCTGATACTCTTTGCCGACTTACTACTCTGCTGTCTTTGCTTCACCGGGACAGCCTTGGGGCCAGAGGCTGGTCCTAGTGGCCTTCTGAGAGCTTCCTGTGAGTGTCCCTCCTCTCCTGAAAACCTCTCCATGTACACCAGATAAGCAAAAACAGGAAGGCGGGGGGGCAGTTGTCCCAGGCTGGCCTTCCTGGGTTTTCAGAGCTCGGATGGTGATGTCAGCATCTCCAGCCAGTGCTTGGGCCCTGAGACTCCCCAGGCTGCTCTGGGCCAGTGAGGAAACAGCATCAGAGATGAAAAGTAACCTCTGACTTACTGCGAAGCACATAATTGTCCACTGTGCCACAAACAGAGGAGGGAACATGGCTTGAGGAAGAGGCAGGGAGCAGCAAAGAGCTCTACTGAGGAGACATGTTGAATCTGGGGTTCCAGAGGATCATCTAGGTTGACTGTCCAGCAGGCAGTTGGAATTCTCTATTGGATGGAAGCCTGATATAGTAAATAGCACGTTGGCTCTCTCACCATGTGGCTCTATTCATGAGAATCTACACTATCTCCCATGAGTTTCCTTGCCACAATTCACTACTAAATCAGGCTTAAATAAGCATAACTGTGATTTGTGCAGCCAACAGCTCATAAGCCAAAATTACAACCCTACTTTCCTCATACTTAAGATGGAATTAAGTCACACCTTCAGATAACTACAATATTTTTTAAATATGTCATGTTTAATGGGCAAACAACTGGGACGCCTGGGTGGCTCAGTGGTTGAACGTCTGCCTTTGGCTCAGGGTGTGATCCCGGAGTTCAGGGGTCGAGTGCCACGTCAGGCTTCCTGTAGGAGGTCTGCTTCTCCCTCTGCCTGGGTCTCTGCCTCTCTCTTTGTGTCTCTCATGAATAAATAAATAAAATATTTAAAAATAAATAAATAAATAGGGATCCCTGGGTGGCTCAGCGGTTTAGCACCTGCCTTTGGCCCAGGGCGTGATCATGGAGTCCCCGGACGTCCCACGTCAGGATCCTGGCATGGAGCCTGCTTCTCCCTCCTCCTGTATCTCTGCCTCTCTCTCTCTATGTCTATCATAAATAAATAAATAAATAAATAAATAAATAAATAAATAAATAAAATGGGGGAAACAATTACTCAAATCCAGCTAAAAGAGTTTTTAAATTTTCTTGTTACTTCTCACTATACATAATAAAAATTGTCAAAAATGAACTATCTTATGAGAATATTGGGCATGTGACTTTTTTTAATTGTCTTATTTCTAAATTCATATGATTATGAAATTATCTCTTTCTGGTGTTTTAGTTACTTGCACACAAAGGTTAGAGTGCCTATTACATGATGAGCTGCTGGCTCATCTTCTAACCCAACAGGTCTGGCACTGTGCTTTGCACACAGTAGGCTTGCAAAAAATATTAGTGGTCTTTCATTTCATTAATATTAACATGCTTACTAGAACTCTTGGAAGTGACACATGCTTAATAGTCAGAACTCTTACAATTAAAAATAGAGAAAAAGAAGAACTCTTATAATTGAAGCAAACCTTTTAGAAAGCTAATAATATTTATTTATTTAAATGTGTGCCAGATAAATTTTAGAATGAGTATCAAATTGAAAGGGACATCCAAATCAATGCAGTTTTATGAAGCAACAACATAGGTATGTTGCAAATAATACCATCACATAAATCTCTTGTTTACTATAACCATCTACAACATTTGTTCTCAGCCTTGGCCACAAATTTGGATACCTGGGCCCAATCTCTAGAAATTATTTGATCTAGCACTTAATGAAAGGATAGGATTTTTTAAAATTCTATTGTGCAGTAGAAGTTGAGAAACAGTGAACTGTTTTTAACTCTTTCTAAAAATAAGATTTTCCAAAATGCTCGACCTCTCCAGTAATTAAAAAAAAAATGAGATAGAAACAATAACTTGTCACTATTTCAGATTACCATAGAGGCAAATACTAAAGAGAATATTAATATTGAAGCATTGATATAGTGTGCTTTCAAACTGTGAGTTACTATCCATTTGTGGATCACATAGTTAATCAGTGGACCATATCTGGCATTTAAGAAAATTCTGAAAAGGAAAGGAAGGGGAGAGGAGAGGAAAAGATCTTTGTATCTAGTCTGGAAAATAGTAGACTTTGTTTAAAGTGTGTATACCAAACCATTATGTGAGATGTATTTCTTACAGTAAGTCAAGCTTGAAAAACAAGTTTGAAAAACACTCTCGAATATAGAGGAAAACACTTTTCTGCGGCTCCAGGGGTGGGGGGTGGGGGGGATGTAAATGGGCACAGCTCTTCTTGATGGCCTTTTGGCAACAGGCTCTTAAAACCTTGGAAATCTTCACTTTGACCCAAATGTATGATCTAAGAATTTATCTTAATTAAATAATCTCTCAGATGCACATCTGTGTATAAGGATGTACATTCCATTGCTGTTTAGAACAGCAAACATTTTTAAATATCCAGCCATATGGATTATGGATAAATACATTACAAGAGGGCTTCCTGGTGGCTCCGTCAATTAAGATGTGATTTGGGCTCAGGTCATGATCCCAGAGTTCAGGAATTGAGCCCACATGTGAGGCTCCCTGTTCAGTAGGGAACCTGCTTGTCCCTTTGCCCTCCCCACCCTCTCACTAATAAATAAAATCTTTAAAAAATTACTTTATGAGACACCATGAGATAAAATACAATGTGTGCATTAAAAATACTGAAGTAGATTGATTCTCCATTGACTGGAATGATGTTCAGATACATTAAAAAGAAAAAAGAGTTTACAAGAAGACATTAGATGCAGTATAATTCCACTCTGGTGTTATACTTATATTGAATAAATATATTTTATATGTAATTCAAAATTATATAAAAAATATATATTATATATATATAAATATAAATTTGGAGAGAAAGGTTAAGTGCATAGACTAGGAGCCAGAATGTTTGGGTTTCACATCCTGGCTCTGCCTCCCACACCCTACCCCCACCCCAGCTGCATGGTCTTAGACAAGAAGCTGAATCTCAGCAATGCAGTGGAGATAATTGTTGTATCCACCCCAAAATGTTGCTGTGAGAATAAATTTAGTTATTCCATGTAAAACTCTACAAGCATCGCCAAGCACTTGGTAATTACTCAGGGAGTGTTAGCACCATCTCTCTATTAGAGAGAGAATGAGAAATTTCACATCAGCAGTCCTAACTAACAGTGGTCATTGTCTGGATGCTGCGTTCACTAATGAATTGCATTCATTAATTTATACATTTTGTATATTTAACATTTATAATCAGAGAAGACAATACGCAGCATAAAGTATATAACTCTCTTTGAGTCCTAAAACGTCTTTAATGACATCAGGCTAAAAAATAAATAATACTAAAACAGGAATAACGGCAAAACATGTTTTAATTGGATTTTGCTTACCTCTAAGAGATAAGGTTTGGAGGAATTTTTTTCCCCCCTATCAGGCAATGAATTCTGCTCTGGAATTCCATTTCCCTGATTTTGGAATTTCTGTAACCTCCGTGACTGGTACAAAGACTCTGCCTCCCCATCCCCTTCTCTCTGCTCTCTCTCATGTTATCAGTCCAAGCAAGGCTGCTGACAGAAATCTGTATTAAATTGCCCAGTACCTAGGCCTCAAAGCTACACCCTGTCTCAATATCATAACTTAGGGGATTGAATTTCTCATAATAATGATGACATCCTCTCCAAAGAAAACAGTTCAATCTGAGCTGTCCTTTGTTTATCTGCGAGTTACAAACAGAGTCCTTAAATGGCATTGTGTGTGGGTGGGGAATTCAGTATTCAAGAAAACTGGGAATTACAGAGGCACGTGGAAAAAGGATTTGAAATTCACCCATTGTTTCTACACTCAAAAATTCATTAACATGTTAGTATATTTCCTTCCAGTCTCTTTCTTTATCGATCATCCTAGGTGGTGGTAGTCATATTACAGACATGATTAAGTCATGCTACCATATAATTTCAAAAACATTATTTCAATGACTGAATAAAATTTTCTTGAGTGAGTAATTCTTTTAAAAGAACTTCATCGTGTTTTGCAAGTGTTAGCTGTGATAGAACTATGAAAAAAACTACAAGTGAGCTTTTCGTGTACATAAAACTGTTTCAGCTTTTTTCATGTGTTGAGTCAAAAACTTGAAATTACTATGCCAAAAAAAAAGAAAAGAAAAAAGAAATTACTATGCCAAAGGTAATGAGCAGTTTATGTCTTAGGATAGATTTTTTTCATATTACAACCAACCTTGTTGTCTACTTCATCACCTACATTGGACTTTCTATCATACGTTGGGAGAACTCTTTAAGAAGGCACTGGCAAGGGGGGCCTGGGTGGCTCAGTGGTTGAGCAACTGCCTTTGGCTCAGGTCCTGATCCTGGGGTCCTGGGATCAAGTCCCACACTAGGCTCCCTGCAGGGAGCCTCCTTCTCTCTCTGTCTCTCATGAATAAATAAATAAAATCTTTTAAAAAAGGAAGGCAATATGGATTATTCATTTATATGCAAGCTAGCTCCAAAAAATTTTGAAGCAGTTTACAAAAGTGAGCACAGCTGAATAAATATTTTTGAAGTGGGAAAGTTAAAGTGAAGAGGAAAAATAAGAAAAGTAACAACTAATATTTATTGAATATTTATTGTGTATCAGGCATTGTGTTAAGACTAGCATATCTAATCTCATTTAATTCCTACAACAAAGAGGTAGGTATTATTTTGCCTATTTTACAGATAAGAAAGCCAAGGCCTGAAAAGTTAGCAACTTGTCCAATTCCACAAAACTAGTAAGGGACAGAGTAGATATTCAAGCTCCAAAAGCTGAACCTTTAATTATTGTTTTAAAAGATTTATTAAAAAAATTTTTTAAAAAATATTTATTTATTTATTTTGAGAGATAGAGAGACTGAGCATGAGTAAAAGGGGCAGAGGGAAAGGAGAGAGAGAATCCTAAGTAGACTCCACACTGGGCACAGAGTCCACCTCAGGGCTCTATCTAACGATCTGAGCTGAACTCAAGAGTCTGATGCTTAACCAACTATGCCACCTAGGGACCCCTTGAGCCCTTATTATTATTCATTAGTTAATATTATTCTGCTGTATTTCATCTGGGGCTCCACTGAGTTACCTTTGTTAGGGGTGAACCAAAATAAGAAAGCAAAACTGGAAAAGTGGGCCTACTATCTGTGGAAACGTAAAAGCAAAAACAAAAACAAACCCCAGAAAAGCCAAATTATAGATGTGAAGAACAGATTGGTGCTTGCCCGAGGTGGGGGTTGGGGGGAGCAGTGAAATGGGTGGAGAGAATCAAAAGGTACAAACTTCCAGCTATAAAAGAAATAAGTGCAGCATGCTGACTATAGTTAATAATAGTGTATTGCATATTCGAAAGTTGCTAAGAAAATAAGTGTTAAAAATTCTCATCTCAAAAAAAATAATTTTGGGGATGCCTGGGTGGCTCAGTAGTTGAGCATCTGCCTTTGGCTCAGATTGTGATCCTGGGGTCCTGGGATTGAGTCCTGCATCAGCCTCCCTGCAGGAGCCTGCTTATGTCTCTGTGTCTCTCATGAATAAATAAATAAAATCTTTTAAAAAGAGAGAGAAAAAAAATTCTGTAACTCTAAGTGGTGGTGGATGTTAACTAGAATTACTGGAGCGATCATTTTCCAATGTATCCACATACTAACTCATTATATTGTACACCTGAATATAATGTCAATTATACCTCAATTAAATCTGGCTCCTTGTGGGGCCAAATAAGATAGAAGAGGACATGAGAGACAAAATGACAGGGAGAAGGGCCAGGAGAGGGACAGAGGCATCAGACATAGAGAGGACTGGGCAAATGAGCCTGCCCACCGCCATCCCACACAAGATGTTCCCAGTCATTCTCAAGATGATCCCATAGTACAGTGATTTCTGTCCCTAGTAATGACCCTATGTCTTTAAGAAAGATAAGGCACACATACTCCCCCATTTGGAACAGCCACACTATTCTGTCTCATTTCAGTGCCATTTGTCTCTGAAATAGTATCACCCCAAAAGTAAATAGATAGGCCGGCCTGTACAGGAAACAGCGATTTATGCTTTCCCATGCTCCGAGGGCCGCTGTAAGCTCTGTCATCAGGACAGTTGTGTCCTCTGGTGGCGAGTATTAACTCACATCTGTAAATACTCTTCCCCACGGAGCTCTCCACTGCCCCATCCTGAGCTGATGTTCAGCACAGTGTGGGGTTTACTCCACTGTGGCTTTGTCCTCTGTCATTTAACTGTGTCCTAGAAAACAATTTTGACCAAGAACAGTAGACCAAGTGTACAGAAGAGATAGTGTGCTAGGTCTGCCACCAAAGATACACATTTGTATGAGTGTGCATGTGTGTGCGTGTGTGTGTGTGTGTGTAGATGCAGATTATATATGTAAATCTTTTGGCACCATAGGTTACACTCAAGGCAATCATTTGAGGAAGAATAAAGTTAAGTTCAGCAGGCAACTTGATATTTTGAGGGGGCATCATAGATATAATCGGAGCCTTGACAGTCTAAGCAACAATTACTTGACTGGCAGCTGGAAGAACAGATACCCCAACACAAGTCTTGACGGAGGGGATCGGATGATGCTGGGAGGCCCTCTTCCCAGAAACCTTGTGATGTGGGGCGAGCCGGTCCAGCTGGCTCTCCCAGCTCCAAATATCATGTGCTCTAGTCCTTGTGTTCTGCATACTGAGAAACAGCCTGTGCCTGGGACATGGGAAGCCATCACCAAATATTTGTAGAAGAAATAATTTTCATCAAAAATGTCTAAATAGTGGAGACATTTAAAAAGTTAGACATCAGTTATCTAAAACCCTCACCAACTTAGAATTCTCATTTTCTAGCTCTATCATTGGCATCACCATCATATCAGCCCCGTTCATTTTTTTAAAGAGAATTTTTAAAAACATTTTATTTATTTATTTGACAGAGAGAGAGAGAGAGAGAGCACAAGCAGGGGGAGCAGCAGAGGGAGAGGGCAAAGCAGGCTCCCCGAGGAGCAGGGAATCTGACTCAGGGTGGGACCCTGGGATCATGAGCTGAGTCGAAAGCAGACAGACACTTAACTGACTGAGCTACCCAGGCAGCCCAGCCTCATTCATTTTTAACTTTTTTAATTGAGATAAAACTGACGTATGATATTGGGTAAGTTTAAGGTGCACAACGTGTATGATATGATGCGTTTATATGTTGCAACATCCTCATCATTGTAGGGTTAGCTAACATCGCCATCATGTCACAGAACTACCATTTCTGCTTTGGACTTGAGAACATTTAAGATGGTGCCTCTTAGCAGCTATGAAGTACAAAGGCAGAATTGTTGATGATAATCTCTATGCTGTGCATGAGATCTCTGGACCTTATTCCTCTTGCAGGTTCAAGACCCATTCACAGAGGTAGTAGAAACCCCTGCAGAGGTAGCTGGCCAGTGACACATGAGCGACATAAGGCGAAGCAGAAGGAGCAGCAGGAACCAGAGCAGTCCTTTAGTTTTGTGTTTCCACTGCCCAATAAGCAAATTAAAAATCACCATTGTCATTCAGATACAGGACTCCAGAAGTTAAGCTAAGTTAATAGGATCCCAACACTAGTCCGAGCAGAGTTGCCATATTTTTGTGTCCTTATACAAACAACACGGAGAACTTGTTTTAAAGAACATTTTGCACCCCACCTCCAGAGATTTTAATTTAGCAGGTCTGGGTGGGCCAGGGGAATCTACCTGTTTAACAAACATCCTAGAAGATTCTGCTCAGGAACCAACCGTTGGAGATGGTAAAGCAGCGCCTTCTGGGCTGCGTGCCAAACAAGGGCTCAGGTATCTACAGCTCCAAGTCGATCAGCTAGCTCATTGACTAGCACAAGTGTACTCTCCCTGTTTGTCATAAATTAACAGGGATCTGTTTCACATTCTTTTGCTAACCTAAGCTTTTAAAAATTATACAACACTAGCTGGAGTTCCTGGAAACTGCTGTAAACCTATATATGGTAGGCATACAATTGACAATATTCTGAATTAGGGATTGTCTCACCATTTTAAAGATAAGGAAACTGAGGCTTATGGAGGATAAAAAGGTTACCCAAGATCACCAGCCGATAAGTGTCCTAGCCTGGTTCCAAACCCGAGTCTGTCCAACCCCAAATCTACAGTGATTCCCTGACAACTAAAGAGTACATCACTTTTATTTTATTTTTTTTTAAGATTTATTTATTTATTTGAGGAGAAGGGGCACAGGAGGAGGGAGAGAGAGTCTTAAGCAGACTCCACACTGAATGGGAGCCCTATGCAGGGCTCGATCTCACAACCTTGAGATCATACCTGAATGGAAACCAAGAATCAGGTGCTTTATTAACCGACTGCAACACCCAGGCACCCCGAGTATCTCACTTTTAATTCTTCAGTAAGGGCTTATGTTCAGTGATTTTGAACATTATCCACAGGTAATCAATGCATTCCAGGTAGTGCTAAGACCCATAGCATATCGGCTTGCCCTCCGTTCTAAGACAATGTTAAGATTCGGTAAGAAGAAAAACATCCATATAGTCACAGTTTTCAAAGAGCATAAAATTCTACAGCAAATCTATATATTGAGTGTAAGATGCCTCACAACTTTGGAAATGTAAGAATGCAAACATAAATAGTAAAGATAAAGGAAAAGATCTTAGAACCATTAGGGAAAACACTACAATTTACAGCCGGTCAGATACACAGCCACTGGCTTACCATGCCACCTGCTGTAAGAAAGTGGCAACTACATTAACCCTCAATGACCGGGTTCTGTAGAACACTGGTCTGAGGTTTTTTTCAACCCCCAGGAGTCAAACAGAGCAAATGCAAATATCAGCTATGATGTGGGGATACAGAATGAAGGCAAAATAAGAATAAAGACAAAATATAAGAAGAGGGAAAACGAAGGAGGACGGAAGTGAAAAAAACAAAGTGGAAAGGGGTGTCACACCACGGATCCCTGTGTGCTTAATATTTATCTCTTGTTACATGCTGGGTATTTTGCATATTTTGTCTCCAATCTATTTTATTGATTTGTCTTCCAGAGTCTTGCCATCTTTTCAAAGGTCTTTTCAAAGAATAAGGTTTGGTTTGGTTTTTGTTGATCATCTCTCTTATATGGTCACTTCTATATTTGTTCATCTCTGTCATTTGCTTCTTTTACTTACTCTGGGTTTTTGGTCTCCATACCTATACCATATAAATGTTAAATTATGGAATTTCCAGGTTCAAAAAAATATATGGAAGAACCTGGCTCTCCTCCCTCATGTTGGGAAGAGGCCCAGAGAGAGAGGAGCTTTGTCCAATTTCCTATAGCTGTGTTGAGCTCCCACACTCTGGACTTTCTGCTCTTTCTCCATCAATACCACCATGTGTCCCCTTTCCTTCTTGTCTCTCTCTTGCCTTTTCCTCTTTGCCCACCCAGAAAAGAAAAAAGATAAGATTGCTGGATGGATAGAATTCAGAAGAAATAGACACACTTGCCCCTCAAAAGGTTTGCATGTAAGAATTTTTAAGACAATACACATTTGTGTTGGTGGCTAGTTGTTTTTACAACACTACACATTTAATCCAAATGGATGGGCTACTTGTTGAATGAGAAGAGGAAAAAAGTCACAGGCAATCAAATACAACAAATTATTAGGAAAAAAATTCAATGTGCCTTCTAGATGTTTCTATCTGTATTTATTAAAAATTCAGATATTTATATCAGGTATTTGGCAAGAAGCAAAAATAGATGATATCTTTATGTATCAATTATTGGTGTCAAAATGCAAATGTAGTCCTACAATTCCGATTAAACAGATGAGCACTTCTAGTCATGAAGTATTAAGCTGAGCAATAAAAAGCACTGGTCCTGAAAAGTTTTGACTTTTGGGCTTCTGTCCGGCCCTTGCACGCCACCCCTTGGTCTTCAGAAGCCCTGGTGGCCTCGACGTCTTGGTATCCTCTGCTCTCTATCAAGACCTGTGGTAAGAGAAGAATCTGGTATAATCATTCTTGTCTTAGTATGAAGTTATTACTCAAATGCCCTCTCCCAAGGCCATTTGTATTTTGTTTTCCTTCAGTATGGACTAAAAGGCTTTTGTCTTTAGAAATCTGAGGTAGCACTGACCTCACTGCTGGATCAGCGAGGCATGGGAAGAAGGGCTTTTCGGGGGTCTTGGAAATCATTCCACTCACACTATTGAAGACCCTGCATATATCATCCTGTTAAGTTGACCATGTCCTCGAAAAGTGTACAATCCTTAACAGTGCTTCTCAAAACAGTACTAATAGTTGTTCACACACACACACACACACACACACACACACACACACACTGTGGGCCAGTCTGCAATATACTGATGAACAGTGTGATGCTCTGAGAGGGGTATAGAGAGAGCTATAGGTCTAAAACATAGCTAACCACAGGACATTTTCTTCCAGCAGCATCTGCAGGTCTGTAGTGGGCTAAATAATGCCCCTTTGCCCCCCAAAAGGTGCATCTACTGGAAACTCAGAATGTGACTTTAGGGGCGCCTGGGTGGCTGAGTCAGTTAAGCGTCTGTCTTTGGGTCAGGTCATGATCCCGGGGTCCTGGGATGGAGCCCCGCATGGGTTCTTTGCTCAGCAGGGAGTCTGCTTCACCCTCTCTCTGCAGCTCACCCTGCTCATGCTCACACTTGCTCTGTCTCTCTCTCTCTGTCAAATAAATAAATAAATACTTTTTAAAAATGTGACTTTAATTGAAATAAAGGTAGTTAAAGTAAGGATCTTAATGGGAATCATCCCAGACTGACTAGGGTAGGCTCTAAGCCCAGTGTAAGGGTGTCCTTATAGAAGACAAAAGAGAAGGCACATGGTGGCCCAGCAAAGATGGTCATGTGAAGACAGGGTCAGAGATTGAAATGATGCAGCCCCAAGCCAAGGGGCACTCGGAGCCAGCTGAAAAGAAAGATCTTCCTTTTCTAGAGTCTTCAGAGGAAGTGCGACCCTGCCAGCACCTTGATTTCAGACTTCTAGCCTCCAGAGCTATGAAAAAAACACATTTCTGTTGTGTTAGGCCATCAGATTTGTGGTGGTTTGTTGCAGCAGCCCCAGGAAACTAACGCAAGGCCCAGTGTCCCTCAGAACACACAAGAGGGATCCAGGCACACTTCCGATCAGTCTCCAGTCCCAGCAAAGAATTCTTCTAAGAGCTTTGTTCTTAGAACTGTCATCATTCATTGAAAAACCTACCAAGAGAAAAACCCTTTCTGCAGACTGGTGTGGACAAAGTGGCCTAGAGACAGCTACAAACATTTGGCAAGGAAATTACAAGGTATTTTGAGGTTGTTCATTGCAGGGCTCACCCTACACAAATACAGACACCAAGGAAATCAGAGAGCTGATTAATACCCAAAAAACATTGATATCTGACTACATGGAAATGGTGGGGCAAAGGAAAACAGATTAGATGGAGCAGAATTTGAAGACTCAGAAATTTGATTATTCTGCTTTGTATGGTCAACAGGCCTGTGGTTAAACTGGGTAAGTCTATGAAGGACCAGCCTCAATTTTGAAACCAAACATGAAAAAAACAATGTTGAGTGAAAAAAGGTTCTGACAACAGTAGGCCATATACCTCCAGTTTTTATAACATCCTTTTAGAGTGCAAACGAAGCTATACTATATAAGGTTTAGGGTAACGTGAGCTAAGTATGTTTAGGCAAGGGATGGGTAAACCAAATGCAGAACAGCAGCAGTTACCTCTGAGATTGAAGGTTTGACAGGGGTTGCGTTTGAGGAGGGACCTCAGGGTAATGTTCTAGTTCTTACGTTGCGTGGGAGGTTCAGGAGCATTCGTGCTATCATGTCTTATAACTTGGATATGTTACATTTATGACATACATGTATATAACACAGTTTTATCATGGAACATGTGATATATACAAAAGAATATATGAACATAAATAATGTAATGTAATCTATATAACCTTTTGTAATAAAAACAATTTTTTAACCAAACTGAAAGTCCCTTGGGGCTGGAAGAGAGCTGTTCCAAGGATCACATTTAGGAAGAGAGCCTGGTGGCGGTACTGTCCCTGTGTCTCATTTCCCCAAGAGGGTTTTCTCATTTGGTTCTCACTGCCCCCACCGTGCCCAGCCCCAAACTGTCGCCCCTGCTCTTAGGTCCTCTGCAGGACCAAGAGGACACAAGCCTGTCTCCTTCCAGTCCTTTGAGCACAACCAGGGCAGGGTAGCGGTCTCCAAAAGCTGTTCTACAAAGGGATAGCGAATGGGAAAGATACAAGCACAGAAAGACAAGCAGAAACGTGGTGTGGCACGCTGGCCCCTAAGTGGCTGACGCTCTCTGCCCTCAGACTCATCATACCCTCTCGCCTTCCCTTCCCTCGCTCATGTTCACCCTCCAGCAATACCCTGTTGCTTGGGGTTCTCTGTGCATTTCTGTATGTCCAGGCGTTCATCTGTGCTGTTTCTTCTGCCTAGAATGCCCTCCCCACCTTTCTCTGCCTCATCATCTCTTGCCCCTTACCACTCAGCTCAGACACCCTTCCCCACGAAGACTTCTGAGGACCATCACACTGGGCAGACCCACCACACATGGCTCATCACCAGCCCCGAGGTGAGCAAGACCTCCATGAAGGGACAAATATTCTTACTTGGCATCTGTGTCCACTGAGTAGACTCAAGTCCTGGCACAAAGCCAATGCTCAGCCAACCCTGGTCGGATGGAGATGGGCCAAAGATAAAGTTCCAAAGACCAGATTTCTGATCCAAAGATTTCAAGGAGAAAAGTAAGACTTTTCTGAGTCTCCAACCTCCTCACCCTGAAATTACCCCATCCCAGATCCAAAGGGCAGGGACTCTTTTGCACACACACCTTGCTTGGCTAACCACTGGTTAACCCTTATTCATAGCCAAATGGCTCCTCAGATCCCTCTTCTCTGTCCAATGCATCTTTGGCTATTCCTGGATCAATCGAAGTTCAAACCCAAGACCCCTTATATTCTCTATCTCATTTCTGGCTTCCAATCTGAAGGATGGTTCTTCCTGGCTGAGAGGAAAGATCACATGATAAAAGATCTGAACCCTCAGGCCTGAGGTGATTGTCCTGCCTCCTCTGGAGCCTCTAACCACCGATTGTCTTACAGGAGCCCTTATTCCTGGAACAGAAGGGGCTTTATCACATCCCACATCAGACTATTTTAACCATAGGGGTCAGTCTATGATTCAAAGCATGCTGGGAACTCAGCCACAGAGCTAGTAGGGTAGGGGAGGAAGCTTGAGGAAAGTGGGATGACGGGTGGGAAATCTGACCTTCTCCAGATGTTGGCTCCAAAGCCCAGCGTCAGTGAGATGCACAGCTGAGCTCAAGCTTGAGCCTGCACCTAAGAGACCTAACCCAAAGGGGTATAGTGGTCACACACTTGGAAACAAAGTGGGCAGAGTGGTTCTAAAAATAATTTTTTTTAATTTATTAATGAGAGACACAGAGAGAGAGGCAGAGACATAGGCAGAGGGAGAAGCAGGCTCCTGTGGGGACCCTGATGCAGGACTCGATCCCAGGACCCCAGGATCATGACCTGAACCAAAGGCAGACGTTCAACTGCTAAGCCATCCAGGCGCCCCAACCCGAGTGGCTCTAGTTGCATCTCCATCTGGCCAGATGGCGACAGGAGCGCAAGCCCAGCACTGCAGAAAGCAGCTAGAAGTTAAGGAAGTGCCGAAGCCTTTGCAGAGGTGCAGATATGAGCACAGGACGGACAGGCGTGGGAACCACGAGGGACTTAGGGGTAGAGGCGGCATGAAGAAGGGAGGATCTTCGACTCCTGTACAGAGGCGCAGGTACAGGTCTAGAGGAGCACCTGCGACCCAGAGGGGGTTGCAGAGACATCGAGGGGGACCAAAACTGTGAGAGCGTGGCACCCTGGCGAGGCCCACAGAGCTGCAGACAGAGCTGCCATTCCGAAGCCAAGCAGGGGGCTGGGTCTTGAATAAAGGCACAAGGTCAGGCTGAGCGCTCCGGTTGAGGGGTAGGGAGTGAAGAAGAACAGGCGAGTATGCTCAACACCAGGGCCTGCATACAGTCAGCGTCAGAGGCTCCCGGGAGGCGCCGGAGGCCGCAGGTGTCACGGTGGACTCTCTGGGTGTGAGATTGTGTGTAATGCTTCAAACACACACAAGTAGAGAAAATAATTTAATGAACCACCATGTATACTTCAGCAATTATCAGTTGATGGTCAATCTTGTTTCCCCCCACACCTCTACCCATTGCCCTTTGCCCTGGATTTTTAAAAATATTTTTAAATTTAAATTCAATTAATTAACATACAGTGTATTATTAGTTCCAGAGGCAGAGGTCAGTGATTCACCAGTCTTATCTAACACCCAGTGCTCATCACATCACGTGCCCTCCTCAATGCCCATCACCCAGTACCCCATCCCCCCACCCTCTCCCCTCTGGCGACCCTCAGTTTGTTTCCTATGATTAAGAGTCTATTATGGTTTGTCTCCTCCCTGATTTTGTCTTGTTCTATTTTTTCCTCTCTTCCCCTATGATCCTCTGTTTTGTTTAAATCCCACATATGAGTGAGATCATATGACAATTGTCTTTCTGTGATTGACTTATTTCACTTAGCGTAATATCCTCTAGTTCCATCCACGTCATTGCAAATGACAAGATTCCGGGTTTCTCTGATGGCTGAGTAATATTCCATTGTATGCATATGCCACGTCTTCTTCATCCATTCATCCATCCATCAATGGACATCTGGGCTCTTTCCATAGTTTAGCTAGTGTGGACATTGCTGCTATAAACATTAGGGTGCAGGTGCCCCTTCGGATCACTACATTTCTATCTTTGGGGTAGATACCGAGTAGTGCAATTGCTGGGTCATAGGGAAGCTCTATTTTCAACTTTTTGAGGAACCTCCATACTATTTTCCAGAGTGACTGCACCAGCTTGCATTCCCACCAGCAGTGTATGAGGGTCCCATTGCTCCGCATCCTCACCAACATCTGTTTCCTGACTTGTTCATTTTAGACATTCTGACTGGTGTGAGGTGTATCCCATTGTAGTTTTGATTTGTATTTTCCTAATGCCGAGTCATGTTGAGCATTTTTTCATGTGTCTGTTGGCCATTTGTTTGTCTTGTTTAGAGAAATGTCTGTTCATTTCTTCTGCCCATTTCTTAACTGGATTATTTTTTCTTTGGGTGTTGAGTTGGTTAAGTTCTTTATAGATCTTGGATACTAGCCCTTCATCTGATAAGACATTTGCAAATATCTTCTACCATCCTGTAGGTTGTCTTTTGGTTTTGTCAACCACTTCCCTTACTATGCAGAAGCTTTTTATCTTCATGAAATCCCAATAGTTCGTTTTTGCCTTTGTTTCCTTTGCCTTTGGAGACGTGTCTAACAAAAAGTTGCTGTATCCAAGGTCAAAGAGGTTGATGCCTATGGTCTTCTCTAGGATTCTGATGGACTCCAGTCTCACATTAGGTCTTTCATCCATTTTGAGTCTATTTTTGTGTATGGTGTAAGAAAATGATTGCCCTGGATTTTGTGAAGCAATCCCAGACAGCTGGCTATTTTGTAGAAGTTTCAGTATACAAATCTAAATGATAATGACTCTCCTTAAATTTGACACTAATGATATCAGACCCTCAAATTCCTTAATATAAACTACTTCAAATTATCAAATATCCAATCAGTCCTCTAAAAGGTCTTTCCTTTTATTTTTTCCAGTTGGTTTAATCTGGAGCTAACCAATGTCTTCTGTTATGTGTTAAAATACCTCCCAAGTCTCTTTTAATTTATAGGTTTCTCCTCTGTCTTTTTTTCCCATATAACCTTTGCTGCTGCTACTGTTGTGGATGATGTTAAAACTAGGTCATGTGTCTGGGACTCTCCCAATCTTGGTTTTGCTGATGGAATCCATGTGGTATCATTTGACTTGTTCCTCTGTTTCCTGTATTTCTTTTTTTTTTTAAGATTTTATTTATTTATTCATGAGAATACACAGAGAGGAGACAGAGAGAGAGGCAGAGACACAGGCAGAGGGAGAAGCAGGTTCCTTGAAGGGAGCCTGATGTGGGACTCGATCCTGGGTCTCCAGGATCATGCCCTGAGCTGTAGGCGGCGCTAAACTGCTGAGCCACCGGGGCTACCCCGTTTCCTGTATTTCTTATAAATTGGTAGATTCGTGCAGACTTTGCGGGTTGAGTACCTTACAAGTGGCAATGTGCACTCCACGGATGGAAGACTGATGTCTGATTGTCCCTTTGTTGTCATGTTTGGCAGACTATGATAACCTAAATTCTATAATTCCTTCTGCACTTATATAAGCCAGAATATTTCTATGAAGAGAAATGTTCTTTATTAGTTATGTGATTACCCTAAAGTATAGTTCATATAGAAGAGGCAGGATATGTGCTTCTTTTCCTTTCCTTAACCAGTTTTCAAAAATAATGAGTCTGACCCCTAGACACTTCTAAAGGCAATCAATGAGGCTTTATCATTTATTATTTATTTGTACTATCATAAATTTATTAATAGAAGCATGTTTGATGTGTTTCAAGGTGAGATATTTATAGATTTCTCAGGGTCTACCATAGACCCTGCATCCTTTAATGTAGACAGGCTAATTAGCTTGGGCAACTTGGTTATGCAATAGTTGAGGATTGCTGGACAGGCAAGGGGAGGGTTCCAAGTGAGTCTTGAAGGCCACAGTCATGTGATAAGTGAGTTGATGATTCGTGGGTCAGAGTAGGAACTGTTATCCTGATGAGAACTAGTTGGGTAGCTGGTCGGTCCATTGCTCCAATAAATGGATTTTTAGGAAATTCCTAAAACAAACGAAAAAGATATTTGGAGATATTTATTTGCCATGAGATCTGTCCAAGTAATAAAGGCTTATTTACTTCTTTCAGCCTTGAAATTTATCGCCATTAGGTCTTCAAATATTTCCCCCTCTCCATCTTTATATCACTGCTTTTCTGTCCTAGCTCTATCCTTGTTATTAATTAGGAAATTTAAAATAAGCTGCCTTATTTCCTTTTTTTTTCCAACCTTTTCCTGCTGCCTCTGGAGAGTTGCTGAAACTGCTCTTCCCATCACCAATTCCTCTTCAGCTGTACCTGTTCTACTACCTTCATCCCACGTTGTTAGTAAATAGCGCCAATGAACATTCATTCCAATCATATCGTTCATGCTCTGATACTTCTCCTTGGTTTCATGCCATCTTTCCTGACCCATGCTGCTCCAGCCCCCCCCCCGCCCCCCACCGCCGCGTTGGCAAGGAACCACTTTGAAAGGGCCTGGGTTCAACTCCGAGCTCTACAGCTTACTGGCTGTGTCTCATGGGGCGTGTCCCATCACGGCTGCCCCGTGCCTCAGTTTCCCTCATGGCTGCGCGGAGAGCAATGCCTTCAGCCTTGTTGCGGCCCGGGGTCGAGCGCTACCTGCCCGCGGCTGCAGGTCAGCGGCACTGCGGGGGGGAGGGGGGGGCTGGCGGTGACCGTGCGCCGCGCGGGCCGCAGGGGGGCTGGTTCACGGGGTCGCGGCGGGGTCGGGCTGCGCTTGGGGGGCGGGGGGGGGGGGACCCGGGCCTCCCCGGCGCGGGCGGTCGGGGCCAGGGCCGCACCCGCGGGGCAGCGACGGTCGGCGGCTCCGCGAGGCGGCGCTGCGCCCCTTCCCGGCCCGGCTCCCCCCGCGGGGCCCGCGTCCGCGCCAGTCCCGGCCCGGCCCAGCGCAGGATGCAGCGCCCCGGAGCCCCGGCCCCGGTGAGCCACCGCCGGGGGTGGGGGGGCCCGGGGGGCCCGGGGGGATGCTTCGGGCGACCTCCTGGCACGCCGCTGCCTTCCCCCGCCCGCGGCTAAAGCCCCCGCCCCGGCGCCCCCGAGTCCCGGGGCGCACCTGGAGGGGGGGAGGGGAGCGGGGACCCCACCTGGTGCCGGGGCGGAGGCTGGCTGCGCCGCGCAGGTGCACCTCCAGGTGAGGACTGCGCGCGGGGACCCCCCCCCCGCCCCGGGCCGCTGCGCACGGAGCAGGGGCTTCAGAGGCTCCGTGGAAAGCTTCGGGGAGCCACGCTCAAAAAAACAATTAATAAATACGTAAATAAATGGAAAAAGAAAAGTTACTTTGAGCAGCCTTCAGTATGTTTGGATTCGGGTTGGGACCCATATGATTATTTATCCTCTTTCCTCAACTCCCCACGTCCCCCACCTCACCCCACTCCCCCCCCCCCTTTTTTTTTTTTTGGTCTGGAAGGCTTCTGCAGAGAGAACCCCCCGGCCAAGGGAGTGGAGACCTCAGCTCTATAGGAAGTGCACGGATACGACCTGGCTGTACCTGTTCTTCCTCTTCTGGACTGGTCTGGTGAGTGTGGGTGCCTAGGAGGAAGAGAGCCTGCGTGGGTCCCGAAGTGACTGTGCCCAGGTGGGACTCGCGATCGTGGGGAGGCCCGGGCTGCAGGTGGTGCAGGGGCGCCGGGCTGTGCTACCGCGAGACGCGCCAGCCGATCCTCCGGAGCAAACCTCGGTCCTGGGTTGTGCCTCCCAGGGGACGTGGCTAAACTGGAGGGGCTGCCCATTGCTGCAGGCCCCGTTCTAGGGCGGCCTCCAGGAGGAAGTGGGAACCCCGTGGCAGGATTGTGTGGTCATCTGGGCTCACTGCCTGCAAGTTCGCTGGCCATCTCAGCCCCCAAACAAAATATTTGTCAACTGTTTGCTGTTCTTCTAATACAGGAAAATCTAGAGTGAGCCTAGAAATAAACTGCTCTCCCTTTAGCTGAACACATAACATACACACTGTCGGCGGCTGTATGTAGCAGCTGACAAGGAAACCAGCCTTGGGTGTAAACTCTCGAGTTAGGTAATGATTTTTTCCCCATTCTAGTTTCCAGCTGTGCGGGATTGCTGGTAGACCTCATCAGGCTGTGTCATTTTAGTCCCGTCCCTTTAGTCTCTTGGCAGCTAAATCTTGACACTTCGATACTTATTTTAGAGCTGTAGGTAACAGCAAAAGGAGCCCCACTCAGCTTCTTTAAAGATCAGATTCCTGCAGTCATCCGGTCTAGATTGAGGCATGCTATTTGCTGCAAGGTTAATGATTAATTTATAAAGCAGCATAAGAGCTGCCTCATAGTAATTAGCTTTGTTGCAAAGATTTCAATTTAAATAGACTCTAAAACACCATGTTTGTTCCTCTTTCCAAGTCCCTCTTTCTTTCGAAAGGCCTGAATTCACTTGTTCACTTTACCTACTGGTTTCTCATGACAGACATGGTTACAGGTACGGGGGAAGGTTGGGTCTTAAAGGTGAACTGAATGTTGTGCATTGTCATTCCCTGGTCCTCTGAGAGAGAGAGTGTGTACCTTCACCACCTCCTCCCTAACTGCTCACAGGTGGCTGCTGTTGCTCTCCCGGCCTCCTGTTGTGCAAATGCAGGGAGCATCGGGCCTGCAGGCACCGGGCAGCGTGGACCTCAGGCTGTTCATGTTCTTCAGGGATCTCCCCTGGCCCTTCCAGGCTTCAGACCTAGTACATCACGACCAAACCCTCAGCCCGACAGCCATGGGGGTGGGGGGTGGGGGGGGTGGGGAGATTTGTTGATGGCCCATCACAGTCTGAAGAATTATGAACCATCTGAGAGATGGCACACAGCTGGAAGCTGCTTTCTTTCTTTTTTATAAATTTATTTTTTATTGGTGTTCAATTTGCCAACATACAGAATAACACCCAGTGCTCAGCCCGTCAAGTGCCCACCTCAGTGCCCGTCACCCAGTCACCCCCACCCCCGACCCAGCTCCCCTTCCACCACCCCTAGTTCGTTTCTCAGAGTAGGAATCTTTCATGTTCTGTCTCCCTTTCTGATATTTCCCACTCATTTTCCTCCTTCTCCCTTTATTCCCTTTCACTATTTTTTATATTCCCCAAATAAATGAGACCATATAATGTTTGTCCTTCTCTGATTGTCTTATTTCACTCGGCATAATACCCTCCAGTTCCATCCACGTCGAAGCAATGGTGGGTATTTGTCGTTTCTAATGGCTGAGGAATATTCCATTGTATACATAGACCACATCTTCTTTATCCATTCATCTTTCGATGGACACCAAAGGCTCCTTCCACAGTTTGGCTATTGTGGACATTGGAAGCTGCTTTCAAATTACATGTCATTGCAGAATAATTTTGAAGGCTTCAGTGCCCGCCTTCTCTTTACTGTATTGCATTTGAGTAGCGAGAGTCCTTCAAGCTGACTGGCTTTTCCTATCTTCTGCAACATTTTTTAACCACAGATACTTCAGGGAGTATTTTCTGCCTCTGCTGCTCAGCTTCCTGGTCTTCTGACATCTTGACCTGTAACCAGGCACATGCTAGATGCGGTTATTGATGGTGCTGCCCTGACTTAGTGTTGGACAAAGGAGGTTTAGGGTTTAGGGTGAGGGGCCAGAATTATGGGCAAGTGCAGGCTACTGCAAAGACAAAGGGTGCTAGCCTTTGTTTATATCTGCCTAAGATACGCAGAACAGAATCTCTCAACTTCTGGACCATGTCTGGCTCTACTTACCTCTGCAGTATCCTTCCCTACCTGCCATCTCTTGTTCCTTTGTAAGACTTTTCTGGATCTTCCCTGGCACAGTTGATAGTGACCTCCTTGGTAGCCTCACCATACCTGGTATCCACTCATGTGTCACCCATCATATGGAATTCTAATTGTGTGTATGAAATCAGAACAGAGTTTGATAGTTTCAGGTAGTAGTAGTACGGCAGGGACTCAGTGTGAACCAAACCGCTCCTGCCCTAAAACTTCCACTCCTCCCACAAGCTTCCCAAAGGAGATAGTAACATAAAGAATGCTGATAAACAGAAAATGCCCCTTCATTATTAGCTCTCTGGTGAGCGGGGCGGCAGCACAGGATCCCTTCCCTCCAAGTCCAGACTCAGGCAGGATCTTCCCACATGACAAGCTGAGAGGGCAGGTCAGCGGCCTGCCAGCCATGTGGGTGCGCAGCCACCCACCCCGCAGTACAGGGTGAGTGAACTGCCCACCAGCAAAGGTGACACTCTCATCCTAAAATCTGACCATAAGCCTGAGGAGGTGCTGGGGAGGGACAGGGATAGAGAGCCTGCCCATCTTCTGGGCTGAGTTCCTTGAAGGCAAGCCCTGGGTCTAGTTCATTTTTACCCATAGTAACAGTCTCTGGTACACACCGGGCATTTCAAGACTGTTATTTTGATTCCTAAATTAGTAGTGAATGAGGAATATCTGCAACATATTGACTTTGGGACAACGTGCCTTTGGAACATGGGGTGTCATTACTATATTTTACTGAGTGGTGTTCCCTATCCTCACTCCTGGAATGATCCTGTCGGTACTAATCATTAAATGCTATGTGTTGTAAGCTGGGAAACTTGCGTTGCAGGAAGGTGCAGTCCCAGGGGATGGCCCATTAGCACATATAGTGCAACGGTCATCTGAGCTGAAATTTCAACAATTCCATATTCATGATGAAATTGGATAAAGGTGACTACAAGTGGCAAGGTATTATTGTCCAGAATTCCAGTTTCTTTATTTGTGCATCTGAAGCCCTTACCCCCAAATACTGTTTTCTCACTTGTTACGAGCAGTATTTCGGTTCACATCGACTGTGTTACCTCTGCCTCTGAGGGTCCAAGTCCCCTAAATATAAGACAAAAAGGAAAGAGGAAGAAGGGGAGGGGGAGGAGGAGAAAGGGACAGAGGGAGGGAGGGAAGGAGGGAAGGAAGGAAACTCAGGGAAAGAAGTAGCATAACCCTGGTGCCCTTAGATAAAGCAAGACCTTAGGGGGTGGGTGGGAGTGGGGTGAGGGGGAGTGGGGGCGTGGGGTGGAGGTTGGGGTGGGGGTATTTGAGTTGCCCTGGTGAAGTTAGGCCCAGAAGAAAAAAATGGCACTCTTGAGAAAGAGGGTAAGAAGTACGTGGAGGTAAGAACATGGCCAGAAATCTGGTCAACCCGTTAGAATGATGCTGCTACCTAACCCATTAAAACAAGTACGAAGGTAACAGCATCCTGCCTGATGGGACTTACTGGCATTGTCGCCGAAGGAGAGCAATACCATGATGCTGGGGAGATTTGCTTTCTACCTGGCTCGGCTTTACATCAACCTCTCCAGGGATGCGGGGCCCATGTCTTCAGCCCGCTGGCCAGGCCCTCATGTGCCACTTGGGTTTTGCCAGATGTTCATCACCGGCTACTCGGTGGCAGCGGGAGCCACGGCAAGACTTCTCTTTGGCTACGACAGCTTTGGGAACGTGTGTGGCAAGAAGAACTCCCCAGTAGAAGGGGCCCCTCTTTCGGGGCAGGACATGACCCTCAAAAAGTAAGTGTTCAAGTAAGTCCCCAATCTAGGGGGGCTATGCTGTATTTCAGAACTGTATAAATTAGCCATTTTGAGCCTAGGAACTGTTTTTCCGTTTAAAACTATCAGCCCATTTCATAAAGAGGGAGGCACGTGTGGGGTGGCCTGTGCTACTTTTCAGCTGTATGAGGATGGGCAGCATATTAACCTCTCTAAGTCAAGTTTTCATCTTTTCAACTGGTTATGATACCCACCTCACAAGGTTGGTTTAAGGATCCACTGAGAGGCTACATGAACTAAGGCTTAATATATGTTAGTCGCTACTATCGTTCTCTATACTGTATCCGGATCATGTTGTCAATTGTATGTTACCGATTGCACACCCACCCACAGTACTTTATCTATGTGGAAATGCCTGAATCCCAACTGGGATTTCTGGGGACCTGTGTCCCACTCCATCCCCAGTCTACACTCTCAACTATATGGCCCTGTGGTGTCACCACCCCCTACAACTCCAACATGGAAACAGAAAGGGGAAAGAAGAGATGGAAATCTCCTGAGGGGTGAGAGATCCTTGGCCATGATTTATCTAAGGTGGTGACTGCCTTTTAATAATTTTTGAGACTTGATGATTACAAACACACCCTAGGAGAGAAAACATGTGGATCTAAACAGGTCCTGAATATGAATTTGAAGTCACCAAATACAAATCTCAGACCAGGCCTTTTCTACCCCTGAATGTCATTCCTGAGGAGAGGGGCTTTGCCTTGCTGGACATGGACAGCCTGGAGGCATTTCCTCCTGCACTTGGGGGTCACATATAAAGAAGACAGAAGGAAGAAGAGAGGCTGCCCAAATGTAGCCATGCATGCGAAGAAATGGTTGTTCTTTTGGGATTGTAAAGTATATATTTTATTCTCAGTAACCAACAGGTAGAAGCAACCAGGTGTCCCATCAGCAGATGGATGGGTAGACATGATGTTGTATATATAAATAGCGGGAACTTATTCAGCCTTAAAAAGGAAGGACATTCTGACACAGGCTCCAGCATGAGTCAATCTTAAGGATATTATACTAAGTGATATAAGCCAGTCTCAAGGAAGAAAAATATTTTATGATTTCACTCTCTATACCTAGAGTAGTCATATTCACAAAGACAGCGGAATGGTGGTAGCCAGGGGCAGGGCAGTTGTTGCTTATAGGTATAGAGTTTGGGTTTTGCAAGGTGAAAAGAGCTCTGTGGGTGGGTGGTAGTGATGGTCCCACAGCAGTGGGAATATACTTAATGCCACTGCACTCTACACCTAAAATGGTTAAGGTGGTAAGAATGTTATAAATATTTTACCATAATTTTAAGAAATTAAATAGTGTGAATTTATCATATGTTGAAGAGAGCTGTCGTCCCATCTCCTATTACACCACCTCCATCTCTCCCAGCCTCCTCCTAGCACCCCCTCTCCAGGTCCCTCCCCTAGAGGACTGCCTACCTGGCAGCCTCCAGGGCTCTTCTGGGTTCCCCTAATCTTAGAAGCCTGGAGAGGTGTTGGGCATGGTCTGGGAGCCCCCACTGCTTGCCTGGCTCATGACCCCATTAATGGCAACAACCAGCTTTGTTCTCCCGCCCATCTAGCCAATGGCAGAACAGCTAGAGTGAGAAAGTCTCCTGAGTTTCCTGGCTCTCAACCTGAGAAGCAGGGGGAGGGGCAGGCTATTAATTCCCTGCCTCAGCTCCCCAGCTTTCCACTTCTCACTTCCCTGAGTTCAACTCTTGTCTGAAGTAGAGCTGAACACTTAGGTGCAGAGATGTCTTCCATGGACTTCATTGAGTAGTTTATGCACTGGCCTGCGCTAGCATTCCCTGGAGGTTGAATCAATCCCTTCTCTTCCTCAGTGATTTCCTCAGATCACTGCTTAGTGTTCTCTCCTAGGAAGTGCCGAATCTGGAAAAAGAGACATTTTATGAGATCTGAGCAAGGTTCCTACACTGCACCATCTCCATAGATAACCCCCAGTAGGCATAATACATGGTAAATTATGCTGAGGCATTTGGTTATAAGAGTTTGCCTTAATTATTCCCACATTCGATAACGTGGATTTTTTTAAGGCCCATAATTAAACCTAATGAGAGGAAATGCTCTAAGATACGCTTGTGTTTCATTGGTTTCCTAGACACGTGTTCTTTATGAATGCCTGCAACCTGGAAGTCAAGGATGTGAGGCTCAGTTCCACCATCCTCTGTGTGTCCAGCTGTCCTGAAGAGCAGCTTGATACCCTGGAAGAGGTCCAGCTCTTTGCAGACAACAATGGTAGGCACCGAGGGACGGGGCCTCGCTCTTCCCCCTCAGGCTGGGAACCACAGTGGGGTAACTGGTGCAGACCTAGATGAGACAACTTACCCAGGCACTGATTTCTCTGCAAACCTGGAAATTGTCCTTCCTTGTGGATACCTCTTCTTGCATGGAAAAGGCCATAAATGTTTTCTCCTGGGCTTGGGCGCTTTCATTCAGACTTATCTGGAGTTTATCTGAAACCCTAGCTGTTCTCTGCTCACTGCCAGGGAATGGTCTTCCATACAGAGCCTAGTGCAGACTGACATCTAGGGCCCAAAGGCAGGGTCACACAGAGGTCAGAGAGCTCTGCGCACACAGGCACATCCAGTCCTAGAGAAGGGCTGCCGGCTGTGGGCTGAAGTGCCAACAAGTATGTTCTTTCATGAAAATGTTGGGGCCCATGGATAATTGCAGTAATCATTAGTGTAACTGAAGTACCTTGCTCTGAGCCCCCTGTTGAAATTTACCTTATAAGGAGTAAACTAGCAGAGCAAAGTAAAAGAAATTCGAGGCAACCCACTGCAAATTTTATCTGCCTATGAAATGGTGTGCCAGATTTTGAAAAAATTATTGGCAAGGCTGTGTTAAAAATATCAAGCCTATGCAAAAAATCATCTTCAAAGACCTTCGAATGATTTTTTTGTGCCAATCACATGACTTTTAGTTTTGAATTGAGATTTAGGGGACAGAGAGAGAAAAAAAGGGACCTAATTTGACCTCAAATTGTATGCTTATGCTTTTTGACTTTAGGTCACCGATAGACCTATTTTCTAAATCTGAGTGATTTATTCCTTTTACTTCCCGGTTTGGGAAAAGAACTATGGTTTTCTTACTGGATCCCTACAAAAATGAGCACAATGTAGGAAGATGGTACAGTTTGTGTGTCGTCTTCTTCCAGGGTCCTTCCTGTGTGTTTATAGTTTGGATTCCATCAACTACACCCAGAACCCAAATGCAGACTCATTGTGCCCCAGCCTACCAGTTCCTCCAAGGTAAAAAGCTTTCATGTTTTTTTCTTGTCCATCAACAAAATTCATGGGGTATTTGACGTGCATCTGTTGCTCCTGCAGGTATGGTTGGAAGCACAAAGGAGGTATCTGGTAGAGCCCACAGTCTAGAAAAGGCCAGGAATAAACAAGGAGGGACTCTCTGCAACATATATAATGGACAATGGATTAGGAATCAGGCTACAGAGGGAGAAAAGTCAACAATGAAGATACATATAGTCATAAAAGGATGACACTTGAGCTAGCAGAATTAACATGTGAATTATTACCAATTGAGTGGTTTTATAAAGTAGTTGGTATGTATTTTTTTCTATTCCAACTATTTATTACAAAGGAGAAATTGTTTACTTTTGTTCTTTTATTACAACCAGACATTGTTAGTCTTTATAACTCTAGATATCTCCATAAGAAACAGACTCAAAACCAAGTGGCCACCACACACATCTTCCCAATGAGGACCGAAAACATGTCCTTCTCAAGGATTCTACTTGTGAACTCCTTCTAGCGTCCATCGTTCCTATCAACTAGTGTAGTACCTGGCACATAGGAGGCACCTCACAAATATCTGTAGAATAAAGCTATAGTGATGAAGCAGGAATTGTATGGCCATAGGAAGTGGCTCACATTTGAGCCATTGAGAATGTAACCAGGAAAATACAACTGCTAATCATTGCCACTGTCAGGATGCTGAGATGTTCTGCAGGAGGACTTGGATTTATTTTGTATTACCATTCTTTAAAGTTTGTAAATATGTTTACAATGAATGAGACTTTTGCAAAATCCCTGAGAAGTAATGATAATTCAAGTAGAATAAGGTATTATGTCAGCTGTCTCATATAGTGTTTATCAAACTCTTCTTGGTTGGACCCACAGTAAGAACTGTATTGCATCACCACCCAGTGCTGTGTACGTATACCTTCATACCTACTTAGGAGTATAAAACAGAAATAGAAATGTCACACAACAAGATTTCTCCTTACTGCATCTGATTTGTACTAATAGTTCCAACTCCATTTCACTTTTTTTTAAAACAGTAATTTATTTCATAAGCTAATGCATTTGTAAGTATAGCTTGAAAAATGCTGATCTAGCAGGTGCTTAAAACAAAACACTCGGGTAGATTGTAGTTACACAGGAGGGAGGAAAAATAGAGTTAACCATTCTCCTGGCATTCTTTTCTAAAATAAATACTTTGTGTGACAAGTAACTGAAAGAGGAGAGAAGTCATTTGCATAGGAGAGTACCCATTGTATATTTACCCATTGTATCTTATTTTTTAAATTCTGAGTTTTGTCAGATATCCTAAACATAGTTCAATGAAACATAACTAAATCCAAAATAAATAAACTATAGTGTTGTAGTAAGTTAAAGGAAAATTATTTAACAGTTTGAAGAGAAGGGTTTTTTTTAAACCTTCTACCATTTGACCATCTTCCTATTCCCCCTCCCCCAGACCCTGGCCACCACCATTCTCTCTGCATCTGTGAAATTGACTCTTTTAGATTCCACATATAAGTGGGGTCATACAGTATTTGTCTTTTGAGAAGGATTTTTTTAAGGAACACAATTCATAACTGTGCCTGCAGAGGGAATTGAAAGAGAATGGATTTTTTTCAGGTTGTAACTTAACCAGAGGTAGATAAATTCTTCCTACTATAAGTGGATTGGCCACTGTAATTCCCTGGAAAGCTTATATCTTGATGTTGCTGATGATAATGGTGAACATTTATTGAGCCTTTTGGTACTTGCAGGTACTTTTTGAAGCTCTTGACATATATTCATTTGTCTGTACATCACAAATCCACTGTGCTCTAGGCATTGTTTTCATCCCAATTTTGCAGTAGAAAGAACTGATGCAGGGACAGGTTAAGATGACACAAGCAGCCTGTGGAAGAATTGGCATGCAAACCTGAACAGTATCCATGTTAGTTTCTGTAATCCAAAATCAACAGTCAAGGCTTCGTTGGTTTTATTTTGCCTGGCAAATGGCCTCCTTGGGCTCACACCAAGATGGGGGTGCAGGGAGCCCTGTAGCATGTGTCCTAGGGTCCCCATCTTTCTACCTGTCACGCCTGTCCTAGGTCTTTCACCCCCAAAATGCAGACTTTTTTCACGGAAAGTCAAACCTGTTGACTGGCCTTTCTTGGACAGAGTGAGGGAGAAAGAAATAGCCTTGAGGGCTCCATTTCCCTTCCCTACACAAGCAAGAGTTTGTTTTAAGGTGGAAATTATCATATTTATCATGGAAGAGCAGTGCCAAGAGTAAAAGCTTGAAATCATGAGAAGTGTGGCCATAGGGCCAAAGAACATTTTCTAAATACCCCTATGGACTAAACCAATTGTTTGTTCTCCCTCTGTCGATCACGTGAGGTGTAACGTACCCTTTTAGAGCAGTGGTTGGATATCAAGAAAGTTTGTGTCCCAAGGTATGAGCTTTTAACAGTAGTGAAAAAATACTGCAGAAGATAACAAGCAAGCATATCTTTTTCCCTTTGGGGTTCAACATAATATTGTATTTTGAGTTCCCGATGTATTTAAAATCTAAAAGGCTTAGTTTTTTCCATCCAGTAAGTTTTAGTCCTAGCCTCCCTAACGGGTGCCCATGCATGTCACTGCATTGTTTGCTCAAATGAATTCCAACAGCGCCATCTAAATATACAGTCAGCTCTTCGAATTACTTCCTGCTTCACTGGTGGGGAGAGAAAAAGCAGAAGTGGGGAGGAAACCACAATCTGTGGCCCAAAGTCCTATCTCCTGCCCCAACTAATGAAGTGCTCAATGGGCAACTAGTCAACCACACACCAGGGATGACCCACATTTGACATGCTTCTTTGTGTCACCCTCAGGGCTGAGATGGACCATACTTTACCAACAGAGGGTTGTAAAATGCCTGAAAAGCATCATTTTAACAATGTTGACAAAATTAAGGTCTTATGGCGAATTGTGTTTGGGGAAAAACAAAATGATGTTAAGTTTATATCTGACCACTATTTTTCAGAAATACTAATTGAAAGCTCAAAAAACATTTGCTGTAGCGACAATTCAGATTCACTGATGTGAAGACTATTTTGTAATAGAAGAGAAAAAGAAACTAGAGGTTTAAAACTTGCAGAGAAGGAGGTAAAAATTACCACTCTACAGGTGGTAAGAAAATTAACTGAAAAACTATAAATGACAAGAGAACTCACTTATGTGGCAGGAAACACAATTAATATACTGAAATCTGCAGCATTAATACATTTTTAAAGACAGCTTTTACCACAGTGAGAAAAAATACAGACAAAAACGAAGTGGGTACTTGAGTGCCTAGAGACAAATTTAATAAGAAATGTACAAGAACCATAAAAAGAACACTTTAATATGTTCCTGAACTACAAGGAAAACTTAAAAGAGAAAGACAGTGTTGTTGACAGTATGACTCAACATTATAAAGATGTCATTTCTCCCTAAATTGAGCTATAAATTTATCAAGATTACAAACAAAACAGAATTTTTTTTTCAGTAACTAGATTAGCTGATTTTAAAATTTGTAAAGAATTTTTTTAAAAAGCCAAAAAAATCAAAATGAGAAAAACAACATAGATTGGCTTTCAATTTTTAAAACATATTATATTATAAAGTTTAATAATTAAAATACTGAATAATTAAAATAACAACTAATGTGAGCTCACTCCTTGGTGAGTCACATATAGAAACTACACCAGGTGAGTTGTTGCACAAAGGAAATGTTATTTGCCACAAATAAGGAGATCACGGAGAATAGATTCCAAAGCCCTGACTCCCGGAACAAGGGTGAATGGGTTCCTTTTACTCACAGTTAGGATCAATATTTAGAAAGGTTAGCCTCGTCCCCATATGTAGAGGCAGGCATGAGGTGGCACATGTGTCTTGAGGAAATGTGCCTGTACACACATTGTATATTATGTAAATGAGGCTTATGCTTCTCTTTGAGTGGAGATTTTAGTATTACAATTAGGTAGAGGTAACAGTCACTCCATGGTTCACTCTGTGGTTCATCTGCACAGGTATGAGTTGGGGTTAAGCTCAAACAGGTCTGAGTGGCCTGGGTCAGGGCAGTATTATTGCTTGAGGGGCACTTTTGGTTTCCATCAGAAGATGCTGATGCCCCTCAGGTCTTTTGCCTGAGTTAAGAGATAGGCTGGAAAGAGTTTAAGGGAAAATGTGGTACAAAACTCATTGGGTGCAAGCAGGCTGGCACTATAGGTCACATCTTGGGGTCTAGCTGGTGATAGCACTAGTTCATGCATAGAAAGATCAATGGAAGATACTAGATAATCCAGGAATAGACCCAGATGCTTTCAGAAATTTAGCACATGATAAAAGTGGCATTTCAAATCAGTGACAAAATGATAGGCTATTGAACAAGTAGTGTTGGGACAACTGGACAGACATCCAAGGGAACAGCTGGATCTATGCCTCATGCTTTAAATTAATAAATTCCAAATGGATGAAAGATTTTATTTTTTAAATTAATTTATTTTTTTAGAGGAGTAGGGCAGGGAGAGGGAGAGAGATTCTCAAACAAGCCATACCCAGTAAAGCTCGACACAGGGTTCGATCCCACAACCCTGAGATCATGACCTGAGCCGAAATCAAGAGTTGGATGCTTAACCGACTAAGCCACCCAGGAACCCCAAATGGATTAAAGATTTTAATGTATAAAGTGAAACTAGAAAGTATTAGAAGCCATGGGAAAATTTTTTCCATAACCTGAAAGTAAGGAAAACTTCTATGACTTAAAACTCAGAAGACATAAAATAAAAAATTGATAAATTTGGCCACATTAGAAATAAACATTTCTGCCTGACAAAACACTAGAAGCAAAATTAACAGGCAAATAAATTGCAATTCATAAAAAAGGATTAGTTTCTCTAATTTATAAAATATCTTGCTAATCCACCTTTTAAAAGACCAGTAATATCTCAGTTTAAAAATGAGATTAAAAATATAAATAGATGCTTTAAAGAAAAAGCACAGTGTTGTTTAAACATATTAAAAGAGGCCAGACTTCCCTTATGATAGGGGAAATTCTTTTTTTTTTTTTTTTAAGATTTTATTTATTCATGAGAGACACAGGCAGAGACAGGCAGAGGGAGAAGCAGGCTCCCTGCAGGGAGCCCGATTCAGGACTCAATCCCAGGACCCCGGATCACAACCTGAGCCAAAGGTAGATGCTCAACCACTGAGCCACTTGGGCATCCCAATAGGGGAAATTCTGTATAAGAATTTGTTTTCACACTTTCAATGCTTAGATGACAGCATCTAAAGTTGGATAATGTTTTGTACTGGCAAAGGTGTAGGGAAGTAGACACTTTCATACATTTCTGAGGCTGGGATCTAAGGAGGGCAATGCATCAGTATTCATCAGTGATCAATGTATATACCTTTAAATCAAGCATCTCTACTTCTAAACAAAATTTTTTTAAGTTTATTTATTTAACTAATCTCAACACTCAATGTAGGGCTCAAACTCGACTCAGATCTGGAGTTGTGTGCCTTTCCAACTGAGTCAGACAGGCACCTCTAATATACAGGTACACTTAAACTGCTATGAAGTGACATTTGTGCAGAATTTTTCACTGCAATGTTTGTAATAGCAGAAGAGTGAAAACCATCTATATGGCTTGTCTGTAGCAGGCTGTTTACATAAAGTAACACTTTTTAGCTATCCACTTAATAAGAGACAATTAAGCTAGAAATTGCAGAGAATGTTCTCAGTCTGAGAAAGAGCATCTCTAATAAATCTATAATTAATGTTATACTTAATGGTGAACTACTGAATGCTTTCCCATCTAAGATTAGAACAAAGCAGGGGTATCTGCTCTGAGCACTTCCATTCAGCATTGTAAAGGAGGTCCTAGGAATTGCAAAAGAAAGGAAGGAAAAGAAATGAAAAGAAGTGAAGTCATCTGCATTTACAGATGACCTAATTGCTTATATAGAAAATCCAAAGGAATCTACAAAGTAACTACTAAGTGAATTTAGCAAAATGGGGAGATACATGGTCAAATTGCATTTCTATACATTTGCAACAATTAGGAAATAACTGTTAAAGTCCATCTTTAACAACATCAAAAAGTATAGAATAACTAGGAATAAATTTAATGGAAGATTTCAACTGAAAACTTTAAGACCTTTCTGAAATTAAAGAACTCCAAAATAAGTGGAGAGATAACCTTATTCATAAATTGGAAGTTTTAATATTGTTAGGATGTCATTTCTCCCCAAATTGTCTTACAGATTCAGTGTAGTGCCAACAATTTTTTAAGAAATTGACAAGTTCATTCTAAAAACAAACAAACAAACAAACAAAAAACACAGAAAAGCAAAATCTGGAGTCACATACATACAAACTTCTTGAAGAACAAAGTCGGAGGGCTCATACCACCTGGTTTTAATAGTTACTAAGAAAGAGTGGTTAAGACAATGTGGTATTAAAAAACAAAGTTCAACGGAATACATTTGAAGATCTAGATGACCTTATTGAAAGACTCCCGGATCAGACAGCATTAGCCCCGCAGGTAAGGGAGAGCTCTGGGACCGTGTATAAAGTGGGAGGTTTTTATAGGAAGGAAGAAGGGATAAGAAAGTAATTAGAAGAAGGAAAGACTTGTTCTAGGCAAGATGGCTTTCCCTTAGGGGAAAAGCGAGGGGTCTTATCATGCAGATGACCTCATCCACGTGGTGCTAATTGAAAAATTCCTAGCTGACTGCTTAAGACTACATTTCTGGGAGAGGTTGAAAGAGCAATTAGATTAGGTATTAAGCTCTGGTTTGGGAACTTGGTCGAAGTGACACCAATTGGGGCCTCTGGTACAATTACCCCATTTTGATCAGACTTTCCAAGTAACTGAGAGACGTGATCAGATTTTAAGGCATTAGTGCCATTCTCAGCTACCGCTCTGAAGTTCGTGTGGTTTTTGTTTTTCCCTTTGTGTTGTATCCATAGGTCATGACATTTTTGCCTGACCTCTGTGATATTCACCGGTCATGGTTTCAGATGTACATTCTTTAATTGGGTCATTTTCTTTGTTCCTTAAACATTCCAGTTTTAGGGAGATCATTGGCTTGGTGTTTAGTGGCTGAGATCATGGATGTAAAGCTTTTGAGAGAATACAACACCCCAGAGACATTGTTATGATGACTATAAACAGAATCATTCCCAGAGTTTGGAGTGCACTTTAGAGCCATGGCCCCAAGACCCTATGGAAAGTACCTTTTTTAAGCCAACTGATTTGTTCTGGGATTTTATGTAATTGAGTTTCAATTTCGCCATAAGTGTTAATCCAGGCACAGCAGAGACATCTCCTTGCTCAGCTAAAAGAGAATCAAGAGCTGTTCTAATATCGAGGACAACTTTGGCTAGAGAGTGTAAGGCTATTTGTTGGTCTGCTGTTGTTTTAATAGCAGATTTTGCAATAATTTTAAGAATTAAGGGAAACTTTTCAATCATAGCCTCAGGCACATGTATCCCTAACCAAGGAAGCAGGGATCTGCCCTAAGGAGTGAAAACTGAATCATGAAACCCTCCCTGGTAGGTCAATGTGAACTGTAAATGTAATTTAAGGTGAGCCAACCAATTAGATATCTTCTTTTATTTTTGAAATGTTAGGCACAGTTAGGTTTTCTCCTAGCCTGAAGTAAGTGGCTACCCCCACTTAATAATGATCAGGGAGATAAAGATGTTATCTTTCTAGGCCAGTGCCAGAGTAAAGGAAAGGAAAAGAAGGAAAGGGAGTTTTATGTTTAGATAAAGTATGAAGTCTAAACCTGGTGTCTCACACAGAAGCGGTCCACCTCGAGGTCAGCTATGTCCCATCCTCATCAGCTGGATTTAGAGGTATCCGGTGTGTACACAAGATCAGTGTCAGGTGGAGCCTCTGTTAGCCATGAGTTGTGTCCCCAAGGCTCTGTGTCTTTCAGTTTTATAACCATGTCAGTGGCCAGGAGCACTTGGTAAGGTCCCTTCCCACGGGGCTCAAGAGCTTTCTTTTTAACAATGATGTTTCCAAAATATCCAGACATCAGGTTCCAGGCTGGGACCAACAAGATCCTTTGAACTTGAGGTCAAGGAAAGCATGTTGAACCTGTCCATGGTAGGCTTTAGCATAAGACTTACTTACAGTAGCTCCTCAGACTAGCATGGGACAGGGGCAGCAGAAAGTGGTTTTCTGATAGAATTCCACTGCATTTGCAAAGTTTTGTTAAGGTTTGTATGATTGGCTCAGTGCTGCAGGTGCTTTGATCCCTGGAGACCAGGAAAGATATACCCCAAGTGGGAAACATACTTCCTAACAAGTTCTTTGCTTTGGGGGGGGGGGGGTGGCGGCATCAGCCTTGCAGCAGGAGAAAAGCTTCAGCCCATCTGGAAAACACACCTACAGTAAGAGGAACATACTGATAACCTTACTAGGTAGCGGTGAATGAAGTCCAGCTGGAGATGTTCAAAGGATCCCGAGGGAGGGGCTTTGAGGAACTCTGGGAGAAAAACAAAATAAAAAAGTTTTTCTTTTTTTAAAGATTTTTTTGTTTATTTATTCATGAGAGACAGAGAGAGAGAGAGAGAGGCAGAGACACAGGCAGAGGGAGAAGCAGGCTCCATGCAGGGAGCCCGACGTGGGACTCGATCCTGGGTCTCCAGGATCACGCCCTGGGCCCAAGGCAGCGCTAAACCAATGAGCCACCTGGGCTGCCCTAAAAAAGTTTTTCCAGAACTGTAGACCAGACAGATCAGACATTGATGGTAAATGGTTTTCATAATCCTAGAGAAGTTTCCCCAACCAATGTGTATTTATAATTTGATTCATCTGAAACACACCGTGGTGGGTAAAGGAATGCAAAAATTGAAAAATGGGGTTTGTCAGGGAGTCAGGAAGAACCAAGTTACAGTCTTGGGTTTTCCATAGCCCCATATACCTACTGTTGACTCATCTTAATTTCTCCAACTTAAGAGCAGACCCTTGTCATGTTACAAGGACATTTATCCTCGTATAGACTTAAGCAGAAAAGTCTTTATCCACAGGTGACACAATCTTACAATATTAAGGAGGCAAAAAAAAAAAAAAAACCAATATTAAGGAGGCTTAGTATTACTTATTTGACAATTTCTCCCCTGTAACTTACGTAGCAAACCTAACTAATTTAACAGATTTTTGGAATATTCTAGGTCAAAGACTTTATTTAGAATTTGATTTGGGGAAGTTTGTCAAAAATATCAAAGAAAGGGGACGCCTGGGTGGCTCAGCAGTTGAGCGTCTGCCTTTGGCCCAGGGCGTGATCTTGGAGTCCTGGGATCGACTCCTACCCACATCAGGCTCCCTGCATGGAGCCTGCTTCTTCCTCTGCCTGTGTCTCTGCCTCTCTCTCTCAATCTCTCTCTCATGAATAAATAAATAAAAACTTAAAAAAAATCAAAAAGTTTTGAAGCACTTGCCTAAATAGGATCATAGATCATTATGAAACTTAATATTTAAAACATAAAGAAATTTTGACAGTTTGATCAAAGCAGACCAGAAGTCCAAGAAAATTTTGTTTTTTTTAGCAGATAGAAACAAATTCTAATTTTGCACGAGCTTACTTGATATTAAAACTTATTTTTTAAAATAAATTCATTTTACATCTGAAACTAATGATACACTGTATGTTAGCTAATTGAATTTATTTTTATTTTTTAGCTAATTGAATTTAAATAAAATAAGAAAAAAATTCATTTTAATTTTAACCAGCTTGACTACAAATCAGAATTCCTCTTCAGAGATTCGTTTTCCACAAAGGTTCTACAACGTATCTACATTCTGATTTTGTCCCGTTTTTCTTCTTTAAACAACTACCCTCATGTTAGGACATAATTACTTTTTTCCTCCTTAACAAAAAATACATCTCCATTTCTCACACCTTTTCCCCCCACTGAAAATACATCTATTTCTGGCATATGGAGATATTTCTCTTTTTATTTTTAGTAGTTTTAATTGCATATATTAATTAGAATTCTTAACCCCTAGAAACCATAATTTCTCATGAAAACTAGGAAGTAAGCAACTGTGAATGGTCTGTCGTACTAGTGTCTTTTAAAATTGCAAATTTTTGAATAACATTTCAAAAGCAAAAAAAAAAAGTCCTACAAGCATATGCCTTTTGAAATTTTCCCATGTAGCATTAACATATTCAAATATTTTTTAATTTCTCTGTAATGAGAAGCTAAAAGTGGATAAATTTATGTTTAGCAATTAGTGTATTAGTATTTTGTCTTATTTGGAAATGATCTAGGTATTTAATGAATTTAACTTACCATTTAACCTAACTCAGCAAAACTTTAAGGTTTTAGGTTACAAAAAAAAAAATTGAGAAGACTATTTAAATAGACCTATATATTGCCAAAAAGTTCATTTATAAATGTCTGTCTTGCTTACATCTATTTACTTGTCCTTAATAATTATGTTAGATTACCTACAAAAACTTCATTAAACATTAGACAAAGTCAGTCATTATCCTAAGCTATTTTTTTTGACAGCTTTCACAAGCATTGACATGAGTTTATTAGGCTAGTAAACTCAGGTAGAGTAAGAGTCTTATATTTAATCTTGAGGTCTGTTTTAGTTAAACCATCAACCTTAAATTAGCTTTCATATCAAATATTTTTCCAGATCACATGAACTTGAAAAATATTTGGGTTTCTAGTCTCTGTTTCAGAATGGCCAAACCTTACAAGCACTTGCCTTCAAGCTATATAAATAGAGCTCTTTTACAGATTCATTTCAGCAATGCCATCTGGAGGGGGAAAATACCATGTAACTACAACATAAGTATATATACGTATGTATGTAGCTGGGCCACAGGGGTGCAGGAGCACCTGGCTCCAGGGGGCCAAGCCGACCAGGGTGAGCCACTCCCTGCCAACAAAACCCAAAGGCAGAGAGACCAGTGATGGTGAAACAAGAAAGGAATTTCTTTCAGTGAGGTCGACACCTGGAAGGCAGTGGTTGAGTGTCCCAGTCTGTCTCCAAAGTGCCAAAAATACTTCCTGGTTTTATAGAAGGAAAATATGGGCCAAAGGTCGGTGGGTAGGTGCAGGTGGGCAACAAAGGTCCAGCCCGTCACTGCTTCGGGGACAGTCACGCCAGTTCTTGCAGGCCCTGGGCAGTCCTTATTGCTTGAGGGGTAGTTTCAGTTCCATCTGGCAAATCTTGCCCGTGGGGTCATTTGCCTGAGTTCAGAGATAAACTGGAAAGAACTTAATCTGTTGAAAACTACAGACTGAAGTCACAAAACAAGGCAGTTGAAGTCCTCTTTCACTTGACACACATGAACATTCAGAGACACAGAAAACTTAAATTTATATTGTAAAATTGCCTGCCATGAAATAGGTACAAAATTAACTAGTTATAAAAATTGGATCTGAGTTTGTTTTTCCGGTAGGTGGGATAAGTTAAGCTGAACAGTCTAGATGACTGAAGCTTTTAAGAATGTATGTGGAGGGTCACCTGGGTGGCTCAGCGGTTGAGCATCTGCCTTTGGCTCAGGTGGTGATCCCAGGTCCTGGGGTCAAGTCTATGCCTATGTCTCTGCCTCTCTCTCTGTGTGTGTCTCTCATGAATAAATAAATAAATCTGCTGGTGGGGGGGGGGTGCGGAATATATTTGTGGAGAAGACACTGAAGAGGAGTTATTTGTCCTTGGCAAGTCAAGTTCCAAATGACCTTTTCCCCTTGATTTTTCTTGATAAGAATACCTCCCTGAAAGCCGCACTCTAGAGAGCTGGGCTGCACAAGCCCTGGAGAACACCGGACAGAGCACAGAACAAGTGCAGGAAAACAGTGCATGTGCCCTCTAGCATGACTTGGGTCCCCTTACTGCCAGAAGTTTTACACTTACCAGCCTTTGGAGATAAACAGGGGAGGTTTGGGGATTGGTAAAAAGGATTGGTGGTCTTTGAATTGTTTCTGGAGCCACACTCCTGGTCCTATAAAGACTAGATTTGTTAAGCCAGGAGAGCTGTTTTCAATCCCTCAGAGAATTGGGCTCCACCTGACTGATATCAGGGACTGACACACCTTCTCCACAGAAGAAGAAGAATATCTTCTTTCCCTCTGGATACCTTTAGTTTGGAAGGAGAAGACCTAAAAAAAAAAAAAAAAAAAAATTCCTCTTAGGGTCTAAATATCAACTTCCAGTGTGACCAAATTTCTGATTCTGGAGTTAGTAAGTCCTTTCAAATATCTTATCGGGTGCCAGCCAGGACAAACAGTGAATATTTTGGCGGTCTTAGAGAACCTCATGGACCCAACAGGTATCCTTGAGGAGGATTTTACAAAAGATTGCATCTTTGCAAGATCTAGAGTCATTGTCGAAGATAGCTAAAGAAAGAAGCAACCACCTGCACGTCCCAGACAGAAAGAAAGCCAAGCCTCATTCTTAAGACACAAAAGGAAACTATCAAGGAGATAGTTATTCCCAGGACAGAAAGACTCAATAACCCAAGCTCTGTATGTGGAAAGGAAGGGACAATGAATTTTTATTCCCCTCTCTGGACTGGGTTCAAGAGGTAATCTCCTTATAATCACTCTTGAGGATCCTCCCAGGGCTTAAGAAATGCTTTAACGACAGCCCTTAGTTCGACCTTTAAGTCAGGAGTGAGAGATACCTGAAGAGGATCGCCAGTAGCCTGGAATGGTCCTATTGCAAGAGGTCACAATTAAGTTAATAGTCTCTTCAGAACAGAGAGGCAGGTCAGCCTGGGGCTCACTAGGATTAGTACTCGGATCAAGGGTAGAGCTGAGCAGTAAGAGCTACAGCAGTCTTACGGTCTCACTTTTAGTACCTTTTCTCTTTTTTCATTAGCTTTTTATAGTAAATCTTCCAATGAAACTATTTTGGAATTTGGAAACCTTTTGGAGGCTTCTGCATGCCAATTAAAACAGGTATCCCATTCTATTTAATTTGGGAGCTCCTGTGTCTAAGGACACTTCTTAAATGAGTGGATCTTGTGGAATTGGAACATTCCCCATAATGGCCATTGCAGTTCTATGTTATTTTTGGTAAAAAATTTTTTCTCTTGCTGGACACTTGCAACTTCTGGAACTGTAGTTCTTAGGCATGATGAGATAAGCAGGTGTGCAGCACCCAAAGATGGCAGGTTCGGCTATCTGGATGCAAAGGATCCCGTTCCCTTTAGTTAGGTCTTTGGGTTTCCCAGAGCCAGACTAATACCTATGAGGGACTTGCTACTGGCTTAGGGATTGTGTTTTATAGTGTGCCTCGTTGCACAGAAGTTTTCTTGAGGTTGGCAGGGTGACCTAGTGTCAGTCTCACCTGTTCCATGACCAGGCACCCTGACTCAGAAGTTTTTGAGTTAGATGACAAGCGCTCTGACAGTTCTTAAATGCTCCACCCATGCCCACCGATTTTTGTGCCATTTTGGCCTCCATGATCCCCACTAGCAAAAGCCTATATTTATATAAAACGAGATACACAAACGTGTACCTCAACAGACCAGCAGTAACCAAAACATGGCACTGCAGACTGGCCGAGAGAAGGCTGTGCATACCAGCAGCTGTCCCCCGTGTGGACTGACCAGCAGACTGCGTTCAGGGAGACTGTGGGCGGGAACCGAGAAGGGATGCCAACTCGGAATTGCAGACTGTACCAGGAGCTAAGGCCTGGTGCCCTGTCAGAGCCTCCTGTTAGTCCAGACAGACCTGTTGACCCTGGACAGGAAAGCCAGTTAGATCAGTAGCTTGAACACAACGAGCACAGCTAACCCTGAGGGGAACTCACCAATGGCCCTCGGAAATGGGAAGAAAAACAGAAATCAGAAGGCCTTGTAGGGTGCCACAGCTGTTTCTCTTCCCCAAAGGCCCTCAGAAGTTAGCTTCGAATCCCTATGCTGCCACCAAATCTGTGAAAAAGCAATTTCACTGAGTCAATTGGAAGATCTAATTGGCTTTGTTTAATGATTCATGAACCAGACAGCACCCCACCCAGCAAGTACAGGGGAGCTCTGGGGAGTTGGACAAATGGAAGAGAGGGCAGGGCAAGCAAGTTATTAGCCAAAGGAAAGGTTGCTTTCCCTTGGGGGCAGAGCAGCTATCATGGAGATTATCTCTTCTTCTGGGGGAGGGAGAGGGCCCATGTGGCAGGTTCATTGGCACCCATCAGGCTCTTCGTGGGGAGCTTTTCTCCCTCCGCCTATGTCTCTGCCTCTCTCTGTGTGTCTCTCCTGAATAAATAAATAAAATCTTCTTTAAAAAAAGACGCCACTAAGAAAATGAAAAGAAAAAAAATTAACAGACTGGAAGAAAATATTCACAATACATATATATGACAAATGCTTAAATCCAAAATAGATAAGAAGTTCCTTTAAATCAGAGTCTACGACCTTTTTCTATAAAAAGGTCATATAGGGCAGCCTGGGTGGCTCAGCGGTTTAGTGCCACCTTGAGCCCAGGGCGTGATCCTGGAGACCCAAGATCAAGTCCCACGTTGGTTTCCCTGTATGGAGCCTGCTTCTCCCTCTGCCTGTGTCTCTGCCTCTCTCTCTCTCTCTCTCTCTCCCTATGTCTGTCATGAATAAATAAATAAAATATTAAAAAAATTAAAAGGTCATATAGTAACTATTTTAGGCTTTGTGGATGGTATCATCTCAGTGGCAACTACTTAACTTTGCCAGTCTAGAGCAAAAGCAGCCACAGAAAATACATCAACAGATGAGTTATGCTGTGTTCCTATAAGGAACATGGTCATGTACCAACACAAATGGTGGGCCAAATTTTGCCGACCCTTGCTTCAAATCAATAACAAAAAGACAAGCAGTCCAATAAAACCAGGCAAGAGACTTGAACAGGTACTTCTCAAAAGATCTACGGAAAGCCAGTATGTACATAAAAAGATAGTTAACACCATTAGCCATCAAGAAAAGGCAAATTAAAACCATAATGAGATATCACTGTGCTCTTACTGGAAGGGCTACCATTTTAAAACGGAGCATCACCAAATGCTAGTGAGAATGTGGGACAACTCGAACTCTCATACAGCCACTTTGGGAAAAGTTTCATGTTTCTTACAAAGCTAAGCATACATTTACCATACAACCTAGCAATTCTCCTTTTAGGTATTTACTTGAAAAAATTGAAAATGAACATCAATAAAAAGACACATAGAAATTTTGATAGCAGCTTTTCTTTTAATAGCCCCAAACTGGAAACAACTTGGATAGCAATCAACAAAAGAGCAAATGACAATACAGTCATACAGTGGAATAGTACTCAGCAATTAAAAGGAATAATCTAATGAAAAAAGGGGAAAAAAAGAATGATCTAGTGATACACATCACAGCTAAGAGGAGGAAAAGAGCAAATGGTAATATACAACAGTCAAAAGTAGTTTATAGTTCTAGAAATCAGGTTAATAGTGGAGACTGATCAGATGGGGCTTAAGGGTACTTGTCTTTCTCTGACTGACTTATTTCACTTGGCATAATAACCTCTAGGTCCATCCGTGTTGTCACAAATGGCAAGATGTCATTCTTTTTTATGGCTGAGTAATATTCCGTTGTTTAAATATACCACCTCTTCTTTATCCATCTATTGATGGATGCTTGGGTTGCTTCCATATTTGGCTATTGTAAATAATGCTGCAAAAACATAGGGATGTATGTATCTTTTCAAATTAGCATTTTTGTTTTTTGAGGCACAAATATCCAATAGTGGAATTACTGGATTATATGGTAATTCTATGTTTAATTTTGTGAGGGATCTCCATACTGTCTCTCACAGTTGCCGTACCTATTTGCATTCCTACCAACAGTGCACAAGGGGTTCTTTACCTCCATATCCTCACCAACATTTGTTATTTCTTGTCTTTTGATTCTAACCATTCTGAAAGGGGTAAGTTAATATTTCACTGTGGTTTTGGTTTGCATTTCTTTGATGATTAGTGACGTTGAACATCTTCTCCTGTGTCTTGGCCCTCTGTATGTCTTCTTTAGAAAACTGCTCAGGTCTTCTGCCCATGTTTTAATTTGATTACTTGGCTTTTTGGTGTTGAATAAGTTCTTTATATATTTTGGATATTAACCCCCTATCAGATATGTTATTTGCAAATATCTTCTCCCGTTCAGTAGGTTGCCTTTTTGTTTTGTTGGTGACTTCCTTCACTATGCAGAAGCTTTTTATTTTGGTGTAGTCCCAATTGTTGATGTTTGCTTTGTTTCCCTTACCTAAGGAAACATATCTAGAAAAATGTTGTTAAGGCCATGGTCAAAGAAATTCTGTCTTTTTCTTTCAGTAGTTTTATGGCTTTATGTCTCACAATTAGGTCTTTAATCCATTTTGAGTTTACTTTTATGTGTGGTGTTAGAAAGTGGTCCAGCTTCATTCTTTTGCTTATAGCTGTTCAGTTTTCCCAGCACCATTTATCGAGACACTGCCTTTTTTCTGTTGTATATTCTTCCCTCTTTAGTCATAGATTAATTAACCACAAAAGTATGGATTTATTTCTGGGCTCTTGATCTGTGTGTCTATTTTTGTGCCAATACTCTACTGTTTGGATTACTACACATTTGTAGTATTTCTTGAAATCTAGGATTGTGATACCTCCTGCTTTGTTCTTCTTTCTCAAGATTGCTTTGGCAATTCAAGGTCCTTTGTGGTTCTATACACACTTTAGGATGATTTGTTTTAGCTCTGTGACAAATGCTATTGGTATTTTGATAGGGATTACACTGAATCTATAGATTGCTTTGGGTAGTATGGACATTTTAACAATATTAACTCTCCTGGTCCATGAGCATGGAATATCTTTCAATTTGTGTTGTCTTCAACTTCTTTCATCAATACTTTCTTTATACTTTTCAAAGATTAGATCTTTTACTTCCTTGGTTAATTTCTAGATATTTTATTCTTTTTGGTGGAGTTGTAAATGAGATCGTTTTCTTAATTTCTTTCTCTTACTTTCTTTCTGTCTCTTTAAATTTATTCAGTGGGGCTAGTTTTGTTTTTTTGTTTTTTTTTCTGTTCCTAAATGAAAACACAGTTCCCAAGACTGCTCTGGTTAGTTTTAAGTAATAATTATGCTGTCACTTTAAGTTATAAGAGATACTTTCCATTCAGTAATTAAAATGTTCAGCCCAATATGATAGACTTCAGTTTTGAATGCCAGTTGAAACTTTTCCTTCCCCCGGGTTTGGCCAGGAACACATGGGAAGGGGACTGCAATCCTCTCCTCCTCCTCCTCCTCCTCCTCCTCCTCCTCCTCCTCCTCACCTTTTCCTCTCACAGTCTGCTAAAATAGGCTTCTGACTCTCAGGTTGGCACAGCAAAAGTGAAGAGGAATAAGAGGGAATAGGAGCACTTTTATTTGACTGATACTAGTACCAGTTTGCTGGGTGTGGGAGATGTTCCAGCCAGCTTTCTCCCATGGACACATTTTGGGTTCTTTGGAGACTCCCCATCGCTCTGGCTCTCTCAGCTCCAGTGTTCTTCATGTGGTCAAATGCAACTCTGCTCTGGCTGGTCGTTTGCTAAGTTCCCTGGACCTGGGACATTAAGCAGCCACTTCTATCCTCTTTCTGCTAAGGGCCCCACAGTTTTCCATGTAGCTCTCTTGAACATTAAGGACACTAGCCTCCACTTCTCAGGGCTCAGACCTTAACCACACATGGGGTCATCTAAGCCCTCTGAGTTTTCTAGGAAACACTTCTCAAGTGACTCAGGAGTGGTAACCCTCACCCTCTCTCCCTTGGGAACAGGAATGGATTCACATGAAAATTCTCTCTCTCAAAAAATAAAAACAAAACAAATGAAAAGCTTTTTAGAACTGTTCTTTGACATGATTCAGTGTACCTATCAATACCTGTACAGAGTCAACTTTACTGTATCCAAATAAAAAATAAAATCAACCAAGGTATCAAGAATGCAGACTTGACAAATGAATTTAACTTAATACAAATGTGTGACATAACCTCACTGGAGGGAGATGAGAGAAAAGGAGCTGACTTAAGTAACTTTGGAAAACAGCTTTGTGACTAAATACTGTGAATGAAAAGCAAAAATAACTGTACATAAGCACCATGCTCTAGTTGGTAATTTTGTTTCTCACAGGGGTACTAATTAGCATTCTGACAGTACTTAGCAGGGTTGATTATAAGGGGACTTAGGATCAGTGACACCTCAGTTGCAATGAGCATACCTAGTACCCAGATATTGGTTTCTAAATACCATTTTCTGAGAGTTCCTTGGAGAAATGACTGATTTTTAGGGCTTGGATAAGTAAAATACAAGATAAACATGGCATAATCTTGCAGAACCAAAAAGTGAGGATGTGCCCACAGAAACAAAAAACGGTGGGGCATGTCAAATTACCCAGGGACCAACCTGAAAGACCTCCTAGTGGCCAAAGCTGGAATGATTGGAGCAATAGAATAAATAACAATCATACTAGATTATAACCTAAAGAATAAAGTAAATATCCATGATTGGATAAGTAAGTGGGAGGAGGGCACAGCACAGAGGGATAAATCTTTACAGAAATATTTACTACAAATAGTGTGTGTAAATACTTGCCACTTAATTTCCCTCCCCCTGAGAGTGAGCTGGGCTTAGTGACTCACTCCCCAAAAATATAGAAAGATAATGACAGTGGAGAAACCTGGTAGATATCAAACACCTTAACAAATGATCAAGTTTAACTTGACCAGTGATGTCATGTTGCTGTCATGTTCCCCAGTATTCTATGGAAAGAGAACTTCATCTCTGTGGTGTTCTTCCCCAAACCCATAACTGCAATCTAATTATGAGAAAACATTAGAGACAATTTATCAAATACCAGACCATGAATCTTCAAAAGTGTCAAGGTCGTGGGAAACAAAAACTAAGAAATTGTCATAGACCAAAGGAGACCCGACAACTAAGTGCAGCATGGCATCCTGGATTGTATTCTGGAAGAGAAGTAAAAGGACATCTGTGAAAAGTGGTAAAATCCAAGTAAAGACTGTAGTTTAGTTAATAGTACAGTACCAATACTAATTTCCTCATTTCCTTTTTTTTTTTTTTTTAATTTCCTCATTTTCACAAAAGTACTGTGGTTATGTTATATAAGATGTTAGGAAAGGTGAGTGAAATATACAAAGGAACTCTCCGTAGCATCTTTGCAAGTTTTCTGTAGCTCAAAAATTACTTCAAAATTAGAATTTTTTTCTAAAATGTCCTAATCTCCAACTCCCAACCCTTTTATATTCTCAGTGTGGGTCAGGAGTTTGTGAATCTAACCAATTTTCTAACTTTTTTTTTTTTTTTGGCAAGCCCAGCAAGATAGGGTCTAGCATCTCATTTTAGGGTATAATTTCTATTGTCTTTGAGCTTCAGATGCAAACTTCTGTTTACATTTCCTAATACATTCACATATGTTTTTAAAAGTCTCTAAAATGATATTATGCAGAGGGGCACCTGGCTGGCTCAGTAGGTAGAACATGGGACTCTTGATCTCAGGGTTGTGAATTTGAGCCCCACGTTGGGTGTAGAGTTTACTTTAAAAAAAAAAAAAAAAAGATTAGGGTCTTCTGGGTGGCTCGGTTGATTAAGTGGCCAACTCTTGATTTTGGCTCAGGTCCTGATCTCAGGGTCCTGGGATCGAGCCCAGTCTTGGGCTCCATGCTTAGCAGGGAATCTGCTTCAAGATTCTCTCTCTCCACTCCCCCCACCCCTTCCCCCTGCTTAT